>NC_067488.1:34903841-35221341 GCF_947179515.1 Apodemus sylvaticus
ACAAAGCCCCAAGTAGATATCTCTCACCACCAAATGAAACCTCAGTGCCAGGAATGTGTTATCTAATTGAGTTGTTGGCCAAAGGAGCCCCATGGAAAGTTCCAAACAACCCAGGGTATTTCCAAAGCTATAGATTGTTGAAAACACCACCTACATAACTCATCAAGCATGGAGATATTGAGCTGGCACCTAACTACAGCCTTCACCCTTATTGATGAGTATTCACGGTACTGGAAGGTACTCCGCATGCTACCAGAGGAGAAAGGGGGAAAGGTAAGGACCAGCCAACCTACAAACCCTTCCATCTACGATGGTGACCTGCCTGCAAGATATACCGGTACAATAGTGGCCAAAAGTTGTGGGAATAACCAATCACTAACTGATCAGACTTAAGGCCTATTCCATGAAATGAAACCCATACATGATACTGCTTAGATGGCCAAGACCTGGATTAGGTAAGTCATGGATGCAGAGGGAAAGCAATACTACTGTTCCATTAAAGGAATAGAGCAATAAAATGACTCCTAATAACACTCTGGGAAACTCATAGATCAGTGTCTTAGTTAGCAACCATCAGAGAAATTTTCCCTGCAGTAGATGAGAACAAATACAGAGACCCACAACTTAACAATGTGCAGAGCGTGAGAGAGACCTGGTTTTAAATAAGACCAGTTTTAAATAAGATATTTTCATCAAATACCTCCTCTCAGGTCTCAGAGAACTTTGAGGAAGAGGAGGCAGAACGATTTCTTAAGAGCCCGTGGAGGGGATAGAAGATACTAAGGAAACAAGGCCCTCTAAAACAGCAGGACCAATGCACAAATGAACTCACAGAAACTGTGGCAGCATGCATAGATTTAATGGAGCCCCAGTTCTGAGAGGGGAGGTAGACATCGTCTCCACACCTAATCCAGAAGCTATTTCCAACTGGCAACTGCTCTCAAAGGAAAAATGAGTTTTCTCGAACAGTGTCTCACTGGGTATGTGAGCCACAGTTTAGGGCAGGCCCTATACCCAGCGGTAGATGCTAACACAGCAGGGGCTGTCTGGGCCTCTTTCACCTGCTCTTGGGAGCCTTTTTCTCACACTAGCTGCCTGGTCCAGCCTTCATATGGCAGTGTGTGCTTTGTCTTATTGTAACTTGTTATGCTGTGTCTGGTTGATAGCCCTGGGATGTCAGCCTGCTCCTTCCTGAAGTGAAGGGGATCTGGGGGAGAGGGGAGGTGGAGGAGTATGAAGAGGGTGAAGAGGAGGAAAAAGAAACTGCAGTCCAGTTGCGAAGTGAAAACATAAAATAAAATAAAATAAAATAACCTCTAGAAACTACAGAAAAACAAACACCCTCATGGTTGTTTGTTTGTTTCTTGTTTTTTGTCTCAGAACACTTTTTCTGGGTTTCTTTCCTCTTCCTCTTCTTCCTCCTCCTCCTTTTTTTGAAACCTTAATTTACCTTTAAGTTCTTTTGTTTATGGTATGGTTTCCAGTTTTGTGTTTCTTTGGCTCTTTTCCTTTTCTGGTTGTTTGTTTTGTCCTTTTCTGGATTGGTTTTGGTGTTGTTTTAGTCTTTAATTGTTTTCTAATGAGAGAGGAAAATTAAGGGTATGGATTTGGGTTCTGGTTGGGAAGGTGAGGATGATCTGGGAGGAGTTGGGGAAGGGACCATAATCAGAATATATTGTATTTTTTTTTTTAAAAAAAATCTGTTTTCAATTAAAGAAATAGAGAAAAAATAAAAATAAGAAAATAATTTTTTGCTAGCCAATTCATATTTTTTACAGTGAGGACACACATAACTTTTTTCTTTCTGTGAGGATGTGTCATCACAAAGCCACTACTAATTTGAAAATGAAATAAGTTCAGATAACTACAAAATACAATGTTGAAACTAACAGCTTTTCTAAAAGTGAGACTTTAAATGATTCCAAGAAGGCAAAAGATGAAAAGTTTGCAGCAAGGTAAGTCTGAGGTTCTTGAAAACCTAGATGAAGGGGAAAGACCTTGGCTTCTCAGTGCTGAGGCCAGATGAGTGGATTCGAGCCTGTCCACTAAGAGAGGCCTGTTTGGGGTTCAGTTGTGACAGGCAGAAGCACGGGTTCCATGAGTAGCGCCCTGCAGGAGGAGGACCTGCCTCGGTGTCTGGCACACAGATCTACACAGTAACTGTCACCAGTAGCAGGTACTGTCACCGTTACCTGTTCCTGCAGGTATTTAAAGAGAGCTGGGACCATGTAACCATTTCCCTCAGATACAGCTCTGCAGTCCTGGTTTTTTTTTTTTTTCAACAAGGATTTGGGATGCACTCAGTTCCCCAAATGTCAAGGTCATGTCATTAACTCAGGAGAGGTATTTTTAGAGACTGCTCAGCTAATTTATAGACACTGTGACAGATGGCAAAAATGGGACTCCTTTGCCTCAGTTTCAGCCTGGCCTCATGGACCATCACATCCCTGGCTTCACTGTATATGCAAAAATAAAAAACCAAAAAACCAGATATCCTATGTCAGTAGTTTCTGAACCTCTAGGACCTGGGTGAGCTTAGGAAATCACATTTCTAAAAAAGCTGAAAATTGTGCTGTGCTTATGCAGGAGTGATCAGTTCCAGGAGCAGGGGCTAGACCAGGAAAGTAGGCCTTCCCAGAGCGAATCACCAAGTTAGCACCAGCCGTGAGACATAACCCCATAAAGTGACCAGCTCCTATAAATGCAAAGGCTTGGGCTGAGGAGGTGACCACAGCAAGGGGCAGGTTTCAGGGAAGCACATGATCTCATGTGAGTTTCATATACATCCTCTAGGGGAGGGAAGGAGATACCCTCCCCCACCTCCTCTCTCCTCAGACCTTGTGAGAACAGCTATGGAGGTAACCCAGAAGGTACATCCATTCACCAGACCCTGGAGAAGAGGAGGATGAAAACGGCTGAGGAAGGAGCTGCCTGAGACAGGGGGATTACAAGATCATTGTGTTCCCACAGCTCAGTGGTCCAGCGGACTTGGCTCCCAGGAAGGTGCTGGAAATCCCGACCCAGGAGGTAGGAATGCCTCACCACTAATGCCAGCAGGCCCATGGCCAGCTGGACAGGCTTGCTCCTAGGAGAAGTTGGGGTGACCCAGGGTGTAGCAGTGCAAAGGACAGTGGTGGAAGGAAGGTCAGACATTGGGCAGGCTTAGTACGGCCAGCTCTCAGGAATCCCACGGATGGGCGGGGAGCAAAGCCTCATCTTGCTTTACCTCCTGTCTCTCCATCTTCCCACTCTTGGGAGCAGGAGGCAGTCAAGGGTTTGGGCAGGTGGCCCCCAACACCGAGCATTTCTGGAACGCAACACAACTGGCGAATTATGATTCTCTAAGAACACAGATAAACTGGCACTGGCAAACTGTTACAAAGGCATGGAGGCCCCAGCTTCCAGGGATGGGGGTAGAGACAGCGCTATGGAGATGCTAACACAGCTGCTGCTTCTGCTCCAGGCACTCATCCTCTTTAACAAGCAGGTGACTGGCTTCGGGGCACCAGCTGAGAACCGGCTGGCCTTTGTGGGAAATAGGCCACTGGGATTTGGACCTCAGCTTTACCTCAGCCTCATACCTCACTGACTGTTTCTCCCATGGTGCTCCAGGCCTGCAGAGAGAAGGAAGTACAAATGCTGCCACTCAGCAGGTGCTGAGCCTCCAGTCCCCAACGCACTGCAGAAAAGCACTTGGAGCTATAAAATGCTGTGTCTCCAACCTGAAAGAGCTTCAGAGTCACTAAAAAAACGGTGATTAGAAATACAAGCCCCATGGCTTCGCCCTCATGAAATTCTGTAAGATTACCAGAGACTCAGGAACTTTCCTGTTAGCCTTCCTAACAAAACTAAACAGCAGAACCATCTCCGACCAGGGTGTAACAAGGATCTCGGGGCTCCAGAAATCTTCCAGGCAGGCAATAAAAATCTCTTTGCAAAACATTGCTGGCCAGTTAACCTGTTTGTGCACACTTGGGCATTGCACACTCAAGTTTGCAATGCTTAATGGGAAAAAGGAACAGCATATAACACACACAGAAAGAGAGAGAATGAGAGAGGGGGGAGGGAGGTAGAGGGGGAGAGAGAGAAAGGGAGGGAGAGAGGGAGGGAGGGAGAGGAGGGAGGGAAGGGGGAGGGAAAGGAGTGAGAGAAGGAAGGAGAGAAGGAGGGAGGGAGAGAGGGAGGGAGAGAAGGAGAGAAGGAAAGAAGGAGAGGGAGGGAGGGAGGAAAGGGGAGAGAGGGGGAGGGAGGGAGGAAAGGGGAGAGAAGGGGAGGGAGGGAGAGAGGGATGGAGGGAGGGAGGGATGGAGAGAGGGAGGGAGGGACGGAGGGAGAGAGAGAGAGAGAGAGAGAGAGAGAGAGAGAGAGAGAGAGAGAGAGAGCAGAGCACTCAAAGAAACAGGTGGGCGACCACAATGCTGCTTCTGCCCCTGTAGAATTCAGCTTCTGGGGGAAAGACACCATGATTACTGCCACTATAACATCAGGGATAGGAAGGTCAGATGCTTTGAAGTTCAGCAGCACAGCCCAGAGTACAAGATACATTTATGGATGAACTCTGTGATAGTTGCTAAACAATCTAGAATCAACTGGAGAAAAGCATCTCAGTGAGGAATTGTCACATAAGGTTGGCTTATCGGGACACCAATGAGGAATTTTAATTGGGTTAATTGAGGCGGGATATCTCACTCTGAATGTGCGGGTGGCACTAATGCATGGATTGGACCCTGGGCTAAATAAAAAGGAGACAGTAAGCTAAGTACTAGCTTCTGTGTTTGTTCCTGGCCCTTGACTACAGATGTAGTGTGATCAGCTGCTTCAAGTTCCTGCTGCCTTGTTGTTCCTACAATGATAAGATGCAACCAAGAACTGTGATCTCAATAACCCCTTCTTTCTTCCATTGCCTATAGTAGGCATTGTAACACAATATAGTGGAAAGAATATTAGGGCTCTGCTGCGATTCCAGTCAGACTGAAAACTTAACGCTTTTGATCTCACCATGAAAAGCAAAATGATCCTGAACTGGGCCGAAAATAAGCCCTGACTTCTCCTCCCTGGTACCTCACAGTGTAGCTAATATTACACGTTCAACAATCGTGTGTTATGAAGACAAAAAGATGAGAGGATGGGTCAATGAATGTGGTGCATGGGTAAATAAAAGTTCCAACTCATTCCACAGTTTACAAGTTTCCTTTCTTCAACCCATTTTATAGCAAGCAGCCCATGTGCTCTTACCACAGTATCACAGATGCTACCACATTCCACTCCAACGTCCTTCCGTGACTTATCCTGGATTCAAGCACACAATAGTTAGTGTCAATAGTTAGCAACTGATGATGCTCACACCCCTAGGACCCAGATCCTGCCTGTATTTCAGAGACTGCCTACTACATGCACTCTGAAAACTTCATGTGCAATGATAAAAGTGTAAAACCTCTGTGGTAGTTAACTTCGACAGTTCACTCCATTTAAGTTGCAAAACTGTTCCCGCATGAATCAGCACCCCACATGTAACACTAACACGCATGCCCACCCAAGAATGTTTATAACATTAATGAAGCACATCTGTAGGTGACTTCGAGGATTTTTTTCCAGAGAAGATTAACTGGGGGAAGACACTCTGCCTAAAATGTGGGTGACACCAAGCCACCAACCTGAGGTATGGGATCCCAGAGTCAACATAAAAGAAAAGAGCAAAACAGTATTCATCTCCCTGCTTCCTAGTCTACTGGGAGATAAGAAAGCAGTCCCCAGACATCTACTGCTACAGCCTTGAAATGTTCCAGCCACCATACCATCTTGTCATATGTCATATATCATGATGGACGGTACCTGCAAACTATGGACCAAAATAAATCCATCCTCTACTCCAACTATTACCAAGCTGCTTCTTGACAGTGTGTTGTGTATTGTCACAACCACAAAAAAGTAATTAACATGGTACCCCACCCCCAACACACACAGGCTCTTGTGTTTGGGTATGGTTTTCCCTGGCTGGTGGTGCTGTTGTAGCAGGTAGTAGAACCTTTGGGAAGTAGGTCTTAGCTAGAAGTAGGTTGCTTATAATCCAACCCCATTTCCTATCCATTACCTGTTTCCCTGCCCTGTCAAATGTGAGCAAGAGGCCACCAAATCCTGTCATCACAGCCAAGAACTTGAAACTGTGATGGCCAGTGTCCTCAAACTGTGAATGAAAACAAGCCTTCCTTCAGGACATTCTGTGTAGGGTGTTTGTGCACAACAATAGCAAATGTACTTAATGTTCGGATTCTCAAAAATAAAAATCTCCCCTCTTCTTTATCAAGTGACCTTCTAGATGTCAGTTAAATTATTACCTTCTCCAAGAAGCCTTCCCTGACTGCCTCAGACTGGGTAAAGGAGCTGTCAACCAGCATTTACTTATTAAATTCCAACTCTGTCAGTAACCCCAACCCTTGTGCTTCTAAAAGATTTTATACAGATCTCCATTTATCTCTATCCTCTCCCACACCTAACTCTGGAACACAGTAGGAATGGAACAATTGCAGAAAGAATTAATAAGCTGATTCTATGATTCCCAGGAGACGGGTGTTCCCCAATGGTTAACTCGTTGCCAGGCAGGCGTTGTCAAGGATACTGCAAGATGGAAAATACCCTTTTTCTTCCAGAACAGAACAAAGCATTTGCCCCATATGGTACAGACAGCAGATCCACTGCCTCCGATTGCAGAAGCTGAGGCTCCCTCCTGTCTCCTCCAAGAAGCAGGGCTTCCTCGTGTGTCTGTGTGTCCCGCTGTCTGCAGGCACACGTGACTGGGGAATCCCATCTGCCTGCACACAAGCCCACCCATGACAGATGAATTCATCTACAGTGTTGCCAGGAGCAGCCTCACAGCCTCGTGAGCAAGAAGACAGTGATGAATTATTCATAGAGAGAGAGGCTGGCCCCATCCTCTCTCAGGGTAACACAGTTTGGAGAAGCCCCTCTACTGCAGGGTTTGGTTTCTTACATAAAAGGAATGGGTAGCACAGATTAAGCAGAATGCCTACCTCCTACCCCTTTGGGATCCCAATCTATAAGGTGGTGCCATTTAATTTCATTTTCTTATGAGGAAGAAAATCCATTGTCCCACTGTTAAATAATGGATCAGCAGTATAGAGTTGGGGACACTAGGCATAGACGTCCCTGCCAGAATCCGCTAGTCTCTTGACCAGGGACTTTCCCCTGCACAGCAGCAGGGAAGTGGGGGAAACCCCGGGAAAGCCCAGAGATACACACAGCAGAGCTGGGAAATGTCTGGCTTCCCCTCACCCCACTGACATTAGCATTCAGAGAAGCACTTCATCAGGCTGGAAGATGCTGTGAGAGTCCTAGCCAGACCCTGTGTGTCAAATACAGCTGTTATTCCCAGCAGCTTCTGTGTCAGAGAAGCCCTGTCACATTCGATATGGCTGAATAAATGATTCCAGAGAATGTGCAGCCAGTCAAACAGAGTTATGAGGTGCTGAAGAGGAGGGTGAAGAAATGGGAACTCTCCCAAGAAACCTTACCCCTGACACAGGTGGTACGTCTGACCTCATGAACTCATCATAGAAGAAACGGGATGAGTGATACAATTCTATCAAGAGAAGATTAAAAACAAAAGTGGGCATGAAGCAAAAGATGCTATGGAGGGTACCAATATGGATGCTACAGAGGGTACCAATAGGGATGCTATGGAGAGTACCAATAGGGATGCTGTGGAGGGTACCAATAGGGATGCTGTGGAGAGTACCAATAAGGATGCTGTGGAGGGTACCAATAGGGATGCTATGGAGGGTACCAATAGAGATGCTATGGAGGGTACCAATAGGGATGCTATGGAGAGTACCGATAGGGATGCTATGGAGAGTACCAATAGGGATGCTGTGGAGGGTACCAATAGGGATGCTATGGAGGGTACCGATAGGGATGCTATGGAGGGTACCAATAGGGATGCTATGGAGGGTACCAATAGGGATGCTATGGAGGGTACCGATAGGGATGCTATGGAGAGTACCAATAGGGATGCTGTGGAGGGTACCAATAGGGATGCTATGGAGGGTACCAATAGGGATGCTATGGAGGGTACCAATAGGGATGCTATGGAGAGTACCGATAGGGATGCTATGGAGAGTACCAATAGGGATGCTGTGGAGGGTACCAATAGGGATGCTATGGAGGGTACCAATAGGGATGCTATGGAGGGTACCAATAGGGATGCTATGGAGAGTACCGATAGGGATGCTATGGAGAGTACCAATAGGGATGCTGTGGAGGGTACCAATAGGGATGCTGTGGAGGGTACCAATAGGGATGCTATGGAGGGTACCAATAGGGATGCTATGGAAGGTACCAATAGGGATGCTATGGAGAGTATCAATAGGCACTGACTCTTGTTAGGGGTTTATGATACCTTCGATTCCCAAGGGATCTGGCATCACCTAGGAAGTGGCACACACAATGGGGAAGCAAAAATCAGCAAAGCAGAAAGCCAGAAGGGTATTGATAATGAAGGGGGAGGCACATACTGGCTGTGTCAGGGCTTCAGGTGCTCAATCACCACCTAGGATCCGGAATCCGTGCTTCATCCAAACAGCTGTGTGTTACAGACAGCTGTCAAGTCACCGCATCATTCTTATGTTCTCTGCCTGGAGTGTTACCTCACCAGGAAAAAAGAAATTAAAAGCCCCCAAAGCAAAGTCTGCTGCAGAAATGTACAAGTGGAAGCCACCTTGGGGGAGCCTAAGTCATACTGACCCATGCCCTCCCTGCTCAACCTCTACTTCACATTGTACAGTATTCAGAACCCCGTCCTACATCCTGAGTTCCACGCAGATCTGCTGTCCTACATGATACCTTCTACCTGGGGCCCAGGCAGGAATGAAGATTCAGCAGGTTCTTCTCCATCCCAGGCCAGGATAGTAACAACAGAGGAATGTCAATGCCACTCCGGCCCATGAAATGTCCCTATCCCCTCCTTCCACCTAACATGCTGTTCTCTCTGAATTTGTGTTTCTCTCAGTTCCCTTCAGCGAATACCAGTTGTTTGCCACATCTGAATTCCTGAGAGCTGACCCTCTGCTGCTACAATTACCTGCAGTGACATCTACCCTGGAGACTGAAGCCCCCCACAGTGATAGTACATAGAGATCACCACAGTTCAGGTGACACTAGATTCAGGTAGGATTCCCTGTCTGACTTGAAACTTTGAAGTGTATCTAAGTCTGAATCTGGCTCTACCCAAGGTCCCAGACATTTCTGCTGTTCCCAAAGTGGGAAGAGACACTTTGCTTTTTTTTTTTTTCCATTCAGAGCCACTTTGCTTTTTTTCCATACAGGGAGAAGCAACGGTATCCTAGCTGTTATGATGGCTTTCGGCCTTTCCAAGGATGACAAGAGTGAAAAGTCCATGGGAAATGTCCTAAACAGACTTGCTGGGGTGATGGCTGTGCACTGAGAAGCACTAACTCCTCTCACACAGAATAAGTCAGTTGGTGTCCAGTTCCCAGCCCGCCAGAAGAACATGCTAGAAGCCGTTCTCAGAAGAACCAGACTTTATGTCACATGCTTCATCCCACATCACAGTGGTCTAGCTGCACAGGACCTAGACTTGGAAATTACTGTGATTGCCACCTGTGGAAAAGAAGGCATATGTCTTAGGCTACTCAAGTTTATAGTTTTGTTTTAAGTTTTTTAGCAAAAAAAAAAAATAATGATTTCTCTCTTTTTTTAAGAAAAGAAAAGAAAAGAAAAGAAAAAAGAAAAGAAAAGAAATGAAGATCTTTAACTCTTCATTACTAAGATGGACTTTTCAGAAACCTCTTTACATTCCCAGCTGGAATTCTTTGGGATTCTGGACTTTGTCTCCCAGAATTCCAAATTGCCCAGTGCTTAATCATTCATAAATTCACTATGAGTTGGAAGCACTGAGTGGCTCCAGGACGTTGGTCACTGAGCTGAGGGGACCATGAGCACTGAAGGGCAGAGGAAGGAAGCCCAGAAGGTTGGAACTACAGAAAGAAAGGCAGGAGCTACTGCGGGCTTTGCAGGAGGGCCATTCAGCACTGCACCTTCAAAGCAGGAAGACTTTTTCTGCTGGGCAAGACAGACATAATTTAAGTAGAAAGGCTATTTCCCCACAAGGGGGTAGGGAGGTACCTGTGAGAGAACATGGAGGGCTGAGAAGCCATCAATGGAGAATTAAGTCTTAGAAGCTATTCAATTACTGGGTTCTTACTCTGCCAGCCCCCCAAAACTGGACAAAACAATCCTGTCCCAGTTTAACATAGTAGGCTATGTATGCAGATCCTGGATCTCAAGTAAAAAGACTAGGGAAATTCTGTAAGAGAATTATGTACAAATGTGGGCTAGGTGGGTAGGGAAATCAGCCAGATGGGAAGGTCCCTGGGATTGGCAATAGCAGAGCAATTAACATCTTTATGGGGGGCACTGTAGAGAGAGCATTTGCCAGAAGCAGGACAGCTGTTAACTATGCAGTGAGGGCTACTAACAGGAGCTGGGACCAAACCAGTACAAAAGCAGGGTGTCAAGCTCTCTTCCAGATGCCACCTATATATCCCTCTTTACTGGAGTCTGCCATACTCTGCATCCAACCAAAATTCTAATGCAGGACACCTGCTGATGAAATGCAGTATGAGTCTCCTGTGGGGCGGGTGACGGATGTATTTGGGAAGGCAAACAGAAAATTCTTAGCATCACTTAGATAGCAATGAAAGACATCTTTTCCTCCTTAGCCTGCTTATTGTCTCTGTCCTAGTAACAGGTGTGAATTCCATGTAGTTGGGAAGAGACATGGTCCCTAAGCAGCAAGTAGGTCCTGTGACTCAGGACTGGCCAAATCCATCCATCCATCTGGGCTTTGTATCAAGTATGGAAGTCCATCTGTGTGAATGGTATGAATTATATACATCTTACATTAAACTGAGTTGGGCTTCTTGTGCCCGTTGTGTTTGATTAGAAGGAGGACCAAGTATAGGGATGACTTCTAAGAACAGTCTCTCCAGAGAGCTACTGGCTCGAGTCTGACAATGCCTAACAGGTAGCCCCTGGAAAAGGATGCTCTTCCACTTACATCCCTTATTTCACCCAATGGGGAAGCTACTGCCTGGCTTTTAGTTTTCCTTGTGGAGTCTAAGCATCCCACCAAAGAACGCAGGATACACAGACAATACCAAGCCATTCCAATACGCGGGCATAAGCCCTTGTGAACCACAGTTGCTTCATGGAATGGAGAGCTCACGGGTCTATAGGTCCATGAACAGCTGAGAAAAGAAAATTAGGAGCTGGAGGTCAGAGCCAAGCTTTGTGACACATGCTCCTTCCCTCACCCTCCAGAGGTTTCCTCAAGGCAACTATTAGGGGTGACAGGGAACGTCACTGGTCACTGGCCGCTGTGCCTGGGGATAACAGCTGCTGCCGGACCACATAAGCACATCTTTTCCCACATGAGTGACCCGTTAGGAAAGGAGGAGGAAACAATTACTTTGAAGTCTGAGGACAAGATAAATATAAGCTCACATCACAGGCTCCTGACAAGGACTGGCAGCCAGGGTAGGATCTGTGACAGCTGAGGGACCATCTCCAGCTTGTGTGTGTAGGAATAATGAGGCACTGGAGGATGCAAGGTGGGAAGACATGGAGGGTGCAGCAAGCCACAGAGTCGCGAGCGAGGCTTGGTTTCAACAGGACTTGATTGAATATAGGGCATGTCCTTCGCCCTTCACTCTTGGGTTCATCCCTATTGTTTGCAGCAAAAGTACACAGGCAGCTATGAACAGGGGTATGGGAAAGATGGAGAAAATGTATGGCCAGACCTCAGTTCAAATCACACCTGAACCTATAAGTATCATATGACCTAGGGCTGTCTTTACACACCCGTGAAATGGAAGACGGGATACAGATACCTAGAACGCACGGCAAATGCCAGAAAGGGGAGACTTTTGGAGAAGGGTCTGTTCCTGGCATACCAGAGCTCTTGCCTGTGTCCTCTCAATTAAGGCTGTCAAAAGCTGAAGAGAACCACTTTTGCAGAAAGAAGACAAGTAATTTTTCCCTGTGGGCAGTGCTTTTAAGAGCATTGCCTTGCATTCCCTTGCTACTGTGACATGACCACGCAGGGAGTCTTGCATCCTAGGTCTTGGTACTCCAGAAGGGAATCCTTCTCAGTCTTACAGTACTTGCCAGGAAAATAAAAAATCTTCTCTAAGGCCATAGAAAATGCAGCCCATGTCCCTGTCCTTTCTGCTAATGCCTGATACCACCATCCCCTGTGCCCTCAGGGAATACTTTCTATAAGTAGGAAAAGTGAGAACAGATTTCTAAGTGGTCACCACGCTCAGAGATTATTCGAGATGTTGCACTATTACTGCTGATCCTCAGAAGAAATCTATAATGGTCAAGATTTAAACCCATTTAGAGACAAAGTGGAAGCTAATCCCTCCATGACTTGCCCAAGTATCACCATGATACATCCGCAGCAATAACTGAAGAGACTAGTGTGTCAACTCAGCCTGATTAACTGGGACTTCTGTGTTCCTCCAAACATGCTTCCCTCTTCAAAGAATGAAAACAAACAGCTGTCATTTTGGAGTAAGCAGGTCCCATCTCCAGCAGTTTGGGCTCTGCTATTGCCACTGAGGAAGAACATTCTGTAAAATGCCCTTGGTAAGCCCCCAGATTCAGCTCAAATATCTGACAGCTTGTCGGCAAAAATCACACCTCTTGCACCTAGTTGATTCAAAAATCACTATTCTGAGAGGTCACAGCTAAGCAATATATCATTAGTTTCCCACTAGCTCTCCTGCAGATAACACTTCTGACATGTGGGTTATGATAACAGTTGCCTGGGCTACTTGAATGAAATCTACCTTCTGATTTTGCTGAAAATCCTGACTCTTCACTCAGGACTGCAGACATGCATTCTGAGGTTCATCAGAATGCATGACAAAGACAGGATCTAAAATTGGCATTTCTGCCTTCACATGTATCTGCTCCTCGCTTGCCTTGGCTTGTGAGTCTGGTTCTACTCAGTTTTATAGACTGACCCACTGATTATTTGAGAAGTGTTTTATCCATAATGACAACACAGAGTGAACTTGGCTAATGGCCTCATTGCAATGCTTGTGTCTTCTGTCCCACTCTTGTGAGCTTTCATTTACTCTATGCCTACAGTCTAAACTGTATTATTCATGCATGGCAACTCCTCAGTAAAGTCAACTATCTGTGAGTTCACACGCCTTACAGCCAGGATGGTGGACACAAAAAGAAAATATTTCAAAATTGTACCCATGACCTGTTGACAGTTACTAGATTGGCCACCCCAACCAAGTCACCATAAAGCCTGGGCCTTCCTTTGTCAAAGGCAAGCCTGGTCTTCTCATTAGTCTTGGTGCCTCTCTGCTAGCAAGCTACAGTCCCAGAAAAGAAGCCTTGTCTATTTTGTTATAAGGTTGGGCTTGGTCCCGTATCTATTGACTCCATGGAAAAAGATAACGGAAACCTTATCTTGTCATAAGATTTGGCTAGGTCACATTTCTATGACTCCAGGGGTTGACTGCATCATGCGAAATGTCCTTATTCTAAAAACGTCATCCTTACGTTCATATGTAATGATATCTGGAAATATGTCTTGGGACAGTAATTAGGATTAGTAATTAGGACAAATCCCCATGAGCTAGAATACTTGTCCCATTATCCCATGTGACACCTTCTCCAGTGTGCTGTAGCAGCAAGAAGGCCCTCCTCATTGGACAGGCTCAATATACCTTTTTGAATTCAAAGCTCTAGAATAGTATATTAAATAACCTTCTACTTTTACAAACTGCTTGGCCTCAGGCAATTTGTTATATAAACAGAAAACAGACCGGAGCTACTATAAAAAACCATAGTCTAGTGGCTTAGGTTATGGTTTGGATATGAAATGTCTCCTACTGGGTCATTTGTTTGAATACTTGGTCCCTGTTTGTCACTGTTTTGGTAGATTGTAGACACGGAGGGAAGTGAACCTTCACCGGGGCACATAGGTCACTAGAGGGTAGGCCTTGATGTCTATACATCAGCCCCACCCGGATTTCTCTCCCTGGGGTTACTGCTTCTAACCAAAGAACCCATCCCCATCACAAGGGCACATCTTCAAGACATAATCATCCCCTATAGGTCTACTTCTGTCTCCTCCCACTGGGAACTAAGATTACAACACAGCAATGCTGGCGAGATGTAAACATTCAGTCCATAGATGGTATCTACTCAAAAGGACATATATTTTGCCAAAATCCTATTGTATCGCTGCGGTTTTCCTGACATGAAGGATGAGGCCTATTGGCTGCCATAGCTAAATGAACAGGCCAGGGCATCGATAGCACGACCCTTTCTGTGAAGCCAGAGGCATTAACCACCAGCACTGCATATATCTGGCTGAAACACAAGCATATGCATGCGATGTCCTTTATTCATAAGAAAAGATAGGCAAAGCCAGTGGTCACTATGGTCAGAAAGGTCTAGGGAGGGAAGAACTTCCAGACAGGCACATTTGTTTAAAGAACTACTTTCTGCCTGAATAAGCAGCTAATTTGCAGAAAGTCTTTGTATGCCTGATATGTGCTGATAAGCTGCCCCCAGAAGCTCCGTTTCTGCACCTATAGTATACTTACATCCGCTAAGACTGCTGAGACAGGGCCAGCTTTTCAGCTGAGACTTCAGAAGCTTGGCATCACCGCATGGAACACACCTTCATTTCTCCAAGGCAAGGATTGTGCCCTGTGTCACCCCAGACCCCTACACCAGCTCTTAACAGATGCTCTGACATGCTGGTTGAAATGGCTGCCAGGAAAACAGATCAATTTCAGTCAGAGAGTGCAGGATGCTATTAAAACATACATAAGAAGGCAAGGTTCATGGGATACACCAATGGTAAACCCAGCAGAGAGGTGAGAGGCAGTGGAGAGTATTTAAAAGGCTTAAGCACTCATGGTCTGGGAAGGATTGTGGGCTACATCTTGCAACTTTTCCAACTGCCTCTGTGTGTGTGTGTGTGTGTGTGTGTGTGTGTGTGTGTGTGTGTGTGTTATCTTATGCTCTAGTTTTCTGTAGCTAGGAGTGTTAATATATTTTTAGATATTTGAAGACGAAATATATTCACACATGTGACACATCAAAGCCCTCCATAAAGGGGTAATTTTCCTCAGCCAAGACAAACTCCAAAGAAATGAAACTCCCAGCTTTGTCACAAATCATTTGATAAGAAAATAGTGTTGAGAAATGGGACACACTCTTTGATAACAGAAGGGCAGGCGATAAAAGGCAAGGGGACATGAGCTGCAGGATACATTTACGAATGCTTCAAATCCATAGGAAGAGCCCAGGGATAGGATATACATACACACCCTTAAAGAGCCACTGAACCAAGAGAGGTTACCTATTACCCAATGGCACTGACTGCCCTGTAGTGACAGACGGAGAATGGGGCTAGCCTGGAGCAGAACCTTAACAGATAGAAAACAGAGAGGGATGATTTCCGTTTTGGTTTGGTGATTCTGTCTCCATCCAGCCAAGGTGTAATGCTCAGCCTCAGAGTCAATTTAACAAAATCTGAAATCACCTAGGAAACAAGCCTCCGGGTATACCTGTGAGGGATTATTTAGATTAGGCTAGGATCTGGAAGGTCCTGTAAGGATTATCCTGAACGGGTTAATTGAGGTGGGCAGACCCTCTGACTAGGGGTTGCTGTCCTGTACTGAATTGGATGGAGATGAGCTGAGCCCCAGCATCCATTTCTGTTTCTTGGCTGTGGATGCAGTGTAAGCGATTACCTTAAACTCCTGCCACTGGAACTCCCTCACAAGGACTGACTATAAGCTTTAACTATGAGACTTTTCCTAAATCACTTCCTACAGTGACAAAAAAAAAAAGTAACTAAGTCAAAAGGGAACGTTTTCCAAACTGAACAGTGAAACAAATCTCTCAGTAATCAGGACTGGCACAGGAAAAAAAAATACCACCTTCGAGACACTAGGTCAGGTGAGATCAGTCCTTAGTGCAGAATCACACAAGGAATCTGTTTTGTATAAGGGCCTCTTTTTTTGTATATGGGACTGTTTCCACAAGATGATTGGCTATGAGTCTCTGGTATTGAGCTACAAGTATTTGGGAGAGTAACTCTGTAGCCATCACTCAGACATGCAGCCTTTACCCTGATCCTGTCTCCTTAGAACTTTCAGCCCTACCCTACCAGAAAATGCACAGGAAGGGATGCTCTCCAAGTGCTGAGCCTGGCTGCGCTGTGAAGCATATGTTTTATACATGCATCTCCCTCAGAGCTTCCATTTGCACGTGCTCTTCTGAACTCACCTCCTACACTTCTCCCACCGTGGGGAGTGCCCCAGTTCCTCTCACCTTCTGGAACTTCTAGAATCACATGCTACTGCACAAAGGTCAGATCAAACACACGGAACTGGATCCCTGCTTAACGATCCTTTCTCTCCCTGGAACTCAGAGTGAGCACAGCTGGGTTTAGTATTAAACAGTGGTCCTCACTGCTGCCCACCTATCTGAAAAGGAATCAAGCCAGAGTGATGGAGTGTAGGCTCACCCCAGCTTGACTCCCGTTCCAGGAACTCCATCTTCCTGGGATAGCTCTAGGAAATGGAATGAGCCAATTCAAGCCAGATTAGATTATATTAAATGCAGGTTTATTGGGAAGCTGATCTCCAGCAGGTGAGTTTACTGGCCCCAAGGAAGGCCATGGGAAAGGAGAGAGAGGAGAGGGGGAAGAGTGAGAAAAAGTACAAACAGAGACAGGGATAGAATAGAGGGAAGGAGGGAGAAAGGGAGACCAAAAAATCAGGGAAAGTCTCTGGGGGAACCCCTGGGTTATAAAGTTCAGGGTTAGGGGCACAGTATGCCAGGAAAGGATTGAGGGATGCTGAGAAAACCTGGAGGCCAGGTCTGCTTTGTTATGTAAAATATGCGCCTCAGTTCCTTGTCCGGGAGCCTGAAGCCAAACAGAAATACATAGTGGTAACAAATCTTCCTCAGTAGCCTGAGGTTATTACAGCTTCTACATCCCAGGAGTGTGGCAAATATAAAAAAATACCAATCCCTTGAGAAGGAAGTTAACTTTTTTTTAGCCTCTTGAGAAGCTGAGTAGGATGGGGTTCAGATGAGTCCAAAATACCCTAGATACCTAAGTATCATGGTCCAAATCTTATCCCCAAACAGTCCTGGCTTGCAGTGCACTGACCCACTCAGGTTTTAGGTAGAGTCTAGCCAGGAGCCCACGAGAACCAGCAGACAAGTAACTCCAAAGGTGGCTGGGGAGTGGAAAAAGATAGTGTGGTTTGGCTCAGCTAAACATACACCCTCTGAGAATGACAAGAACTAGGTCAAAAGAATTATTTCTGGGGGGTGGGGGGGGCTGTGTAACTGTCCTGAATGTACCCTGTCATTTGCAGCCAAATGGCCTCCACTTGAGAAGCTCCCTCTTTCTCACTGGATCAAATGGCTGCAACTCAGTAGATTGAGCTCCTTCCTGTAAGCAGGTTGCACACCCCCACACAGCTGTCCCCAGGAATGATGAAGTGAGAGGGGACAGAATTAGCTCTGGCTTCCAGAGGCTCCACAACACTCTTTATTCTGCTTCCTTGGCACATTCAAGAGAGAAGGCATATCCCTCGGACCTCCACATCTTCCTCCTGCCATCCCACTGGCCTAGAGACACTGCCCATCTCTGAAGAGTGGAACTGCTTCATGATTCCCATCTCTACAGCTCTTGGACTCCAGGTTCCGACCCACTCATCAAGCTTTACAGTTGAGAAAATAGAAGCCCAGGAAGGAAAACAATCCAGATGCCATTTGTGGAAGAATGGAGCCAAACCCCAGAGCTTCAGACACCCAGACTGACCATATTCCTGACCCACCGTATTCTTGGGACTCCCAGATATAGTAGTTTCCTGAAGTTTCTGGAACAGATGAGCATATACTTGGTATGTTGAATAGAAATCTATCCTGTAACAACCCTGGAAACCAGGAGTCAGAAATCAAGGTGGGCTGGGAAGGTTGGCTTTAAGATTTCCAGGCAAGGTTCTGTCTCAGCTCATCCAGTTTCTGAAGACGTCACACGCTCACTCAGCCTCTCACAACAGCATCATTACAAACCCTAGATGTCCTCACAAGGCCTTCTCTCCACATGTCTATGCAAAGACTCTCTAGTCTCTGCTTTGGATTCTTTTGCATTCAGGTCTAAGTCTGTTGGCCATGTTTAGTCTGACTGTCTGTCTAGGCTCTCCCAAATACCTCTGGCTGCTCTCTTTCACATCTACACTAAAAACATTTCCCTTGACTGTGATCATCATTCTACTAGCTACCTCTGTCAGTATGACTTGTAGTTTGTACATATAAAGCAGTATAAGCCTCAGGCCTGGCCTATTCACTTAACATAATGTCCTCTGGATTGAATCTTTCTGTTAGAAATGAATATGAATGTGTGTGTGTGTGTGTGTGTGTGTGTGTGTGTGTGTGATTTATATAACCACATATGCCACTTCTTTTTGTTCCTTTATCCTCTAGGACACTTGAGTGGTTTCCAAGTCTTAGTTCCTGTGAATGATACTCCAGTGATCATGGAAGCACAGATATATCTCTTTGGCTTTCTGCTTTTACTCCATTTTAATATATACTTAGAGCAGGAATGTTAGGTCATATGGTAGTCCTATAGTCAATATATTTTGTGGACTAGCTATACAGTGCTTCAAAATAGCTGCGCTAATTTACCAGCCCAGCAACAGTATATGTACAGGAGGTTCAATTTCTCTAAATTCTTGTCAGCACTTATCAAAGATTATGACAATATCTTTATTAACATTTGCTTATATTTTATATATATTTTATATACAAATATATGTCATATTTATATATAAAATATATTTATATTCTATATATTATTTTATATATTTATTAACAGGTTGGAGGTGACATCTCATTTTTATTTTAATGATATGCACACCACTGTAATTACAGCCAATAATAATAATACATTGATTGTATGTGTACGTATTTGCATGTGTGTTCACACAAATGTGCAGACACGCACAACTCTGCAGACATGTGTAGAAGTCAGGACAGCTTCCTCAGTTGTTTCTCTATTGTATATTTTTGAGACAAGATTTCTCATTATTTGAGCTACACCAACTGACTGCTCAGGGACCCACAGGGTTCCTCCTTGTCTCCAACCTCCAGTCACATGCACACACAACTGCACTGGCTTTCATACGAGGGTTAGGCATATCAGAGTCTCACACTTGAACAGTCAGGATTTATGCACTGATCCACCTTCTCAGTCTTTTAAAATAGCTACAAATGTTTCACCACAGACAAGTATGCCAGGTAAGGAATGTACTAATTAGCCTGATTTGGTCATTTCACAATACATAAATGTACACAAACATCACACTGTGTTCCAGAAAAGAATATTAATATATGTACATATATATATTATCAATTAAAATTAAGGAAAACTTTCTAAATAATAATAATAATAATAATGTGTGCTTTGAGAAATAGCAATAGCAAGCTGGGACCAGCCCCCTGGCACACAGGCACTCAGTGCAAATGTTATCACTGAAAACTTCATCATAGTACTTCTCATTGTTCAATGTCACATCTGATGGTCTAACAAAAAGTCATGCTGTATTTCTTTCCAGAACAGGAATGACCTAAAAGACTAGATGGGATGAAGATAGTAAGTCTAAACTTGGAAGGTTACCATAGGGGCATACAGGAAGTTTATTGTTTAAAGGAATCCCCAGAGGTTCCTACTTTAAACCCTGAAATCCTCTGGCATATTAGTCCCCCTAAGGTATGTGCTCAACTCATTTGCATTTTTGGTCATGTCCTAATTATTAAGTGGGGCACAACTCCCGACAGCTCAATGAATCTCTGTTTTCCACCTTCAGTCCTGTTCCCTGTCATTGACTAGTTGTCTCATTCTCTGATTCTTAGACAATGCCTGAATTAATTCACAATGTTTTGGTTCTCTCAACCACCGCAATGTGACAACACAAATGGAAACTGAGAAAGAAATGAATTCTATCTTTAAACAATGCTCAGGTGCAATGCAGTGCAAACACACACACACACACACACACACACAGCAGAGAGAGTAGCTGTAGCTGTCAAGGAGGAATGAGCCATTGGCATAACAAAGCTCTGCTCAAGTTTTGGTAGGAAGGAGCGTTGAGGCTCAGGATGGGAAGGACATGGGCTCCAGGGTCAGACAGCCTGGGTTCACACGTCAGGCTAAATACTAAGGCTCAGTGTAAGGTGATGCCTTGAAATCTGGAGAAATGGAGGGAGGGTGCTCCAATGGACCCCATTCCTATTGTCCTTAGACAACACCTCTTCTTAACAAGGGTCCAGCCATAGCCAATCACATTTTATAGAAACTTAAAGAGGGTACGGTCCCCTCTGATACTATAGAACCTGCCTGCCTCACACTGAACATCACACCCCTTGTTCACTAGCAGGGCCCATGTAGTTGTCCCATAAACTTGAATAAATCAGTGCTGTTTCCCATCATGTGCTGTATGATACTCTGCCATTGACTACATCTGTGTTACCCTTCCAGTAACCCACAGTTTTGGTTGGGACTTCCTCCCTCACTCCTGGGGGGGATAAAAAATACGAACTATTTGAGCTTACTCAACACTGAACAATGGTCCAAGACCTTCCCTGTCAAGAACTAAAACACGAATTCCTATCCTGTGACCACTGGTACTCTTCAAAACAAACATAAATGCAAGGAAATAACTGGCCATGGAGAGAGACCCTCACACTTCACCCTACTCACTCAGTCTTGCTTATTCACTCCCAAATAGGAGCATCAGTCAGACTCCCAAGAAGGGACAGACTCAGGTCTTCCTAACTCTAACATTAAATATACTACCTAGAACCAGAGGACAAACTATCACACTAGCTCCATCAAAATAGCAAACACACATCAGCTTGTTATGTAATGCAGGAAAGACAGGAGGTTTTATCCTGTTTTCAGAATTCAACTGACTGCTGGTGCTTCCCAGCGCTGTCAATGGTTTCTATGATGACAGGGCAAGACAATGCAGAGGTTTCTTTCTCTATCTTAGATTCCTGTTGAGGCCATCTTAGGTTTAACCAGAATTCAATATCCCTGATGGGAAGCCCCATGGAAAATTAGCCAACTCTATTCTAGGAACCTGAGGTCAAGATACCCCAGCCAACTTAGCTTCTGTTAAACTGCTTCTTGTGCAAAACTTTCTTTGCAGTTGCTAAGGAAGAAGATAAGATGTGCTGTTTGCCTTTAAAAGCTCTAAATGCTAGGCACAACACTTGGATCCTAAAACCTGAGTGCAGTCTTTGCTGGAATAAAGACTTTCAAATGATTATGTCTGGGGGGAGTCTTCTTTACTGGGTACCTCATAACTGTTTGAATGTATCTCCCAAAGGTTCATCAGATTTCACTTTGGTCCTTAGTGTGGTAATGTTAAAAGGTTCTGGATCTCTTAAGAGGTAGAGTCTAGTACAAGGTAATTAGTTATGATGTCAAAATGCTTGGAAGGGTTAATGCTCATCTCAGACAAGTGAGTAAGTTGTTATAGAAGAGCAAGCCTGGCCTCCGTGTGCCTTGGCTCCTCGACTTGCTCTCTAGAAACGATGTAAACTCTTCTTTTCGTCAGCCCTTGCCATGTTGTCATAAAACCAGTAGTGACATGCCTCATGCTCCTAACATTACTGAAATGCAAGTTAAATAATCTCGTATTCTAGGGGGTAGTTTCCTAAGCTTCACTCCTTCCTGTCTGCTTTCTCCTGCCATCTTGATTAGACAATGATAGTACTGATAATGAGAATGGCTATTTACTTAACATCATTTTTATTTGAAGCCCAAGGTTTGCAGTATGCCTCTGAAGTCACAGCAAAAAAGTCTTATGTCCTTCTCGGGCAGACAAGTTCTCCACAGGACAAACGGCCTGAAATGAAGCCCTTCTCAGGTATCTGCTGAGTGGTTGGAGGTATGACATGTGTTTAATAACTTTTCGTAAGCATATCAGTATATAGTCCTAAACAGAATGTGCATGAGGCTTGTCTTTTGTCTTACAAATATATTTGCATATTGGGTTGGTAAAAAAAAAATAATCTTGTTTTCTTTATAAAGTGCACAGCTTCTGGGGCTTTGCCATAGCAACACAAAACAGCTGATACGAAGGTCTATGGCAGTTCTGAAAGTGGGTCAAGATAGCGCTGAAAGCACAGACTCTCCTCCCTTCAGATGCAGAGCGCAAGGGCTCTGCTGAGGTGCCCCTCTCGGGTCCTCAGTCTCTGGGTCCATACATGGAAAGATGTCTCTGTCTTTGTCATGTCATATGTCTCTGAGATTACCCACCAACACCACCTTTTATCCCCATAGTCCGTAACCAGTATTGAAGATAAAGGACAAAAACAGGACCATTCATCTCAGGAACAGAACATCAGGAAACATCTCAGGCACACTCTTTGCTATCTGCACTCTCTGCTTGGTTAGCTTTAAATTCTGAGCAGGTTTGAGTCTAAAGAAAGCCTCAAAAGCCAGGAGGGTGCTTCAAGCTGCACTTGCTCTTTGCAACAGCAATTTAAAATGTAAAAATAACACCTTTTGTTCCAGCAGCTTGGCTTCTGAGCAACGAAACTCAGGACTCCAAGGCCTATCTGTGATTTCTCTGAGTTTCCAGGGGAGAGGAAGCTCCCCAACTCTACCTCTGTGAGCAACTACGCAGATCAGTCTCCCAGGAGCCACTGAAATAGCCTCTCAAAGAGCCCAGATATCTATTCATCAAAATTGTATCTAGTCAATAAATTTTCCCATGACCCAAATACAGGCAATGCTTCTTAGTCATGATGGGTCCAACATGTATGTCTACTCTCTGCCTTTGTTCTCAAGGCTCAACCTCAAGACATACACTGGGCCTGCTGTCCCTCCTAGACTCTCCCGGAGTGTTGTCTCCACATCATGAGCTTGGATATGTGTGTGCCTCCTCTCCTGCTTGCAGTTCCATCTACCAACCTCTTGGTATCTCTCTGCACTCCCTCATGCCCACTTAACCTAATGGTTTCCGCCTTGCCTGTGTACCTCAATGCATCTCTCTCTTTCCCTACCTTCTCCTGACACTCCCTATTATCCTCTGAAGTCCTCCTTTTTCTGAGTCAGGGTCCTCCTGCTACCAGAGTTTCTTATTATTATTTTAGCTTTTGAGGAAGTCTTTTCTAACTCTTCCTGGTTAGTGAGAAATTCCTTGGAACCATACCCTCTAAGCTTCTTGTACATAAGACAAATTATTTACACAACATTATTATAATAATTAACATAAACAATTTAAAATAGCAATCACAGCCTCTGGTCTCTGGAAACCAGCACATGGAAATTAGTCATTACTCTTTCCGTCCCTGCATGT
The DNA here is from genome assembly GCF_947179515.1 of Apodemus sylvaticus. Classification (NCBI taxonomy): domain Eukaryota; kingdom Metazoa; phylum Chordata; class Mammalia; order Rodentia; family Muridae; genus Apodemus; species Apodemus sylvaticus. Next base: position 34,927,313 of record NC_067488.1, read on the forward strand.
TCTCAGAGAAAAAGAAACACACAAATAGGTGTTTCTAAAATATACACACACATACCACAGCTATCTGTTCTAATGTCCATTTAAAATAAATGAGCCTTACAGTGCTATTGGCTTTGTGATTTCTTTCATTACATCTCCAAAATTGGAGTCTCAAGTTGTATATGCAAAATCTCATTCTGCATTTAGCACCACCTTCAACAAGACCACCACTTACATACATTTGAGGACATGTTACCCTGGCTGCCAAACTACACTTCCACAGATAAACAAAAAGATATTAAGAATGTGTTGTTTTACAGAAACTGAGGAAATCCAAAAAATCATCAGATCCTACTACAAGAGCCTGTATTCAACACAACTGGAGAATCTGGAGGAAATGGACAATTTCCTTGACAGATACCAAATACCAAAATTAAATCAGGACCAACTAGACCATCTAAACAGTCCCATAATGCCTAAAGAAATAGAAGGAGTCATAGAAAGTCTTCCAACCAAAAAAAGCACAGGACCAAATGGTCTCAGTGCAGAATTCTATCAGACCTTCAAAGAAGAGTTAATACCAATACTCTTCAAACTATTCCACAAAATAGAAACAGAAGGAACACTACCCAATTCCTTCTACGAAGACACAATTACGCTGATACCAAAGCCACACAAAGATCCAACAAAGAAAGAGAACTTCAGACCAATTTCCCGTATGAACATCGATGCAAAAATACTCAATAAAATTCTTGCCAACCGAATCCAAGAACTCATCAAAACGATCATCCACCATGATCAAGTAGGCTTTATCCCGGAAATGCAGGGTTGGTTCAATATACGGAAATCCATCAATGCAATCCACTACATAAACAAACTCAAAGAACAAAACCACATGGTCATTTCACTGGATGCTGAAAAAGCATTTGACAAAATTCAGCATCCTTTCATGCTTAAAGTCTTGGAGAGAACAGGAATTCAAGGCCCATACCTAAACATAGTCAAAGCAATATACAGCAAACCGGTAGCCAGCATCAAACTAAATGGAGAGAAACTTGAAGCAATCCCACTGAAATCAGGGACCAGACAAGGCTGCCCCCTTTCTCCTTATCTTTTCAATATTGTATTTGAGGTACTAGCTCGGGCAATTCGACAACATAAGGAGGTCAAAGGGATACAAATTGGAAAGGAAGAAGTCAAACTATCATTATTTGCAGACGACATGATAGTCTACCTAAGTGACCCAAAAAAACTCCACTAGAGAGCTCCTACAGCTGATAAACAACTTCAGCAAAGTGGCAGGTTATAAAATCAACTCAAGCAAATCAGTGGCCTTCCTATACTCAAAGGATAAGCAGGCTGAGAAAGAAATTAGGGAAATGACCCCCTTCACAATAGCCACAAACAGTATAAAGTATCTTGGGGTGACTCTTACCAAACATGTGAAAGATCTGTATGACAAGAACTTCAAGACTCTGAAGAAGGAAATGGAAGAAGACCTCAAAAAATGGGAAAACCTCCCATGCTCATGGATCGGTAGAATCAATATAGTTAAAATGGCCATTTTGCCAAAAGCAATATACAGATTCAATGCAATACCCATCAAAATCCCAACTCAATTCTTCACAGAGTTAGAAAGAGCAATTATCAAATTCATCTGGAACAACAAAAAACCCAGGATAGCTAAAACTATTCTCAGCAACAAAAGAAAATCTGGGGGAATCAGTATCCCTGACCTCAAGCAATACTACAGAGCAATAGTGTTAAAAACTGCATGGTATTGGTACAGTGACAGGCAGGAGGATCAGTGGAACAGGATTGAAGATCCAGAAATGAACCCACACACCTATGGCCACTTGATCCTCGACAAAGAGGCTGAAAACATTCAATGGAAAAAAGATAGCCTTTTCAACAAATGGTGCTGGTTCAACTGGAGGTCAGCATGCAGAAGAATGCGAATTGATCCATCCTTGTCTCCTTGTACTAAGCTCAAATCCAAATGGATCAAGGACCTCCACATAAAGCCAGACACTCTGAAGCTAATAGAAAAGAAACTGGGGAAGACCATTGAGGACATCGGTACAGGGAGAATGTTTCTGAACAGAATACCAATAGCGTATGCTCTAAGAGCAAGAATTGACAAATGGGACCTCATAAAATTACAAAGTTTCGGTAAGGCACAGGACACCATCAAGAGGACAAATCAGCAACCAACAAATTGGGAAAAGATCTTCACCAATCCTACAACAGATAGAGGGCTAATATCCAATATATATAAAGAACTCAAGAAGTTAGACTCCAGAAAACCGAACAACCCTATTAAAAAATGGGGTACAGAGTTAAACAAAGAATTCTCACCTGAAGAACTTCGGATGGCAGAGAAGCATCTTAAAAAATGCTCAACTTCATTAGTCATTAGGGAAATGCAAATCAAAACAACCCTAAGATTTCATCTTACACCAGTCAGAATGGCTAAGATTAAAAATTCAGGAGACAGCAGGTGTTGGAGAGGGTGTGGAGAAAGAGGAACACTCCTCCACTGCTGGTGGGGTTGCAAATTGGTACAACCACTCTGGAAATCAGTCTGGCGGTTCCTCCGAAAACTGGGCATCTTACTTCCAGAAGATCCTGCTATACCACTCCTGGGCATATACCCAGAGGATTCCCCACCATGTAATAAGGATACATGCTCTACTATGTTCATAGCAGCCCTATTTATAATTGCCAGATGCTGGAAAGAACCCAGGTATCCCTCAACAGAAGAGTGGATGCAAAAAATGTGGTATATCTACACAATGGACTATTCAGCCATTAGAAACAATGAATTCATGAAATTCTTAGGCAAATGGATGGAGCTAGAGAACATCATACTAAGTGAGGTAACCCAGACTCAAAAGGTGAATCATGGTATGCACTCACTAATAAGTGGTTATTAACCTAGAAAACTGGAATACCCAAAACATAATCCACACATCAAATGAGATACAAGAAGAAAAGAGGAGTGGCCCCTGGTTCTGGAAAGACTCAGTGAAACAGTATTCGGCAAAACCAGAACGGGGAAGTGGGAAGGGGTGGGAGGGAGGACAGGGGAAGAGAAGGGGGCTTACGGGACTTTCGGGGAGTGGGGGGGGGGCTAGAAAAGGGGAAATCATTTGAAATGTAAATAAATTATATCGAATAAAAAAAAGCAGAAAGAGTCCTAAACATGGAAAATTTCCAGTCACCTTGATGAATGAATTCCTCTGTTCACAACTTAGGGGTTTCTAAATCATCTATCGATCCATCCATTTATCCATCCATCCATCCATTTATCCATCCATCCATCAATTTATCCATCCATTCATCCATTTATCCATCCATCCATCCATTTATCCAACACTCATGCTCAAAATACCTGTCTCCACCAGTCTCTGTCCCACTAGGCAGTTAGGACTTGCTTTGCCCTAAGCAGAGACTGTCAGTAAGACTTTATCTCAACAAGAAAGGCCTCTTGCTTCTTTTGTGAGCTGTTTATTCTCATAGAAATTGTGTTTTACATGTACTAAGATTGAATTTCCACCCAGCTGTTCTGTCATAAGCCCCATCTAGAGTTAGCTAAACTGAATCAATATGGTTCTCAGTATTTACTGACTACAGAACTACCAAAAATATGAAAAAAATACTATCTCCATTCTTATTCCCAGTAAAGAACAAACTTTGAAGTACAAAAAGGATATCGGCAGTCCATCTAAGATGTCTAGAAATATGGTTTGGTGGATAAAGGCACTTGCCAGGTGAGCCTGGTGGCTCGAGTTCAATTACTGAAACTACATAAAAGCAAAAACAAGAAATGATTCTAATATCTGCTTTTCAGTGAGTGCATACCATGTGTGTTCTTTTGTGATTGGGTCACCTCACTCAGGATGATATTCTCCAGTTCCACCCACTTGCCTAAGAATTTCAAGAATTCATTATTTTTAATAGCTGAGTAGTATTCCACAGTGTAAATATACCACATTTTCTCTATCCATTCCTCCATTGAGGGACATCTGGGTTCTTTCCAACTTCTGGCTATTATAAATAAGGCTGCTATGAACATAGTGGAGCATGTATCCTTATTACATGCTGGGGAATCCTCTAGGTATATGCCCAGGAGTGGTACAGCGGGGTCCTCTGGTAGTATTATGCTCAGTTTTCTGAGGAACCTCCAGACTGATTTCCAGAGTGATTGTACCAGCTTGCAACCCCACCAGTAGTGGGGTTCCTCTTTCTCCACATCCTTGCCATCCCAGAAGCTTGGAATACCCAAGAAACAATTCACATATCAAATGATGCCCAAGAAGAAGGAAGGAGAGGCCCCTGGTCCTGGAAAGGGTTAGTGCAGCAGTGTAGGGGAATACTAGGACAGGGAAGCAGGAAGGGGTCGATTGGGGAACAGGGGGAAGGAAGAGGGCTTATGGGCCTTTGGGGGAGGAGGGATCCTGGAAAGGGGAAATCATTTGAAATGTAAATAAAGAATATATCAAATAAAAAATAATAAAAAAGAATTGATTCTATATGTTGTCTTCTGACCTCCACAAAGTAGCAGTAGCATTTGTACCCACATACACATCAACTGTGCGTACACACACACAGAGAGAGAGAGAGAGAGAGAGAGAGAGAGAGAGAAAATAAGAGAGAGAGAAAGTAAGAGAGAGAAAAAGGAGGGAGAGAGGGGGAGAGAGAGAAAGAGAGAAAGAAAGAGAGAGAGACCCCTTTCCCCCAAAATTAACAGGGCTCAAACAATTCTAGCAAGTCAGCCTACAAGGAATCATGAGCAAGTTGTTCTATAGGATCCTCTAAATAAGAGGTATGTCACTGAATCTGTATCAAAGACCCTAGAGCCAGCTTTGTTGTGACTTTGGGCAACTTGCTCTGCTTCTCTGGTCTCAATTTCTCCCACTGGAAATAAAATTGGACTACAGGATTTGCCAGGGCCTTGACTGAAGTTTCATTCTGTGAGTCTACAGGATTTCAAAGCTGTCTGTAAAGATCTTTTTTACATTTAAGATGAACATTAAGAAAATGGAAAGAGAAAATTCAATATATATATATATATAAAGAGCAGTTCTGTAAAGCACTGCCTCATGACAAAAATTAAAGCATTCTCTCCCTTGTAAACACTGCAAAGTTAACAATATATCCTTCTCTGGTAGTCCAATTTGTCTTCTCCCTATAGCATAACTTTCCCTGCAGACTCCTCCAGGCTGACTGGAAGGTCCTCCGCCTACTGTTTCTGGAGTGTATCTGTACTCGCCTGATCCCAATCTTGGGGTTCACTCCCCCAAGACCTCACTCCTCTTATAAACAGAATACACAGTGATTATCTTCAGACTAAGGCCTTGGCTTTGCGTGGGAGATCAAGGAACGTTATTCCTTATGGCTGCTTAGACTACCCCTAGGTAGTGTCAAATTCACTCTTCTGGATTCTCTCATCCCCTTTACCATATGTCAGGGTCCTCCCTTCCTGCCAGGATCCATGAACACTACAGTCTCTGAGAGGGTTGTGTCCTCATCCCTGACAGGAACTTGTCTAGGCATCATTAGTCCAAGGAACATTCCCCAAAAGCTGCTATGACATTTCCTCACAATACCTTCCCAGGTTCCATTTCTTGGGTGAAACATGGTTTCCCCTAACCATCTGGGTTATTAACCCTGGGTAAGTACTCTGTTGTCCTGAGTGTCCTGGCCTAGCTTTTCTGAGAGCAGAAAGACTAAGAGCAACGACACTGTCTTCCAATAGGATGTGGCTTCTTTTGTCCCATGGAATAAGACTCATGAAGCTAGGCTCACCTGCTGGAGGATCCCCAATGAGGTCCATGCATGAACACAGCCATACACTGTGATCCTGAAACAATGGATCCAGCAGCCCAGGAGGGAAGCAGGAGAGGAAATCCATGCACTCAGGGAGATGCTAGCAATGTCTCATTTCCATAGTACCACTGAAACAGATGCCACTTCTGCTGGAACCCAGAATAGCACCACCATTGGGAGTGCGGCACCTTAACAGAGATCTCCAAGAGGAAGAACTATAGGAGGTCAGCACTGCCCTCCTTTAGACAGACATCTGCTAGGTGTTTTCCAACCAAGGCCTTCACTGGGTCCACACCTTGGGTTCACATACCCATCACTAATTTAACCACCTTGGGCAAGTGTTGAATACAAACCTTGCTTGAGGAGATCCCTGAAGGAGAAGGAAGCCAGTAAGGAAGCTGGTAAACACATTTCTGGGAAATATTTGAATTCAAGAAATGGTGCATGCTTCTAGTGTTTAATTTTAATGTATTTAAATAAATTCTTCATTGATTTTAGCTTTGGACTTGAAAAAACACATGTCCAATATTTTGACAGATTGTAGTTTTGTTATGTCTCAAGCTTTTGCCATATTTATTTCCTGCCTTAGGCCCCAGATGTCTTGACTGGTCACATCTCAACCACTGGGGAGCTGAGTTGCCGTGGATCCTCACCCTGGCCCTGATTAACTCAATTCCAGTTCATTCCACAAACATGCAAGCAGGGTCTGCCAGATGGCTACCCCACCCCAGACACGGCAGACATAATGAGAAATGCGATATGGTCCCTTGGGAGTGTGAGTTACTGTTTTGAGTCAATGGAAAATTCATAGGAAAAGTTAGGATATGAATCAAATCAAATGAAATCCCTAAGGGATTTCCCCATGGTGGTTCCCATTGGTTTCACTCAACAGCCCCAGGAAGTGAGTTTCACTGAGACCATTTTGGACAAAATTGAGGCTTAGGAATGTAAGCATCTGAAGCTCTCACACACACTGCATAGAGGTCCCCTCATCTTTCCTACGATGTCAGAACTCCAAGCCTTTGGTCTGCCCCCAGGTACATGTGAGCACACACACACACACACACACACACACACACACACACACACCCCTTGCCCAGCATCATTAAGATTCTCTGCTTCTGCCTTAAGCTGAGAGTTGCATCACTGGTGATTATGAGGCCTTTGGACCTCAGCTGAAACACATAACCACTTTTTCAGGGCCTTTAGCCTCCAGACAGCCTATGGTGTGACTTGTCAACCTCTATAATCAAATGAGCTAATTCCCAAGTAAATCACTTTTATATCTCTATCTACATTTGTGTCCACGTCTCTATCTGGAGAACACAGTGATTCCCAATGAAAACTTCGTTGCTTCCCTCTTCTGATGCATAAACAGCCCCCACTCAGTAAGCATAGCTCTGGCTCTACCTACCATCTCATCCCAACCTACCTCTCCCAACTATGTCTTACCACTATCCTTCTCCCCAGGCACACTGCCCTTAGCTGCTCTGTATTATAGTTCTTTATTCAAGTCCATCTTACTCAAGTGTCCACAAGGAACCTGAAGGCTAAAGTCAGTGTGAACTTCCTATATCCCCAGTGGCCAAGCACATGAAGACAAGCACAAAAACAGTTCAAGGACAATTTGATGGTTCACGCTAATAACTTGTCACCACTTGAAAACAAGTTCAGCAACTAAATAACTCCCAAATCAGAGTCAGGCAAAAAAAAAAAAAAAATCATTCTAGACAAGGGACATAAAAAGGCTTTTCGTATGTAAAGTACTGACCCACACCCCACAATGTTTCACTGAGAACCACCCACAGTGGTCTGTAAGACTGAATTACCTAGTTGTGTCTGTCGGTAGTCTAGCGACATATTATTAGTGATCTATTTCTCAGACTATGCCCCACTGTAAGTGACATATAGATGTAGCTTGGACTGAAGAATGCTATGTCTCCCAAGAAGATCATGGCTTACTCAGCAGGTTTTTCAATGCCTGAATGTCCCAAGAGGCAGTCTGCTTCATCTCAGCCCTTGTCTCTACTGTCTTCCGATGCAATGAAAAGCCATCACAGCTCTTCTGTTGTGAAACACCCTCCACCTACCTCTGAGTCTGCGGTGTGTGAGCTGGCTGTGACTCAGCAGAGAGGGATGGGATCCTTCTCCCATTACCTTCCCACTTGATTTCTTTATCAGCCAACTAGTATGAAGGGAGGACTGGACAGAACCTCTGGGACCTAGAAGTGTAATGAATTACCTTAATGATCAATACAGTATAAGTGATTAAACCACATTATGTCTGTTGATACATTTTAGAATGTGATTATTTGGAACCACTATATTTTTAAGATTTATTTATTTTCATTCTATGTGTACAAGTGTTTTTCCTGCATGTGCGCGTCTGTGCATCACCTGTGTGTACTGCCTGCAGAGACCAGAAGAGGGTGTTGGGGCCCTTGGATCTGCAATTACAAAGGGTTGCTAGTCACCGTATGGATATGGGACCAGAACACAGACCCTTAGCAAGAGCAGCCAGTGCTCTTAAGCGCTGAGCTATCCCTCTAAGCCCCAAGTATCTATAATTTTAGCTCAATGTGCTAAAATATTCTGAAGACTAAAATAGTGACTAAACAAAATGTATACACAAACAGAAGTGGGCTTCTTCAGTGGGCAAGTGGAGTGAGAGTCACTGGGCCCTAATAATTTGAACATTCAAGGCAATCAGAGGTGGAGATGATTCCCTACCAGTGAGGAACTGAAACCTGGGAAGCGTAAGCAAAATTGCATGCACACAGTCTACTTACGACTTGGGACCTTCATGACAGTGAGAAAGCAAGATGCTTCAATCAAAGATATCCCCTAAAGTTTCATTTGTGGCATGGCTGGTGGTGTGTAGGACCCAACCTCCCCTCTGAAGGCTGGTCTGGGCAGTGAGCTGTGACCACCAGTCAGTCACAGTCAGGTGAGGAAATGCTCAGTATCCTATAGAGTGCTGTTTGACAAGGCTCTGATGCACAGTAGATTAGGTGTGCTAAATGTACTTTAGGATTATAACTGTGCATTTACAACAGCTTTATTATGAAGCAACCCAACCAGCTGAATGTGAAGAAGAATATTATGGAAAGGTGATGGTAACCCCAATGTAACTCCACTAGGTTGCTTTTGGAGCATTTATTTAATCTTAACGGTAGTGTTGTGGGACACTTTGTTGTATCTATTTTATTAAAAAGGGGATTGAGAGTGTTTTTTTTTTCTGGAAATCAAACTGCTATAGTTTGTACATGCTTGGCTCAGGGAGTGGCATTATTAGAAGGTGTGGTCCTGTTGGAGTAGGTGTGGCACTGTGGGAGTGGGCTGTAAGACCCTCATCCTAACTGCCCTGAAGCCAGTATTCTACTAGCAGCCTTCAGATAAAGATGTAGAACTCTCAGCATCGCCTGCACCACGTCTGCCTGGATGCTACCATGTTTCTGTCTTGATGATTACAGACTGAACCTCTGAACCTGTAAGCCAGCCCCAATTAAATGTTGTCCTTATAAGAATTGGCTTGGTCATTGTATCTCTTCACAACAATGAAACTCTTAGACATGATTTCAGACCCACCTTGAGAACCACTTCCCCACCCCTGAGGCTCTCCTTGGGACAAGGAGCCTGAAAGTGATTCCCACAATCATATCGTTCTCATTCTCAGAGAGTCTGTTCACCTTTGTAGGCTTCTACACTGCACCCCATATTGCCAGAGTTGGACCCTGTTAGGAGGAGTGGAGTCCAAATGTATTAACTGGCTTTAGGAATTCACAATTACCCTGTGTTTATTCCATACAATGTCCTTGCCTTCCTTCCAGCCAAAGCATTAATTATGCTCCACAGTCAAGGCTGCCGCCCAATAGGCACTCCATTGACAAAACGCCAAACGAGGCGACTTTGCCTGAGTCAATGTTACCGTTTCTGAGACAGTTTTTAATTAGCTTGCATTTGGAGAAGTTTCACTCTGCCTAGGCAGTACCCACTAGAGTTGTCAATAGCTTCTAAAATAATGCTTACGTTTGGAAATCAGCCACCCTCACACACTGAAGGAGGAGCTACCTGACATTAACGGAAGGTTTTGCCAAGTATTTAAATTTGTTCATGTAGACCTCCATCACTGAAATTTTTAGCATTTAGTACTCTGTATCTGGATCCAAATGGAATATCTTAAGCTGTTCTTTCAAAGCTTACTGCTGTTATCTCTAAAGCGGACAACATCAGTGTGTAATTCTGCCTTCTTTAAGTCTCTTTGGAGGAGACTGTGTGTTCACTTACAATGGACAGAAAGAAGTTACGTAGACACGAACAAGTTCAGGGATCATGGGCACACAAATGTTCTGCAAGCAGGCAAAAATATTTTTGTTTTATTTCAGTTCTTTTGTATTTTATAGAAATGTCATGTGTTTTGCACTTATTGCATATGGAGAATTTTAAATTTTTTCAGACAGACACAAATATTGGTTTGGAGGGAAGGGGCACACATGCCCCACTGTGCTTGTGGTCAGCATATGACCTAGGCTGGTAAACCAGTGGACCACTTATTCAACTGTGGGATAGGATGGGGACCCTAGGATCATTCTACTGACTGAGCTTCTCTGCATACCTGATCTAGTGCTTCTGATATCCTTGCTTTCACCTCCCAAGTATAGGAATTAAAGGTATGTGTCACCATGCCAACATTGTATGATGACTGTCTCTCGCCCTGAGTCAGTGCCTTTCATGGAAGATACTAATAATAAATAATCAGTGCTCAGGCTTCCTCCAGCAAACACAGATGAGGTTATAACTGAAAGCAAGCAGAATACCTTCTTCAGTATCTAGTGACCCATCCACAGCAACCAGGGACCATGAAGTACGAGACAACCTTCAAGGTCAATTCTCCCTGGACCTTCTGTTGGGACTTTCACAGGAGTTACAGACCACCACCTACTCCTGGCAGCTCAGGTTAAGTCTCCTGTTCTTCCTTGACCTGATGGATCTTCAATTTGGGCTTTTCTGGAACCAGGGATTGTGCTAGCTGTCTCCCCTGCAGGTTGAGGAGAAGCCCTAACATGGACCAGCACTACAAGTTTGGGTCCTGGTGTGCATCTTTAGCTGAGTTCTCTGCCTCACTTTTCTAAACACAAAATTGAGGACAGCAGTTTCTCTCCTAGACAAACATGGCACGCTTGGCATCAAAAGCAAATGTAAATTAAAATAAAACATATTAATTTTGTTATTGTGCAAACTTCATATGGTATATACATGTATATTTTAAATTATTTTCCTGTTTTCCTTTATGAATCCTGGGTTCACTTTGCTTGGATGCAAGAACATCTTTTCCTGTCATGTGAACCAAGCTGTATCCATCCTTGGTGCTCCTGGTCTACTTCCAAACAGAAAAGAGAACAGAGCCGGGATTCAATGTCTCTGGAAAAACTCCTAATCTGTGTTGGATCTTCAGTTGTTTACCTATGGAAGAGCTTCCTGCCAGAGTTATCTGCCATATTGCAGTCTGTAATTACCAGCAGAAGTGCTCAGGAGGAGAAATTTGCCTTGCTCCAGATCCATTGGTGATGGACCATGGTATCTCTGGGAAGGAGGGAGAGGGATGTGGATCAGCTGGAAGGCCAAACTCGCCTAAGTGATGGAAAATGGAACAGATATAAGGGTTGGCAGTGAGCTGAAAGACATGTCTGGCTTGGGGGTATGTTCTCCAACAGTTCATGGTGGAAATGTAACAGCGAGGAAGAGCAAAAGACTGAACTCAACTGATGCATGACAATATATTCAGACCCAGACTTTCCAAAGATGTCTGTCTTGCTTCAAATCTTTTTTTTTTCTTGCTTAAGGAAAAAGTTCAGGCTGTGATTATGGAGTTTTGAGGAAGAGGCTCTGTGTCACATCCAACATTTCATGAGATAGACTGAGACCCAACCTGGACAGATGTAAGATTCGACTTAACAACGCTTATTATTGCTACCATGCCTTCTATGTAGATTAGCCTTCAGCCACGCTGTGATAGAAGTTCAACACAGCCAAAATGCTCAACCCCACCCGCTCTCCCACTAGACCCTCCGCACCCTATACTAAGCATCTATTTTCCCATCAGATTTACATTTTCCACGTCCCTAGACCTATCATGGTACAGTTAAAACTTAGAACATGGTAGGCAGTTTCTAGAAGCCAGAAAAGGCAAATTTAAATGGTTCTTCCCGGGGATGCCTAGTCAGAATGCCACTTTACCTGCATAAAGCTTTTCCTATTTAAGCTTTGTTTTGTCCACTGATACCCATTTGGGATTGTGACTTCCAGACCTATAAGATAATCACCCTAGGTTGTTTAAACCCCTTTTGCTATGCTCTACAATGGGAAACTAGCTACATGTCTGCTGCTGCCACTCAGGTCTCCAAACAAAGTCATCTCAGAAGAGAACTGATGGGAAGCAGGAGAAAAAGCATCTGGTCTGAATGCCTTCAATCAGGAGTTGGACCCACCTCCGCCATTTGCCTCCCGCAGACCTGTGGCACCTCATCCACAGAGAGGCTGTCAGCTCTCACTTCTGCAATATGGAGGACAGGATGGGAAAGTATGTTCAGGCTGAATCGCATGGCTCAAGCCCTGGATATCCTAAAGTTACAGTGATGGTTTATGAGAGATGATAAAGGAACAGGGAGCTCCACACTGCCTGTAAGATCCCCAGGCTATGTTTCTCACTCAAGTCTCTGATTTTTAGACTCCCCACCTGCTCTGACCACTCATTGTCCACTCTGGTTAGTCCCACTGTAAATATAAGATTGCTGAGGTTCTGGGGGCTAGTGCCAACTTATAAAAATCTTAAGTATAGTGTATCAAGGAGAAGCTGGGCAGCAAAGGCTGTAACCAGCTCCCTTTTTGCACCATAACATAAGATCTCAGGCTACACCAGAGTTTCCATTTTTCTGTTCCGTGGTGCTTTCTCAGGAAGAGACACTTTTGTACACATACACCATCTACGTGGTGTTTTTGAGGTTGTGTGCATAAAGACATGCCTACACATGCACCTGGAGGCAGGGGGTCAACATCTAGTGTTCTTCCTCACAAGGCATTCAATTCATCTTCCTTTGCGGGACAAATTCCCTTATTGGAGTCTGGGGCTCACTGATTAGGCTAGGTTCGCTAGCCAGCAAGCCTCAGGGACCTTCCTGTCTCCCCTTCCCCAAACCTGGGATTAAAAGAAAGCATCGTCACATCTAAGGTGCTGGGAATATAACATAAATCTTCATGATTGCATAGTAAGTAGTTTATTGGCTTTGACGTCTTCCAAACCTCTGGAGCATTTATCTGGAGGGTGGTACCCCACTTACTTTGTGATAACTGCAGTATTATGTGCCTTTATCCTCAGGGTATAAATGCCAGCCTCTGAGTTGGTGGATTTGAGTTCCCAATGGTACCCCTGCTGCCTGGCACAGAGTCCGCCACACGATGTGCTGAAGTGTATTTGCCACAAATACCCATGGCTGCCTCGTCAGGCTCCTACCTCACAACAAATTTCTCCAAGGATGGATTCAATTAGGTTGGACCAGTGTCGTCCTCTAGGTCTGTCTCACACTACCTACCTGGAAGCCTGTGAGTCTCTCAGTCTGAGGTGAGTGTGTGTTCCCACTAGGAACTGCCAGTCTTTAGCTGACCCCCAAGAAATCAAAGCATTCTCCATCCCAAAAGAGTATCAGGGCAGCAAGGCTGCCCCACATGTTGAAAGCATTTCCTCTTCAAACACCTTCTTGCTTCTTCTTTTATTCATCCCAGGCAACCTGAAGTTACAGTAGAATGTGCAATGTGGGCTTTTTTTTTCCTCCCTCCTCCAGATTTAGAAAATGAAATATTTGAGGTATTTTTAACTAAGAACAGCCAGTCCCTTCCCCCACCCTACAAACATCCCAGCTCAGCTCCTGAAAGGGGGCACTTGCACTGAGAGACTGGAAATGGCTCAGGCCATGAATCTTCATCCGGGGCTGATAATCCTCACAGCAAGCAATGACAAATGCTCTAATTAGCCCGATTTCCAAGGGAATTAGAATTACACATCAGCACTATGCTAAATTCCTCTGGGGCATAACCTTTGGAAATACAAGTGGGAGAAGCAGGAAGCCTGGCCTTTGGCTGGTGGGTCACTGTCAGTTTTGCTATTATAGAAATCTGTCCCCAGGATGGGAATCGCGCTATACCCCCTACGCACAGTCCCTTAGAGGCAGGCCCTGGAGTATCGATCTGGCTTTGGTCTCCAGAACACAGGTAAGCAATTTCCCAGCCAATAATAATAATAACTTCTTTATTGAGTAGATTTGGAGCCCTGAATAATAATAATAATAATAATAATAATAATAACTTCTTTAATTGAGTAGATTTGGAGCCCTGATGTGAATCAAAGGGGCTTAAGGTTTGATGTGGCCAGGACAGACATATCCACATGTAAAAGATTGACCAAAGCTTTCAGTGTATAGAAAAGGGCTATCCAATACTACAGAGCAATAGTGTTAAAAACTGCATGGTATTGGTACAGTGACAGGCAGGAGGATCAATGGAACAGGATTGAAGATCCAGAAATGAACCCACACACCTATGGCCACTTGATCCTCGACAAAGAGGCTGAAAACATCCAATGGAAAAAAGATAGCCTTTTCAACAAATGGTGCTGGTTCAACTGGAGGTCAGCATGCAGAAGAATGCGAATTGATCCATCCTTGTCTCCTTGTACTAAGCTCAAATCCAAATGGATCAAGGACCTCCACATAAAGCCAGACACTCTGAAGCTAATAGAAAAGAAACTGGGGAAGACCCTTGAGGACATCGGTACAGGGAGAAAGTTTCTGAACAGAACACCAATAGGGTATGCTCTAAGAGCAAGAATTGACAAATGGGACCTCATAAGGTTACAGAGTTTCTGTAAGGCAAAGGACACCATCAAGAGGACAGATCGGCTACCAACAAATTGGGAAAAGATCTTCACCAATCCTACATCAGATAGAGGGCTAATATCCAACATATATAAAGAACTCAAGAAGTTAGACTCCAGAAAACCGAACAACCCTATTAAAAAATGGGGTACAGAGTTAAACAAAGAATTCTCACCTGAAGAACTTCGGATGGCGGAGAAGCATCTTAAAAAATGCTCAACTTCATTAGTCATTAGGGAAATGCAAATCAAAACAACCCTAAGATTTCATCTTATACCAGTCAGAATGGCTAAGATTAAAAATTCAGGAGACAGCAGGTGTTGGAGAGGGTGCGGAGAAAGAGGAACACTCCTCCACTGCTGGTGGGGTTGCAAATTGGTACAACCACTCTGGAAAGCAGTCTGGCGGTTCCTCCGAAAACTGGGCACCTCACTTCCAGAAGATCCTGCTATACCACTCCTGGGCATATACCCAGAGGATTCCCCACCATGTAATAAGGATACATGCTCTACTATGTTCATAGCAGCCCTATTTATAATTGCCAGATGCTGGAAAGAACCCAGGTATCCCTCAACAGAAGAGTGGATACAAAAAATGTGGTATATCTACACAATGGAGTACTATTCAGCCATTAGAAACAATGAATTCATGAAATTCTTAGGCAAATGGATGGAGCTAGAGAACATCATACTAAGTGAGGTAACCCAGACTCAAAAGGTGAATCATGGTATGCACTCACTAATAAGTGGTTATTAACCTAGAAAACTGGAATACCCAAAACACAATCCACACATCAAATGAGATACAAGAAGAAAGCAGGAGTGGTCCCTGGTTCTGGAAAGACTCAGTGAAACAGTATTTGGCAAAACCAGAACGGGGAACTGGGAAGGGGTGGGAGGGAGGACAGGGGAAGAGAAGGGGGCTTACGGGACTTTCGGGGAGTGGGGGGGGCTAGAAAAGGGGAAATCATTTGAAATGTAAATAAATTATATCGAATAAAAAACAAACAAACAAAAAAAAGAAAACAATTACCAAAGCTAAAAAAAAAAAAGAAAAAAGAAAAAAAAAAAAAGAAAAGGGCTATCCTTAGACTTGATCCCCACAACCACCCAAGCTACTGCCCACTGGCCATGTTTCCCCAGTCTAGTCTGTCCACAGGCTAAATGGAGTCCTGTGAAAGCCAGTGCCTTGCATGCACTGCATTTCATTTACTTGATTTGGCAGCTGTCAATGCAATGAGGTGTGGGCAGCATAGATTTGTATAGTGGGTCAAAGCGTCTTGGGTTCAGGTGAGAGTCCTGCCCCTGTCATGAACCTGATGGCGTCAGCAGCACCTTCAGATTCTCCTCCACGTCTTTGTCTTCTTTCACGGACTTTACTATTTCACAGCTGAGTCCTAGACACTGCACTCTGAGCTTTCTCAATTCAAAGTAACCCAGTCCTTAGCATGAGCTGTGAGGAAAGGTGTGGAGGGACAGAAACTCCAGAATGCGGCCCCAAGTGCCATCACAGGTCACTCAAGGAGCTTGGATTCAAACCCAAGGAAGCTGGCCTGTGTGTGTGTGTGTGTGTGTGTGTGTGTGTGTGTGTCGGTCTGCGTGTCTTTCTGTCTATGTGTATCTCTCTGTGTCTGTGTGTCTGTGTATGTCTGTGTGTATATGTATGTTATATGTTTTATATATAACATGTATAACATGTTTTATATATATAGCATATATATAAAATATATATATAGCATATATAAAAATATGTATATATAGCATATATATAAAATATGTATATATATAGCATATATATAAAATATATATAATATATATAGCATATATATAAAATAAAATACACATAAAAATATGTATGTGTGTACTAATAACCTGAAGACATTATAATTTTCAATCTCCTTCTCAGAGCAGCCTCAGGAGACACGGGACAAGTGGCTGGGCACACCAGTGTCCTAAACAAATGGTTCAGGCCATGCTCTTCTTATTTGGGTCATGTGCTCCCCCAAGCCCTGCTCCGCAGCTACCACCACTGGCTGTGGCATTAGCCTTTGTTTCTATACTCTGAACAGAAACTGTGGTAATCAGAAATCTGTGGCCTTATGTTACAACCTGGTTCAGGCCTCCTGCTTCTGCTGGGAGTCTCTATCGGCTATAACAGAGTAAGTCTTGCTATTCCAACTAGTAAGCCAAGACTCAAGAGAAAGTGTCATTCTGCAAAGGGCGAAGAGGGATCTTTCAGCCACAAGGTATGAAGAAGCACAGGAGATCATTCCTGCCAACATCAGTAAATGTATGGCCGTCTTGCTGAGTGAGTGATAGGCATCTCCCACTCAGAATCACATTCAATCCCTCTACAGCTGGGAAAATTCACTCTTAAAAGTTACAGAGCTAGTCTCAGGTCAGATAAAGTCCTCAGAGCTTGCTAAATCCAAGGTGTGGTTTCTAGGACACAACTTAGCTGGTTTTCTGCAATTCTAAAACATCACTAGCCATATTTCTGTCTGATGGAGCTGGTAACTCCAGGGACCTTACAGAGTTCTAGAGACAAAGCTGTGAGCTGCATGGGTATTTAGACGCCATCTACATCTCATCATTCTGTCCATCAAACCCTGTGGTTCTTCCAGGACCGGGATCCAGAAGAGACATACAGCCAAGGTGGCTGTTAACCTTTGAACTAGGTAATGCACGCAGTGATCTTAAAGCTTTTGGTTAATCCTCCCGGCTTCAGAGTGGATTCTGTAGTCTCCTCCTCCACACACATCCCTATCAAAACAATCTGTTATCTTCAGCCAATAAAATTAGTCCCCAATTAACTACTAATTTGGGGAGTAGCATGCAAAACTACTTGGCAAATTACAAGATGCCACACGTTTCTCATGTCGAGAGGTTCTTTGCCTAGAAATAGCACAAAGGAGTTGAAGGGAGGTCTAGAACTTGGTCTCTTTTGCCAGGAGCAAGCTGTGTGTTCTCAGGTAGTTTTGTTGTCCTCTCTGAGCTTGGGATCTTCATTCTTCAAATTGAAAGCACAGGATATGATTAAAGACAGGCAAAGCAACCCAGCTGAGCCACGGTGTCAGCAGAAATTCCCAGGGAACACATAATGACTGGCGCTTAAGCAACCCTTAGTTAACTCTGGGTAATTTCTAGAGGATTTACTGCAATTCTGAATGCTATTTTGCAAGGGAACCTACGTGTGTGAAATGTCGACAATACAGGAGTTCTTTATCTGGAAGCCCATAAATTATCCTGACGTCAAGAGGACGAGACTATTGAAGGTCTGCTATACCTAAGCTACAGAAATCACATATATAGAAGGCTGCAGAAAGGATGTAGCAAGGTGCGAGTTTAAAGACATGTGAACAGGGTGTGAATAAGGACGGGATACAGGAAGTCAAAGCACAGACAGAAAATATTCAATACCTCCTATTTTGATTGGTTTAGCTTTTTGTTTAATCCTACTCAACAAACTTTTTTTTAATTGAAAAATACTTTTACTCATCTTTTTATGTTTTAATGTGTCATGAGCATATATTATATATAATACCAAGTCTCGCATGATACTTTCACATATGTACATAATTTACTATTATCATATTAACCCACACTAAATTACCTTCTGCTGTTCAATCCTACTCCTAGGAGTTAGACCCTTTCTGCTCCTTAAGTAGGCCTCCTCCACTTTCGCATTTGCATTCGTGCCCGATGAGTTTCACTACAGTTCTTTACAATACACATGGGGTAGGTTTTGCTTACAGGATCTCAGGCACCTTACCAGCAGCTGAAGAAAATGTCTCTAGGTCAACCATTAAGTTCTATACATCCTCAGGGAAAGGCAAGGCCTCGTGAGCTCTTCCCTCTTCTATGACTGGGTTCAAAAATGTTCTTGAGCTCTAATGAGCATAGACGGGGATGAAGAAGAGTCACATGAAGCTAGAGCGTGACCAAGCTTGCATCCAGGGACCTGTTCTTTCCTGTACACCTCCTAAAAAGAGGACCCCAAACTGTATGTCACAGGGTGAGCTCAAAACAGCACGCATAAGAAAAGATGCCCAGTAATAGTTATGACTTTAGGTAACTATAAAGACAAGAGGACATCCAGAGTCACCAGACAAGAGGGCAAGGACATCCAGAGTCAAAAGAAGGGTAAAAAGAAACCGGTGCTTGTTGAGCTGTCTAGATGGCTCAGTGAGGA
This sequence comes from Apodemus sylvaticus, assembly GCF_947179515.1. Taxonomy (NCBI): domain Eukaryota; kingdom Metazoa; phylum Chordata; class Mammalia; order Rodentia; family Muridae; genus Apodemus; species Apodemus sylvaticus. The sequence goes on from NC_067488.1 coordinate 34,946,242, forward strand.
AAAACACTTGTTACACACACAAACACACACACACATACACACACACACACACACACACACACACACACACACACACAGGAGGATCTAAATTTAGATACCAGAACCTGAGTAGGCAAAGACAGGCACTATAGTCACAGATTCCTGGAGAGATGGATCCCTGGGCTACTCAATCAGCTTCAAGCCAATTACAATAAAAATTAAACACAAAACAAAACAAATACAATGTGAGAAATTACCCAAAGAGCAATACTGAAAGTTAGCTTCTCATACACACACACACACACACACACACACACACACACACACAATTGTAAGGTGGAAAAGGAAAGCAGACAGAGGGCAAAGTGCCTACAGTACACAGGAAGGACTCTCTACTACCTGTCTGTCATGCACCAACATGGCCACCCCTTCCTGAGCTAAATTCTCTTCCTTTGCCAGGTAGCTGCACCCTCCTGGGCTGACTAGAAGAACAGGAGAGCTAGTGCAGGTGGCATGGCTGTGACAGTCATGCTCCGTGCAAGCTCATTTCCGTGAATGACAAGCCTCCCACCCATTGCCTGAGAGCTGCTCGGCGTTGCTCGCAGCACCTGGCATGCGTCCTCATGACCCCACCTTAGGGACACAGCTGAGGAAAGATGTTCTTGGAGCTGGCACCTCACCCCAGCTGAGTCAGTGAGTCTCCAACCTGAGAAAGACCAAAGAGAGGTAAGGCACATCTCTCACAAGAGATGTGTGAAAAAGTTAGGTACTGGGGGTAGCATGGTTCCCGCCATGCGGAGAGCCCACAGGAAGAGGCAGAGCCATGAGTTCACATCAATGCCACTCCTGACTCTAGGTATCCCTGATTCTCAGGTTGCGGCCATGCCTGCCTCAGTGTCACTCCACCCTTGATCTTGACTGCCCCTGGGATTCATGAACCAACAATTTCCCAGGGACGGTTTCACTATTTGGGCTGCACTTGTGTCAGCAGTCTCCCAAGTGTCCAAAAGAGTCAACATCCACCCTCACTCATCCAAGTCTCTAGGTGTCTCCCAAATCAAGGAGCTGTACTGTAGTGTGAAGAAGAGAAAAAACACAGGAAGAGGAAGGTGAGAGGAAAAGGAAAGGGAAGAGTGAGGAGGGTGGGGGAAAGAAGAAATGGAAAAGGAAGGGAGGGAGAGAAGGGAAAGGAAGGAGAGGGAAGGGGAAGGGTGAGGGAAGGAGAAGGGGAGGGGAAGGAAGAGGAGAGGGAGGGAGGGCGGGCAGGGGATCCATATTCACACTTGGGAGAGTCTGAATTTACAGCCAGGAAGATACTCTGTGAAAGGCAGCCTCTGGTCACAGCTAGCAAAGCTATTCTTTGCATTTCTATCTTCCCAACCCACGTTCTGTGCCATTTGGATTTCAGAGTCTAAAAATATCTCCCAAACTTCCCAGTCTGCTGGCATGGGCTGGGTGGACTCTCGATTTAAATCCACTTGCAAATGTTTTTACACAGCTCTTTCCTCTCCAGTCCTACTTCTTGCTGAATCATGTCCATCACCCAGCCTGGCGTTTCTGGGAGCAGGATGGGAATCATCTTGAACACAAATGTCAGGCCTCATGCTGAAGGCGTCTACAGGCTGTAGACAGTAGAGTGAGAGAAAGTGGAGCCAGAGGGCAGAGGGTTGCTAAGGTCAGGGGTGTGGGGAGCACAGTCTTTAGGGTGTGCTACTCAGACTGGGTGGCTCTGGGTAACAGATGACCTTCCTGAGCACTGTTCTCACCTACACTATGTGAATCATGCAACATAGCCTAGTGAAGCTTCTGCAGAGGCTTGGTGGGTTACAGTGTCACTGGAGTCTCCATGCACAAGGCTGGAGTGTCACAGACAGCCTCTAAATGCCTGCTGCCTTCACGGCATTGCCTTGTGCAATGACCTCACACACCTCCTCCTCAGGTATCTTCCTTCCTCTATCTAGCCTATAGACAGGCATCCTTACAAAGCACCCGTATGACCATGTCAAATGCAGGTGCCCATCCAAGAGGTGTCATGCAAGTCTACAATGCTCTCTGTGGTCTACACGGCTCATGGGTTCCTTCTCCCAAGCCACATCAGTCTCCCTGTACCTCCAGCCACAAAACCATGAATCCTCCTTTTCATCCCCACTTCTGCTCTTGTCATCCCTCTGTTCTTTTACCTCCCAAGACGCTTAGGGGGATGGAAATCGTTTGTCTATATTTTCTCCTCCAATGCCTCCAAATGGGCCTCATTTTCCCCCTGTGGCCGACCCTGTGGCCGATTACAGACAAGCCCCATCTCTTTGGCACCAGCAGGAACTGATCCCAGCCCATCATGCTCTTTTCATGCTCTCAGCAGAAAAAAACAAAATCACATAACAAGTGATGGGAAGGATGTGGAACCACCTGACAGCCTGAGGGAGTTGTACATGACTGGAAGATTGCTTCTACTCCATGTCCTCAAAACCACCCTCAATAGCCAGCTTGAAGTGTGTTAAGTGTTCACGTTGATTGACATCTGTACCCAGAGATGACAGTAAACTGATAGGAAGTGACAGTCCCCTTCGCTGGTTGTGGTGGGGAAGAAGTGAGCAGGTTTGAAGAGGAACTAGAAAAAGGAACCTCTGACCTCTTGGCTGTTCATGGACCCCTATGTATATGAAAAGGAAATCGGAGCAGTTCAGATCCCAGGGACAGGAAGAGTCGGCTGGGTGGGCTATGCCCACTGGCTTCAGGCAGCCCCTTCCACTGTAACCGGCACACAGTTCATGGCCTCGCTCCTCTCCTGTACCATCTTGGTGCTGGCTCTTTCCCACTCACGGACCCGCACTGGAGGCCTTCACTGCTGCCGGTTAACTTTGGAACACATCCAGTTCCTCATGGTTAACAACGGCTCCCTCTCAGGCTGCCTGGCTGGCTCCTGAGCCTATCTTGAAGGATGCTCACAGAAGCCAGCCACACTCAGGCTTCCAAAAGTGCCTTCCAGCGCTATGCTGGGAGCTGGGGTTTTGATTGGAACTTGTGTAGGATGAGGCAGGGCCAAGGAAAGTAGTGTATTCAGCATGGGACCTACCTCATGGCCAGCCTGTGCCTGACCCCTGAGAATATGCAATGGAATAAGGATCTGATTGATATGTTCATGATGGAGCAGAAGACGAGAGTGAGAAGTAAAATCTGTCCATGACCTGCCATCTTTGTAGCCCCCCAGACAAATCACCCAGCCCCACCCCCACCCCCACCCTTGTGCTTCTATCTACAGAGTTCTTCAGCAGGCTACTTTGAGATTAAATTCAATATACAAGGTCTGGAGCAGTTCCCTTGTTATAGGGTGTATTGTATGTCAATACTGCTATAGGATTTTTATAGTGAACTTCTTTTCCTTTGGAAACACCCTAAATAGAAGAGAATACGAGATCTCCATCTTGTAGATGGAGCAGTACAGAGCTTGAGGAATAGAGAACCTATCCGATGTTACATAGTATGGATGACAGGGAATGCTTGGACAGCAGTCTGTCCTCAGCCAGCAAGTGGTCTTCTCCCTACTACCCACACAGCCCTTCTTTCCCTCTACTGCCCACCTAGAGCAGCAAATAAAACAGACTTAAGGAGCCAGAAAGTGTGAGAAAGGGGCTGGGTGTAGTTATAAATATGGGTGTGGTTTGTGAACCTTTCTTTACAACAAGAAGCTGGGGAGAAACACAAGTGTCCAGCAGTGGACAAATGTGGACACACACAGACATAAAAAAGAGCACTTTGATATGTACCACAGCAAGGTTGCATCAATTCAGAGTATTCTGTGCCCATCACAAAGGCATAAACACCATAGAGTGACATGTTTATGACAGACATAAACACCATAGAGTGACACACACACATACTCTTGTGGCCTCCATGTGAAAGGGTCTCCACAGACTCCTGTATTCAAACACCTGGTCCTCAGCTGAAAGTAGGCATCCAGGTGGGGCATAGTTAGAGAAACTGAGTCACCTCAACAGGATTGAGGCTTCCTAGCCCATGCAACTTCCAGTCAGGTTGGATAAATTTCCTGACTTCCAAGGAAATTTATCCAACTATCTCATGCTTCTAATGCCATGCATTCCCCCAAGGGAATGTCTGTACCTATGCAAAATGAAACCCAATATAAACCTTCCTTAAGTTGCCTCTTGTCTGGTATTTGAGTCCATTGACAATAAAAGTTACTGGCATGTGTGCATGGTTTACAGTAGTCAAAAGCACTGAGAAAAAAGTATAATGGAGGGGGAGCTTGAGAACGAGAGGAGGTGTTTGCAACCTCATCCTTACCCTACCTCCCAAATAAAAAGGCTCTGGCTCCTGATGCAATGAGTTCTGCGTCCAGAAAGGGGGCTGCATCCCACCCAGGTGCCGGGAGCAGCAGCAATGTTTCTGTTACTTCCAGCAGTAGCGCTTCTGGATGTTCTTTTTCCCTTTTCCAAACGGAAGCAAGGTCTCCAGCTTGATTTGTTTCATACAGTATCACTAATCAATGTTCCAAACACCAGGGCCTGGAAATTGAGGTGTGTTTATAGAGTCAGCCATGTATGTATATGAGCTCCTGCCTGTGTTCTGTGTTGGGTATCTATTTCCTTCAGGATTTTGTGCGTGTGTGCATGAGTACGTGGACTACAACTTGAGAGGTTGTCCCTCCGACCCTGGCCACCTTATTTTGAAACAGGTTCTTTCAGTGACCAGGAATACTGAAAATAGACAAGCAAGCCCCAGAGAGTCCCTTGTCTTTGCATCCTCAGTGCTAGGGTTACAAGTATGTACTACCATGTCCAGCTTTGTGTTTTGGTTCTTTTCTGTTTGTGTATAATGCTACTGGAATGGTACTATTTGAGAAGGATTAGGAGGTGTGGCCTGTTGGATTACAAAATATGTCACTGAGGGTGGGCATTGAAGTTTCAAAGGTCCATGCCAGGTCCAGTCCCTCTCTCTTCCTCTGCCTGCTGTGGATCAGAATGTAAAGCTCTCATCTACTTCCCTCTATGTCTGCTCCATGTTCCCCACCATGATAAGGAACTAAACCTCCGAAACTGTATGCAAGCCCACAGCTAACAGCTTTCTTTTATGAGCTGCCTTGGACAAAGATTCTCTTCACAGCCATAGGAAAACAGTGACTAAAACAGTGGTGTGCATGTTTGTGTGTGTGTGTGTGTGCACGCTCGTGCACATGGGCTCACATGCGTGTGCAGTGCATGTGTGGCCCAAGGTTGACATCCTGTGTCCTTTTCAAGCACTCTCCAGTTTATATATTGAGGCAGGGGCACTCACTAAATCTAGAGCTCAGTTCTTTGGCTGGCTAGTCTGCTTTTTCTGGGTATTCCTCCCACAGTATGGGGTTACATAACATACTCCTAGCTCTTACATGGGTTCTAGGGATCAGAACTCTGGTCTTCATGTTTGTAAAGAAAGTGCTTTATCCACTACCAGCCCACACCCAGCATTTTTTCAAATAAGCTCTAGAGATTGAACTCAAGTTAACACTTTGCCAATTCAACTATCTCCCACCTGACTCCTCCAACTCTTTAAATGATGTCTATACCAAGATTTTTTTCCCCCTGGGCTAAACTGTTTATAGTTTGAAACACAAATTAGACTTCCCTGGAGTCATAGAAAACAGTAATCTTTACACTGGCCTCACGCGTAGGGTCAACCTTCCTGGTCCCACATGTGCCATTGCTCTGACTCAGTGCATCTATCATGAGCCATACCTTTAAGTCCTAGAGAAGAGCTTCATTAAGAAAGAGAATAAGAGAGAGATATGGAGAGAGTTGCCACAAAGAAAGTTAGTGAGAAGAGACCAGAAGACCCTCTTCAGAGACCAGCCTTCAGGGCAATCTTCCAAGGAGTTCACTTGAGGAGTCTTCAGGTCAACCCAAGAACAAAGGAAATGCTATACCTTTTGCAAACTTTTAGCAATGGTAGGACGATTCACACCACATGATTCAGTTGAACACAGTAGCTATGAGACAAAGAGCATGGGGGAGATAGGACAGGTACTAGTTAGGACCATAAACCAGGATCTGAAGAAGTCTATGGCAGAGACAGTTATGAGGAGACCAGCCAGCTTCCAGATGTTAATCTGGCCTAAAGGAGGAGCCTGCAGTATAGCACAGTATACAGAACTCCCATGTAACCTGCACTCAGTTGTCCTTACTACTGACAACTTATATTAGGAAGCATATTGCTATATTTGAGGGATATTAATGTCAATGCAGTTATTATCTAGCCTCTAAATTTTACTCAAGTGACCAAGATTTTCAAGTGACCCATACCTTCTATTTCTCCCAATAGCCTATCAAGAGGAAGAAGTTCTTGGCTCTCTATGACTGTCTCTGTCGTTCTTTGTTTAGGTGACTATGACGGTTTTGTGAGCTTGGGTAACACATGTCTCTGTTGGGGTTTTCGCAGCCACCATCCTTTCTGAGGTTAAGCTGAGGTTGTGGGCTTTAGGAAGAAAAGTCAGGGCAATCTGCCATTTTTGTTCCATCATGTCAAGGGTGAGCTGACCTGATAGAACTTGACTGACCACAGGGGAAGCTATGCTGGACCATGTGGCTGGGAGTGAAGCTCATTCGTTCTATTCTTCAATACATTTCTTTCTATATCTACTCTTTGGAAGGAAGGCAGTATAAGTGATCTCCGCTATACTTCTCCTGGAGGCAAAGAACCCATAGAAGCAAGAGGAGTTCTTCTGAGAAGACCTACCTCTCCCCCTTCTTTCCACCCGCTGGACTGTTTATGACAGTACACACCTGTGGGCATTTGCTTTTATCCTGTGGTCACGCTCTCATGTCAGTAAGGACATTTATTTTATCCTGTGGTTAGACTCCAATATCGCCTCCTTTCATTTCTCAAATTGTTCCTGCTTTGATCATGGGAGCTCTTTTCTTTTGGCTACAGTGTCCTTCTGGCACATCACCAACAATGTGGGCTTTTTTCTTTTTTTTTTTTAAAGAGCACCTTTGTACTCAGTGAAAATACAGGATGCCTGAGGTCAGTCTCCCATAGTCCTGTCTATGTCTTATAATCAGACAGCTGTTCCATTGCCTTCTCTTACACACCAGTATTAGACATCCAGACGTGGATGCTACAAATCCTCTCTTTCCAAGTATTTGATAAGTCAGGCTTCCTCAAAGCACAAGGAAACATATCTAGCCATTCAGACACAGCCAACTGTAGTAAGATTAAACTTAAAGCAAGCCTATCTCCATGTTATCTCTATCTTCAAGTCTGAGCCATTGCAACATAGATATTATAGACGCCTTTTGCTTTTCTAGAAACTTTCTCCAACAGTATGAAAATGAGACTGGCTGCACCATTACAATCTCTCACTTAACTGCTACTCTTTGTGCATGACAGTTCTATGAACTTAGACAAAAGCAAGAAGTCACATAGCTACACTATGTATAACCACTTCACCACCAGAAAAAATCATCCATACTTCATTCAACTTCCTTCTTTACCATCTATCTCCTGGAAATCACTAGTATTTTTTTTATCATATCCATAGCTTTAGTTTACTGAAAAATGTCATATGATTGAAACAGTACAGCATGTCACCGCTCCAGACTACCCCCTGTCACTTATCAATACACAATGCATGTAAGGCCCATCTGCAGCATCGTAGCTCATTCACTGTTTCCATGTCCGGAGAGCAATTCATGGTGCTGATTAAAGGAAATCCTAGATACAATAGTTTTGTTAATTATGAATAAAACTACTATAAAAGTTTTTAGGAAAGATGTGGTATAGATATAATACTTCAAATGAGGGAACACCCAGGAGAGTAACTCCTGTGGTGAGTTTGCCTTTCCTCTGGAGGAAACTCTTCCAGGGCGTCTATTGTTTTTTATTTCCACAAGAATTTAGTATTCCCAGTGCTCCACATCTTTGCCAACATTTGCATCTGTCCTTGTGGTTCTTAGCCACAACCATTCCAATCTCTCACTGCCGCTTTAATTTACAATTCCCTAACAAAGCCATATCTGACATTATTTCATATGTATGTCTGCTACCCATGGTAATGTGTCTGGTTCATGTGTTTTGTCTGTTTTTAATACCTGTTTATTATTAGTCTTTGAAAGGTTTGCGGTTTGCTGTTGCTGATTCTGTTGCTGTTGTGGGGCTTTTAAGCCCACACCAGAACCAGTTTTCAAATATTTCTTCCAACAAAACATTTCTTACTGTTGAATTTAACTGATCCTGGCTTTGTTTAAACCATCCATGATTAGATATGTGTTTTATAAATACTTCCACCACTATCGACTTACCTTTTAATCTTCTTGCAGTGCCTCTTCCCCCATTAACGTCCATAACTAGTCCTTCGCTGATGAGCAAAGTAGAAAACCCTAGCGGTTTCTTCTAAGAGCAGCATGCTAGTACTGACCGTGAAGAGATACTAACACACTGCACTGCACATTTAAATGGTGACATCTGTGGAGTAATGTTTCAATTCTAAAGCAGCAAGCAAAGCCAGAAGGCAGCTAGTGAGAGTGTTAGGACAGGAGCTGGGACAGGGGCCAAGATGGGAGCTCAGACCCTCTGACCCCAGAACTGCCCCTGCATTCAAAAGGTCTGAGGCCAATTCTGGAGAAAGACAGATAATTTTTCATAGCTCTTGCTATGCTTCTTGATAAAATACAAGCCATTCATACATGTCTGAATGTTTGACATACTGTCAAAGGGATCAAATATCAGTGTTTTAAATGGCAAACCTAGCAACCAGACTGGAGCTGATCAACTTTTAACAGCAGGGGGTCCTTTTATGATTATTACCTAGAAATTGAAGCTTTATTTTTCCCTCCTTCTTCTCTGGGTCCTCCACATATCTACTCACCCATGTCCACACATACATCATGTATGAATAGACATGCCTAGCTCAAACCACACACTTTTAGTATCTGGAGAAAACACAAGACATAACCTTAAGCCATCATCAGATTTTTATTATGTGAAATAGCTGTGATTAGGAAGATATTATTGGGTATTAACTGACATCCTATTATGTTCCAGGCTCTGTGTTTATCCAGAACAGCCTGTTCCTGCAGAGCACTAAGGCACACGGACAAAATGCATAAAGCACAGTGGTGAATACAGAAGAAAAGGAGCAAAGCATCAACAAAGCACTTGGAATGGGAAGAGCAGTCCTTGGAAACATAATAGAAAGACATGCAGGGGAGGAAGGGGCCTAGAATTAAAATCTAGATGGTCACTACTCCAGTCAAGTCAAACTGACCCACAATCCTGGCAGTCAAACTGAAAATGCAGCCAATATTTCACACACACACACACACACACACACACACACACACACACAGACACACACACACATTTTGTTTTCCTTTTAACTCAAAGAAAAATCAGTTTGTATTTCTATGAGAATCTCTGAAAGTGTGTGTACACACACTCTACTCTGTGTGTGTGTGTGTGTGTGTGTGTGTGTGTGTGTGCGTGTGCGTGCGCGCCTGTAAGTTTGAGAGTCTCTTGTTCACCACTGCATATGGCCGGCTAGCTCTGGTATTTCAGACATGTGCTTCTACCGTCTGGCTTTACATGGGCTCAAAGAATCGTAACTTGATCTCTCATGTTGATTTCACACACACACACACACACACACACACACACACACACACAGAGAGAGAGAGAGAGAGAGAGAGAGAGAGAGAGAGAGAGAGAGAGAGAGAGAGAGGGAGAGAGAGAGAGAGGGAGAGAGAGAGAGAGAGAGAGAGAGAGAGAGAGAGAGAGAGAGAGAGAGAGAGAGAGAGAGAGAGAGATGCACACACAAACTAAATGAATAGAATGCATTAACTCATTCCTGGGTCACCTGGAAGTTGTATGGTTAAGGAAAGTGTTTCTTTCAAACACCTCTGCTGCCGTTGCAAACACGAATCCAATGAATACAAGAGTAGATTCCTCACACGGCTCTCCTTCTTGGGTAAATCCCTTCCTTCACATGAATAGTGGAATATTCACATCTGTATAATCTAACAGAAATGTATCCTACCAGGGAACTAACCCTTGAAGTAGAGACAATTTTCACTTCACCGGTGTTTTTATTCAGGAAAATCATTCTACCTTAGCAGATTCTGGCAAGAATGGGAAAACTGTGGCCATTCATTGAACACTTAACTACTACATCCATCCACATAAGGCGTTGAACTGCATGAGCCCACAGTACGTAAGTAAAGAATCTACTTTAGGCTAGTAGCTTATTCAGTGATATTGGGCTAAATCATAGCATAGCCAGGATTCAACTCTAATATCGTTGTCACTGGCTCTGTATATCCCTTGAGACTGGCATTGTGTTTGTGTGTGCAGTGAGACTGAGGATGTGGCGTGCTACGTACAGCATTGGGCTCTGGGAGGTGAAAAATTCAAGGTTTCTAGCCTGCAGGGTATAAACAGCTAAAACCCATATCTTCTACCTCTTCAAACAGTTCAACCAGTTTCCATCAGGCTTTAGTTATGAAATTCCAGGTCCTCTAACATTGGTTTTAACCTCCTTCTTTTCCTGAGGCTAAGCCAGACTCTAGTTGGAAATATACAAACCCATCATGGTTGGTTATAGGTTATCAATTGAGTCAGCAATCAGCACTGGGTGGCTGGCTAACCTAGTTGCAGACCTGAAGGGCAAACCCAAAGGCTTATGCTTTCCCCATGAATTTCCTTTTCAGCTGAATAAGGTGTTTGTTCTCGGTACCAAAAAATATTCAAGGAAAAAAAAAAAACAGTGTTGCCTTTAGCAGCTCTGAACTATGAAGGTTACCTCGGCACCAGAGTTTAGGTAAAGGGAGGAAGTGCCACCCAGCCCCTTCACTCACACCCAGCCCCTTCACTTACACTCAGGAGCCCGATATCTTTGCAACAAAGGTGTGCAAACACTATCTGGAGCCACTAATGTGTTTTCTGTTATAAACTAGTGTGACATTTCATTCTCTGAAGGTATCACAATTCCGCTCAGAACCATAGCTGTCTGGGCTTGTTCAAGAGTCATTCCTGTTTCGTCTGATGAAAAGGAGCCATCACAGAACCCAGCATGAGGATGGTTTCTTACCCTAGAGAAAGCAGGCATGGGTCAGATGATTTTTGAGTACTACTTACTGTGGCCTAAGGGAAGAACTTTGAAAGGCTGGCTACCCAAAGGTACCTGGCAACAAAGCCACCTATTGGAAGGTACTTTTAATTCAGACCCTTTTCTCCTCCTGAATGATGATCTTACATGAAAAATTAATGTCAAAAAAAAAAAAAAAACACCACAGAACAAGCACAGCAGTCTCGGGTCTCCAAACTTTCTTTACTCAAGAACCACTGAGAAAATTAGCCCTATCTGGACATCGGAGTCACAAGACGACTGTGTCCCTTTATGAACCAAGCACAGAGCAGTCGATCATGTGCTGTCTAGCATCTGTGAGGTGTAGGGTCTGCAATAAACGACACAGACATGTGCCATGCATTGCTGACCAAGGGAGGTCTCAGACTTCTACTTCAGCCCTACACTGGATGGAATTAAAGGGATCATGCTCGGCTGATGTACACAGCCTTCCAAGTTAGGAAAAGACTGAGCCTCAGTGACCCTAGAATACTGTGCTTGATGGTATACACGTTCAGTCAATTCCCAACTTCCTATCTGATTCTGCCACCTTTTCTCAGTTTTACCCTTCGTATCTGACAGACTTTGAGCAATGTGACGAATCCCAACACAATTTAAAAGGAGGAAATATTTATTTATTTATTTATTTATTCATTTATTTTGGCTTGTGGTTTCAGCGGTTTCAACCCAAGGTCATCTGGGACTTACTCGAAGGGTGGGTCAAGACTGAGGAACTGCTGTCAGGCCAGGAAGCAGAGACAGAGAGAGACAAGAGGAGACACCAAGGCCGATCATAGAATTGAAAGTCTCACCCCTGGTGACCTACTTCCTTCTGCAAAACTCCTAAACTCCTAAAGCTTCAACCACCTCCCAAAAGAGTTTCCCTAGCTGGCGACCAAGTCTTCGATGCATGAGCCAATTGCAGGCACTTCATATTCAAACCCTTACACTCTTTTTGTCAGATCACCCACGGATTTGCTTCCTAAATCACACCTTCCCGACACAGGAAGTAAGTCTGAGATCCAGGAGGTAAAGGGTGGTCCTTGGGGGGGGGTGCGCTAATGGAAGAAGAGCCTCTGTTTATTTCTCAAGCCCAGAAACACTATGTACAGACACTGTGTACCTGCCTGTCCTATCATCGTTTCCGGAAACAAAGTAGTTGGAAAGGAAATGTCTAAAAGGAATTCACAAAGAAGGAAGTAAGAGAAGGCAACTACCTCAAGTAATCCTAGGGTAGACCTGAATACCCCCAAAGGGAAACTCAGTGGGCCCACAGAGTCATAGAGTATTGAGTTAGTGGAGAGAAAAGAAGGTATCAGCTATAGGCTGTCAATAGAAAGAGTGGTCCTCTTCAAGATGGGGTCACCTGGAGCCACCTGTATGATTCCAATCACTCAGCCCAAAGCTGCCTTGACAGAACACATTCAGAGCAAATAGTCTCTGAGGTACAATGGAAGACCTCATTACATAGGACTGCACTTGTGGAGGAAAATATTCATTTCATCGTACTTCTTATAGTACATCATTGAGGGAAGCCAGGTCTGTCTTTGTTTGTTGTTTGTTTGTTTATCTAACTGGATCACCAAAAGGAAAAGCATCTGTAATGGAGCTATGTAGGATGAAATAAAGTGCAAAGTCTGGGTTGGGATTGAGGGAAAGGAATAGAAATGCATAATTTGATAGCACTAAGCACTTTCGCATAGAAACAGAATCAGGATTCTAAGTCTTGTTGGATAATATTTCACCCCAGATATCCAAGAAGACAAGAGAAAGAAATGACTTAAATCCTGGTTGACAATTTGGCAAAGAAGTCCTTGCCTTGCCAGCTCCTCTGGCTCCAGAGACCCAGATCTAGGCATCTGTGAGGAGGTGCCTACTCTTAGTGTCATGGTGACTAAATCAGTAAGTAGGGTACCCTGACATTGAGCAGATGGTGGTGCAGTATCAACTATAAAAAAAAAATGAAACGAAGACTTGGTGTTACTAATATCCCAGTTAGCTACTTTAAAATGTGGCTGTGTTCTTATGTATTTCCAAAGATTTAATCTGACTCTTGAAAGGGAAGAAAGAAAAGAAAGAGGCACAAAGCCTGAGGTGTTGAGCAGGAGGAAGCCAACACCAGAGCCTATGCACAGGATGCTCTGTAAGGATAAGGGCTAATTCATGGTCCACAGATTGCATTGAGAATCAACCATGTCCTTGGATGATCAGGCAATTTGTTATTTGAAGAAAAGATTATAAAGTCTTCTAATACTTCTGTGACTGAATGAGATGTCCCAGCCCACAAGGCAACAAACAGATAACAGTTTGAAAGTCTGGTGTTGAAACTTCCTGGCCCATGTAATAGTATCGAGAGGTAGAACCTTTAAGAAATGATGATGTCATAAAAGCTCCTTCCCTTGTCAGTAAAATTCACTCTCACAAAAGAAGCTTCACGTGATTGGTCTGTCCACGTTCCACCTTCTGAGGCCATAGTGGTCTTCCCACAGTGAACATAGTCTTCAAGACATCATCTTGGAAGCAGAGACCAAATCTTCACCTACCTAGGAAACTGCCAGCCTCTAAAATACCTAGAATTATGTTCTTTCCTTTATATCCTGCCCAACCTATGGTGTTCCAAGTCTCTGTCTCCAGAGAGAAAAGCTCACAGTTCATCTCCATCAATAGGCAAGAGGCCTAGATCTTTTGGAGGGCGTGGTTTAAGCAGTCCTGAAACAAGCAAGCAAGCACACCAAGTTGCAGAACCCTTCGCATCACATATCAGCCATCAGAGGACAAAATCCGATGCTGAAAATGGTGGGATAGTCCACAGCGAGGATGCAAGAATCTAAGAAAACACATTCTGTCGTTCTATTTAGCCAAGATTCTCAGCTTGGCTTCGACGACTCGACTGAGGAAGATGTCTGTAATTAGCGCATGTTTGGACATCAACAAACATGACAGACTAAATGGGGGAAAGTCCACAAGCCTCAACCCTAGACAACTACAGGCTACTGAGGGGAGCTGGAGAAGTAATTCCCCAGGGAAGAGTACACTAGTTGGTTAACCAGTGCTAAATAAGTCTCGAAAACATACAAAGAAGTGCCGCTATACAGAGTAGACAGGTTATATTTAGGAATGCATATGTATATACAAATACATATATGCATGTAATAACAATTGAAGGAGGTCATAGATTTAAAGGAGAGCAAGAAGAGAGGCCTATGTGAGAGTCTGGAAACAGGAAAGGGAAAGGAGAAACATTGTGATTAAAATAGAATCTTAAAAATAAACAACAACAAAATCCTATTGGCTGTTGAAACTATTACCTTACCTACCCCTTCCTGAAACTCAAGAAACTTGAACACGTCCTGACAGAAGTGCAAGGATCAAGGCAAGGAGATCAGACAGTGAACAGAAAAATGAAGTGAGATTGTCATAGAGTAGATTGGGTATGGATTTCTTGGGGCTGGAGGCAGGGAGAAAGGGTGATAGATTATACATGATCAGGAGGAGACTCAAAACAGGAAGTGTTTGTCAAATCTCTTTATTTACATATGTAGGTATTTTCCATCAATCCCTGGGTAAACTGCTGGCTACGGCCACCAGCCAGGCCCTCTCTGTTCAGGGAAGGGACTGGAGAAATGGCTCTAAGCAACTAGCCTTGCCTGCCAAATGCTCGAAGCCAGCCTCCCTTAGAAAACAGCAGCAGGTATTTTTCCAGATCCTTTCCCTCCTTTTTTTTTTTTTTTTTTTTTTTTTTTTTTGGCTAACAGGTGGCAAGGGACAATACCCAGCTGGCTGCAAAGACATGGCCAGGGCAACAGGATACCTTCAGAGTGCCAAAGTTGCACCAATGCCAAGACAGACAGTATCTCTCTACTAACAGGCTCAGGACAACGACAGTATCGGGTATGTGTGACTTCTAAGTAGATCCCTATTCAGTATCAACTGAATACAGAGTACCTAATGTTGGCTTATTATATCACAATTGCTAGTTTAAGCATGGGGACCCTTCTTCAATGCGGCAGTACCACCATCCTCAGCTTCCATCTCATTCCTACTTAGTGCCTACAAAACCATATACGCAAACTCAGAACCCAGCATGTTTCCTTGAAATATCAAAGTTTGCCTTCACCCAAAGACAGGACTGCAGTGATCTTTTCTTGAAGCCAAGCAACATTCCCCCCAAAGCCCAACATTTCCAAGGACGATTCTCCTGTTAAAACCCTGTGGTGCTGACTCCGGCTGCTTACTGCTGTTTACTGCTGTCGCTGTTCTAACAGTAAAGCTGTGACAGCAAAGTCCTGATTAACTAGAATCCTGAGAGAATTCTGCCATGTATCCACACAGCGAATGCTTACTGTACCTATCATGGGTTCTATGGTCTTCCAGGGATTGAGAGTGAAAAGAAAACAGGGGGGTGGGGGTGGGAATCCCGCTTTCGCTCTCAAGAAGCTTTTGGATTCATGGGGCAGAGGAGAAAGCCCATCAGCTCAATGCAGCACACATAATTCTACAGCTGGAGAAAGCACAGGGAGCAACTTGAGCCTAGTCAGACGGAAGTCTGGGGAAAGGTTCTTGGTGAAGGTGAATATCTCGGAGCAGGAGATAGACGGGCCTTTGAGGCATAGGAAGCAAGGTGGGAGAAATGATTGATTTTTCACTTTTATATTTAGGGCAGAGGAGAGAAAGAAACCTCACTTGACAGGCCTGGTTAATTTACAAAAGGAAGAGAGCATACTGAACTATGAGCTCACAGTCAACCGAATTTCTTGGTCCCCTCTTGCCATTAACCACAGCCCGGGACAGGATAATGGGCGCTTCACAGTCTGAATTTTAAAATCCTGCAAAATCCTGAATCATCAATGAAGATTCAGCAGCGTTCCCTTGTCTGGGCTCCTCCTGAGCTTGAGGAAGGATGCAACACACAGCCACTTAGTAAGCTTGTCTAAGTATTTGGAACCCAAATCCAGCCCAAGAAGAGCTTTCTTACAAAGCATAGCTTTGATCAGAAGCCACAAATCCTAGCCCCAGTCCAGCCCACCTCACATTTTCCTGACAGTGACTCCTAGGTTCTGACTGGATCCTGGTTTGATTTCCTACTTGAGCTAGAAAAACTGATTATCAAGAGTTTTGCATTACCAATGGGCAATGCGCAGCCAGCAATGCTTAGCAAAATGCCCCAAAGGTCAGAAATGGAATATGAATGCAGCAAGAAAGCCAGGTGTGAGGGTTAGAACTATTATCCCTGCAATGCTAGACAACTCTTTTTTTATCTCTTGCAGTGGTCAAATTTTCATCCACGAAGCATAACTTAGAAGCATTACCTCATTGTGGTCATGTGAGAATTAAGCACAATTTGTATATATCTGACACCTCGAATCGTCTTAAGTTTTCCTAGGTCTTCTCTGGGAAACTCTGGCTATAGGTTTGGCATTTACAAACTGGTTTCTAAGACAGACACAATTATACAGTAAAATAGCATTGTAGCGGTTTCTATAATAGGCTTTATCTATTCTCTCTGCAGACTGGGCAAGGCATGGAACATGGGCTTCATGTTCCAGCTAGAAAAGGTGGGAGGAGAAGAAAGAGGGAATCTCAAGCTTCAATAAACCCCAGGTTCCAAAGCCATTGAATACACACTGAACACAACATTATGCAAAGGGACGTGAGATCTACACTCAAATATTTTTGTTCAACCTTTTGAAGCTACATATATTTCATTTCAATTTGAACATGGTTCTAGAGACCAAAGAATGAATGCCACCTAATTCTCATTTCACTATGAAAGAACAACACATCTTAAGCTTTGGGTCAGACGCTGCCTGAAAATGCATAGGAATCAGAGGCTTGACCAACCGAAATCCAAGTCCCTGGCAAGGTACGTCATCCTTAGTCTTGCTGCTTCCTGAGTTTTCAGGGATGCATTCTCTCAAGGCTTTTGTAACCTGGAAGAAACCTGTTGCACAAAGCTGAGGTCCTGTGTGGACGCCCCACCTGGTGGCCAAACCAGGAAACGCTCTTCTAACCTTAAAAGACAGGCAGTACTTAACAAACAGGAGGCATTTCCCCGAATTCTTTCCTCTTTGTCAGTGAAGGGTCAACTGGAGGGAAAACAACTGCCTTAAACTGGAAGAGTCAAGGTCATAGTCTATTTCCTACCCAAACCATGACAGCCATAAGCTTCCTAAGCCAAAGCTAGGAAGCAGCTGGTATCAAGAAGTGCCTTGTCACACACATCCAAGGGGTTGTGACACTCAGGATTCCAGTCCTGAGTAAGGAATCCTTCTGATAGTATACCCTGTCTTCCTTCTTAAATATAGGTGTGTATTTTGCATCCCAGGATACCCCAGGTACATCTAGAGTTCCATTTTCCTTCTAGCCTAGCATTTACCTTCTGGGCTAGCACAGAGATTATTTCTAGAAGAGTCCCTGCAGACAAACTTCCCACCGGACTCTGGGGAGTCCAATGCCCTGGTCAGCTAAGCCAATAGATGGGCAACAGTTGAACCTACAGAGATAGTAGAACCTAAACTATGGGATGTTGAAGCTAAATCAGGGATGTTCCAGCATCATATAGCTTCACCCCACCTTTGGCTCTGCTAAAAGCCAACCCTTTGGACTAAGCTTGGAAATCCCGCCCCTTTTCTATTCTACTATTCATCTTATTTAAAACACACAAAGACTTGCATTTTGGCCTGTCTAAGCCCCCAGTTAAAGCAAAACCCATTCCCTTTTGACATCAGCATCCAGTCAAAGGAAGGGTAGCACTCATACAACACTCATACAACACGCATGTACACAGGCATGTGTACACCACTACAGGCAGTTGCATCACTATCCTCAACTCTGGGATATATCATCTGAATTAACTGGTGATTGCAAGCTATCTACCCCAAGAAGAACGGGTGCTTATGAAAGGACCGTTTTTGACCGATTCAACTGCTTCATTAGAAATATCATCTCATTCTTTTAAGCTTCCACATCTATACCCCAGAATGTACAATAAACGCACACCTGCACCCTCTCGCCAGTTCAAATCTCCAAGTCAGCTTGAAAACCACGTTTGGTGCATTTAAACCCGCTGTCCCAGGCACCAGGAGCACTCAGTCACGCCACAGAGAACCGTTGGCTAAGGCCAGACTGGTGACCCTCCATCCCCAACCCAACCCAAGCCAGAGAGGGCTTCTGAGTAGCCAAAAACAAACACTTTGCCAACCCTGGCTTGAACCCTAAGGTGCAGAGCGGCCAAGGGGCGCCCCGAGCGGCCAGGTACTCACACAAGCGCGTGGTAGAGCAGCGCCCAGCCCCGCGGTCTCTCCAGGGCGTCATAGATCAAAGTTTGGATGCGCCTGTACTTGGCGTTGTTCCTCTTGACTGGGCGGCTCAGGGGGGTCTTTGCCAGAAGCCCGATGCCCTGCGGGGTCCTCCTCTGACCCTCTTCGCGGCCACCGCCCTCCAGCAGCAGGGTCCCGTCTTTGTCGGCTCCGGCCCCTAGCGCCAAGGTGACTTGCTCCACGTCTCCTGGCGCCAGCCCCACTTTCCGCTCCTCATCGCCGGCCACCGCCGAGTCCCCTCCAGCGGGGTTAGCAGCCCCGCCGCCTCCGCCGCCCCCTTCGCCGCCGCCCCCGCCGGCCACCCCCGCCGCCCTGCGAGCCTTGAGACCCATCTGCCTCGCCCCCACCGGGCGCTTCGCCTTCTCCGCTGCTGCTCCGGGAAGTGGGAGCGCTTGGGGTACGTGGACGAGGCGGCGGCGGCGGCTGCAAGCCCGGGAACTCCAATGCCATGATCCGCGCGCCCCTCCCCGCCCACCCCCCCAAAAGCAGGCAAAGGCGGGCCTCCCGGGGGGCAGGGGAGGTCGGGTGGGGAGTCAAGGGGTCACATCCCGAGCGGGTCCTCTGGAGGACCCGGAGGGGCGCGAGAAGCCGGGGTCCACGGGGAGCCCGGCGAGGGCACGGGAGGCTGGCGCGGTGTCGCTAGGGCGCGCGACGGCGGGAGCCTGGCACCGAAGCTCCAGGGAGGCGGCGGCGACGGCGGCACCCGGGCCGGCGAGCCCGAGACAGCATCGCAGTTTATTTACAAGCCCTGTGCCAGCCGTCCGCCCGCCCGCCCGCCCGCCTGGCACACGCGCCGCCGCCTCCTCCCTCCTCCCCACTCCCGCCCGCACCCAGCCCGCTGCTCTAGCCCTAGCCCCGCTGCAGCGGCAGTAGCAGCAGCAGAAGCAGGCGCGCCCGGGCGGAGCGCTCACCACCCGCAGCGCTCTCTGCTTCCCTCCCTCCTTCGCAGGGGTGGGGCTCCATCGTCCCGCCCCTTGGTTGCGGGAGGCCCAGGAGGAGCCCCGCCTTTCCCTGCTGCCCCCTACCCAAGACAGCCTTGAGGACCAGCCTTACCAGGGCTGTGAGGCCTCTCTACTGCTGGGTCATGAATCCTGAGGCCAAGAAGCAAGCAGGAGCTCCCCAGACCCCGTAGGCGTTGGGGTTTCCCCTGAGCGAGAGGAGAAAATAAAAGGGAGTGGGTAGAGGCTTAGGCTGCAGCTTCACATTCAGTCTCCACCCTCCACCTCCTCTGCTTGCCTTTGCAGGTAAAAATCCAAGTTGCTGGGTTAGACAAGCTCACACCTCACCCACTGGCTTGGTGTTGGCAGGGCTCCTGTTCAGGGCTCCTGGGGGTTACTGCTTCTGGTAGTTTTGGGATACCCCTTGTGCGTGTAGGTGGGAAGTCGGCTGAGAAACGCATGTGAGCACCAGAATCAGTATCCTAATTTCTGCCTGGCTCTAAAATCCTCCTGGAGGCTGGCCAATCATGTCCTCTGACCCCTTTAGGATCCTTCAGGGAAAACACTGAACCCATGGCAGCGAGTTTGTCCTGCCACAGGGTACTGCTCGCCACTAAAGGTTTGAAACCCTTGAATTCATACAACTTGAGTGACAGAAGGCCAGAACTAAAGCAAGTGTAAGCCAAATTATTTCAGTGTGGAAAGTGAATCAAAGGAGCCATTGGTTTCTGTGATTTGGAGAGCTGGTCCTGGGAGGCCCCCTTGAGGAGGTGATGCCTTGAGGTGATATACAAGTGGCAAGGTGGGAATAGTTATGACAATGTCCAGAAGAGCTTTCTAGACATCAGTGTGGATGAGAAACATGACTCAGGTTTGCTGATGGCAGAGGAAGCAATCTGGTCAGTCACCGGCACCATTGGCAGAAGGCAGATGCCCCATCACCCACCACAGGCAGGTTAGGGAAGCCCTTCTCTGTCCTGGGGTACCATGACTCCTTACCGCCCAGTCTTCCCTCATGACTGTCAGGCAGGGTAGAGAGGACAAGATAGCTGTGAGCAAAGTTGGGGATCCAGCCTTAGTCTACAGGGAAAAAGCAGGTGCCTGCTTGGAAAAGTTGGATGATCTTGACCAAGGAGAAGATGAAGAATGGGGGAGGGGAGGTGTCTTAGGGTTTTACTGCTGTAACAGACACCATGACCAAGGCAACTCTTATAATGACAACATTTAATCGGGGCTGGCTTACTAGTTCAGAGTTTCAGTCTGTGATCATCAAGGCATTAAGGTGGGAGCATGGCAGCATCCAGGTAGGTGTGATTCAGGAGCAGCTGAGATATCTATATTCCTAGTAGCTAGGAGGAGGGTCTCAAAGACCACCTCCACAGTGACATACCTACTCCAACATGGCCACACCTCCAAATAGTACCACTCCTGGGCCAAGCATTTTCAAACCACCACAGCAGGCACTTGTAGAGCAAGAAAGAAAGGAGAGGCCAGAGAAGGACAGGGAAAGGATGAGCCTCCAGAAGGTTCTCTAGAAGGGTGAAAGTATTGACTTCGTAAGACTGGCAGAACAATAGATAAACTGCTTGTTGAGTTAGAATATTTTCCCCAGAAGCTGACTGTAGTATGAGAAGGAAACAGAGAATTGGAAAACTTGTGGCCATCCTCAATAAAGATATTTATTGGTTAGATGGGAGGTGTGTACCTGAAACAGCTTATGTGACCTGACCTTAGTTCAGAGCAGGATGGCCCTCCGTCCCTTTTTAAGTAAATTAGTGATTCAGAATTAGTTGAAACAGAGAAACAAATCAGTTCTGAAGAGAAAAGGCTAAAGGAAAAGGAATTGTCTGGATTAGAAACAACCTCACACCCGCCAGACAGCTACCCGTCCCAGCTTTCCTATGAGATCCCTCAGTAGACACATGCGCTTGTGCTGGAGACAGGTTGAGTGTATCTCCTGGGGATCTATATGTTGAGATTTGATCCCCATTGTGAAATACTCACAGAGTGGAAAATTAAGTTAATCAACCTCTGGTGTTTGGGATCCAGTCAGGATTAGAAAAGACAACAGGGCGAGGCCGTCCTAACTCAAGCTTGCTGCCTTTGTAGGAAGAGAGAGAAACCATAATTCACACCTCTTTCTCTTGTCATGAGTTGCCTCCAGTCTTACAGCTTAAGAAGACTATTTAAAGACCCAGGCCCTTGTCTACAGACAAAATCATAGCCCAAACAAACCTCTTTTCCTTGTAAGTCACCCAGCCTCCAGTAGTTCGTAATAATATCCTTTCTGACCCAATTCAGTGCCAAACACACACAGAACAATCTTCCCTTCTATAGAAGTTGCTTTTCGAAAATTGCCCTTCCTCCTCAATCCCTTCCTATTTTATTAGTTGCCTGCTTTATTTTCTATCTGTATTTGCCACTACCTAAAGCTATCATGTTTGTATTTTGTTTACTTATTTCCTGTTGTTTTCTTGTAATGGTTTGACTTTTATGTACCCTCCACAGATCTGTGCTTTGAGTACATGGCCCCCATTTGGTGGGTCCGTAATAGGACACTTAGGAGGAGATGAAATCTAACTGGAGGAAGTAAATCACTGGGGATTGAGTTCTTGGTGCATTCCATTTATCCCTCATTTCTGTACCTCGCTGTGCTTCCTGTCCACCATTAAGTGAGAATTCTACCACCACATGCTCCTATTACCCTATTACTGTGATGCTATGCCCAGACACATGAGGCCACGCAACTATGAACTGAACTCTCTAAAGTGAAGAGTTGAATGAAATCTTTCCTTGCTTAGGTTTTTTTTTAATCAGATCTTCTGTCACAGTCATGAGAAAAGTAGCTAACATTCCCACTAAACAATATCGATACCTAAGCATCCTAGAAGTAGATATGTCCTGGGATAGCCTCTTCATTCTCAAAGCCTAAGTAAGTGATGACTAAATGAACAGTGCCAAGGGTAAAGGAGCAGGGTCAAGTCACCAGCACATAGTCAACGTATGTTTCTATGTGAACATTTTAGGGGTTTTGTTTTGTTTAATTGGGAAAGTCTCTGTGCTTAGTAAGGCTTAGTAATTTCAAATTAAGACAAGTGAATTTACATTGGTGTTCAAAAAGCCTCACTAAATAAACACACAAGTTGAACCTCAGAGCATATGTAAAAAGGCACAGAAAAAAGAAACCAGTCTCGATCACCTACTCACCTGGGAAGAGCCGACCTCAATTGTGGAATTACTGCCATCAGATTGGCCTGTGGGCATATCTGCGGACACCTTGGGTGCTAATCCGTGTAGGAATTCTCATCCCACTGTGGGCATTGCTATCCCTAGTCAGGTGGGCCTGTGCTGTTTAAGAAAAGTAGCTGAAGATAAACTTGGAGGAAGCAGAATTTCTCCCATGGTGTCCACATAAAGTTCCTGCTTTGACTTCCCTCAGTGGTGGACTGTAACCTATAAAATGAAATAAACTCTTGTCTTCTCCTAGGTGGTTTTTGTTAATGCTTTATCCTAGCAATAGGGATGAAAGAAGGACAGATGCTTAAGATTTTATTACTTGGCATTTAATAAAACAATTTTTTTTAAAAAAAATGGCAGCTTGGACTTTGCAGTACATGAGGAGTTTTGGTGGAGACACAAAGGCCATTGTCATGCCTCTCAGAAAGGATGAAGCAAACTCAATATCAGAGTTATGACTCTGATCCAATTAAACCTAAGAGCAGAGGAACTGCCAGGTAGCTGAGTCTGGAACATTGATTTATTTCAATGGTTTTATAATCCAATGGAGAACGCTGTTTAGATTTCTCATGGAGAGCTTTAGAAATGCCATAAAAGGCACAATGTGCAGTAAGTTCCATTTGAGGGGCTGTATAATCACAAAACAGTGCAGATTTTAGCTAAAAGGAACCACATGTCCTATATTCCTAAAGCCCCTGGGATTCTCATATGCCAATGGGACATAATAACAAGACTGTGACAGTGAATCAAAAAAGAATAGCCTGAGTTATAGTTCAAACAACAAAACATTCTAGCATCCTCTACTTTTGAGTCCCAGTCCATTCTTTGATATTAAAATTCCATTTTACTTGCTGGTCCTCAAATTTGCCACCTCTCTTTTTATCTAAATATTTTTGATTTTCGTATTAGTCCAGTTTCTCTTGCTCTAACAAAATATCTAAAACTGGGAACTATATAAAGGAAAGATTTCTTTAAGTTCATTGCTGTTGGTGAAAAGTCCAAAACTTCATTTTGGAAGGCAGAACCAACAGGGTGAGTCAGGCAATTCAGCTTCGAGTATAGGAATCTGGACTCTGTTTTTAGTTGCTGTATTAAAACACTAAGACCAGAAGCAACATGTAGAAGGAAGGGTTTATTCGGGCTTACATTTCCATAGAGATAAGAATCCATCGAGTCAGTACTACATTGCAACAGGTGTGGTAGCAGGATCAGAAAGCTGACAACATATATCGTTAAATACAAGCAGTAATCAGAGAGCAAGAACAGTATGTAGCTGAGGCTTTAAACTTCCAAAGCCTATCTCCAGTTGCATGCATCCTCTAGTAAGCCTCCACCTCCCAAAGGTTCTGCAATTTCCCCAAACAGTGCCACCTACTGGGCACCAAGTTTTATGTGTCTGAGTCTATGGAGCACATTCTCATTCAACCCACAGACTCCACTGGCTGGGATACTGAAAGATGGATGGAGGCTGCACAATGGCAAGGGGACTTTTTCTCACTCATGGGTGAGAAATTTCAGCAAATGAGGAATACATATGCGATGTCAGCGTAGGAGAGTACATTGAAGGATAGATAGAATGGAGAGAACTATAATTCTACAACATTAAGTTTGTCACCTTTGGGCAAGTTGCTGGATTCATACATGGTCTGGAGACCATATAGCAAGAAGGGAAAGCTAGGGGTAGGAGTGGTTGTCTCAGTGTTTTACTCCTATGAACAGACACCATGAGCAAGGCAACTCTTATAAGGACAACATTTAACCTGGAGCTGGCTTACAGGTTCAGAGGTCCAGTCCATTATCATCAAGATGGAAACATGGCAGCATCCAGGCAGGCATGGTGCTGGAGGCGCTGAGAGTTCTGCATCTTCATCTGAAGGCTGCTAGCAGAATACTGGCTTCCAGGCAGCTAGGATGAGGGTCTTAAAGCCTATATCCACAGTGCCACACCTACTCCAACAAGGCCACACCTTCTAATAGTGACACTCCCTGGACCCAGCATATATAAACCATCACAGTGGCCATCCTGCAACAATATTCTAGATGGAGCAAACAAGCTTTCCACAAGTCTCATCTTCATTATTTCTGAGGACAGTTCCACCAGTGACCTAATGACCTTCCAGTTGCCCACACACCTTAAAGGTTCTACCCCATCTTCACACAGCTACACGTGAGACTTGTAACTCATGAATCCTTTCAGTACAAAACATCCACAACATCAAACTTGGCCATTCTTTTTTTTTCTAATTTTTATCCCATATATAGATGCACCAAACAGGTGCCAGAAAATGTGCTTCCTAGAAATGAACAGTCAGAGAGAGAACCAAAGATGTTCTAAGAGCCAGAAGTTTTGCTTTGGATTGCAAGCATCAAGTGGTGGGATGATTCTCTGGACATGGTTCCTAGGACTATAATCAAGTGAGCAGGGCCAAGGTTCTTGTCCCTGGGCACATGTATTCCTGGCTGACCTCTTACCTCATTTCCAAAATAATATGTTATTATTGCAGACCAATTTTAAACCTACTTGCATTGTTTGCTCTACACACACACACACACACACACAAAATGTAAAGTAGTTCATGGGGGTGGGGAATATAAAGCACAAATGGGCCAAAGTGCAATTATCACAAGTTGTCATCTTGTTACCAGAGACATTGTTAATATTCTGGCAGTTAGAACTGCCAAGGCAGCCACAGAATGTAAGTGACAAAGAACAACACGAAGCCTTTCTTCTTCCTCCTCTGAAAACGAGTCTGCCACCAAAGTGAATAAAAACTGAACCTTTCTTTCAGGTGCAGGAAAGAGACACATCTCTGTAGAGAATGGGATCCTCTGGCCATGCGTCTCCTGCTTATACCCTGTCTACACACTTTGGAATGCATTTACTTAGTTACCATCAAAGAATAACACACAAAGTCACTTCTTCTCTACTAAATTCCTCCCTAGACGAGTGTTCTGTACCTGGTTATTAATCACCTCCAAGAGGAGTCAGGAAAACACAGGTCTCTTTGAATCCATGCAGGGTACCTCTTGCTTAAGGCAGACAAAGGGCGTGGTGGTTAAATGAGAACTACCCTCCGTAACCTCGTGGATTTGAACACTTTTCTGCCATATGGTGGCATTGTTTAGGGAATTATGGGGTGTTTAGAATATAGCACCTCACTAGAGGAAATACATCACTGCGGGTGGTCTTTGAGGGTCTTACCCCATTTCCAGTTCTCTCTCCTCCTCCCCATCTGTCTTTCTCCCCTTCCCCGCTTCTCCATCTTTCCCCCTCCATCGTCTTCATATGAACGGTAATGTGATCTTGCCTCCATGCCCATGCCGATCTCCCACAGCATTGTGGAGTTTATCCTTCTGGCCCCATAAAGCAAAATAGTTTTTCTTCTATAACTTTGCTCTTGGTTATGTGGCTATGGTCACAGCCACAGAAATGTCACTGAAACGTGGGGCAGGCTGCAAACTTGAGTTGATTCCTAATGCAAGTCAGAAGGAAATATATTTGGAAAGAATGGAATCCAAGATATCCTACACACACCTTTCTTCTTGAAGATTCGGAAGCTTCCACAGACACTGGGATGGACTGATCCCTTTCTCTTCTTCATCCCCACGCTTTTTTTTCTTTCTTCCCTGGGCTTCTCTTCACATTAGGACAGAGGAAGTCTTCCTTCCTCACCTTCCTGAGAAGGCATGGGAAGCTATCTTCAAGCACGCCATTCTGCAGAGGACAGCAGCCTAAAGGATAATGTTGAAATACCCCTAGCTCTGTGATTGACCCGCTGGACCTAAATCTTACCTCAGTTTCTTTATCTACCCAGTTGGACAATACTCTCTTCAATCTATTCATCTTGGTCCATGTCCCATCTCCAGGCTGCGCACCAGGGATAGCAGCATTGCTCCAAGGAATATCGTAAGGGAAAGCAGCTCCAGTCAGGCACAAAAAGAGCACATGAGTTCTTAGATACGTGGTACTCACCTTCAGTCCATATGGCAATAAAAAGACTTTCCCTTGCCTTATAAATAAAAATTTTTACATTAACCTTAATTAAAGTAATTTAATTAGGTGACAAAATTAAAGTAATTTACATGTTTATTAATAGTGGTTTTGCTGGACTTCCTTTAAATACTGAGGATGGGCGAAGTAATCTCTGCACTGGATGAGCTCACTTACTCATCCTTCCAGTGAGCATTTACGTATTTCCTGGTCATTCATTGCCCTCCATCTATAGGAAGTAGAGAGACAGTAAAGAGACTCAGTAATTAATTCAATATTCTTTGTGAAAATGAGATATGCAAATGCAAAGCACTTTGCCATGTGTGCCATCATTGCTTTCCAATGTCCCGACTCATGTTCATCATCACCATCACCACCACCACCATAACCTCCACCTCCACCACAACCACCAACACCACCATCATCTGTTGAATGCCTACTGCATACCTGTCACTTGGGCTGAGTGCTTTACAGAGATTATTTCGTCAATCCATATAACAATTAGGGGATCAGCATTATGCCTACTGTTCTCCATATTAACCACAAATTAAATGAGACAGAGATGTTAGGTACCTGGTCCAAAGTTATATGGCTAAAAAAAAAATAAAACAAAACAAAACAACAACAACAAAAAAAATGACAGCTGCAGAAATCAAGCCTGTCGCATCTTTTCCCTTTGTCTGTGCTTTTACCCAAAGTATAGTGCTCATAGAGCATACTGGGTCAGGTAGGAATTTGACACAAGCCAGCACTTGGAGGTGAAACAGAGTCTAGAATTTCCAGCACTAATAAGGGAGCTAATAGGAGGTAAGTGTGAACAGAATAGGGGCTTCATGGGACAGGCTCGTGAATACACTATGGATATAAACAGCGACTATGTGGTGCTTCAGACATAGACAGGTGTGATCCAGTCTCAGTGATTCAAGAAAGAGCCCCATTGGCTGGGGGATGCCTTGGAGTGAGAAAGCTAATTCAGTGAGACCAACTACAAAGCTAAGCCTAGCTAAGAGGCCCTAAGGACCAGGAAGAAAACACTGGGATCCCAGAGGGGAAGGTCAGAAGCATTTGTAGTTTAGGGAGGGCACCAGAAACAATAGAGAGTCATTTGGCATATTAAAAATGGAAATAAGCCCACCCACCGAGTGCCACAGCAATTCTTCCTCCTGACTAGGCTCCTTGACCTGTCTCTGCCTCCAGTAATTGGCTACTTTCTTTCACTAAACCAAGGGCCTCTCCTTTGAGTCTTGATTGTTAAAATCCCTATTTGTCTGCATCATTTACATATTCCAATTACCCACTTCTATTTTCCTGCTAAGGAACCCCTGGATCTGAGTTCAGGAATGCTTTGCCCTGAGTCTGCTTGTGGGAGTTGAAGGGTCACTCAGGCAAAGATGCATGTATTTGAATATTCAGTGTATTTAAAAAAGGGACATCCAAGACGCATTTTTTTTCCATCTCCTTTGCCTACTGGACACTTTTTTGGAAAGGAGAGTTCTGTGCCTCCACACGTCAGCCCACAGACACAGGCTTAGTGTTAAAAAGAAACCCACATTGACACCACCTGGAAAAGTTCTCCTTGGACCCACTCTGGCTGTAAAAGTTTTCTTGTCCGACACTGAATTCCAGGTCTTCTTCAATTCTCTTGAATAATTCCTTCCAGAGAGGAAGCTAGGAGTGGGTGCTAACAGTGGGGCAGGAGGTTGTATATACATACAATGATAGACAGAAGTCAAGCTTTTGAAACAGCCTGTTCTGAGAAGAAATTCTGCACACTCCCCAATGCTAAATGGTTGACCCTGGGCAGGTTAAATGATCAGTCTCTCAACCTCCCCTGTAAAGTAAGAATACTATTACTTACTTCAAAAGGATCTGTCAGTATTAAGAGAGTTAATGCCTGTCAAACTTGCCACATGGACTTAATACCTGCTAACTGACGAAACTATGAATATTACTGCATTCATAGTTTTTAATACTACACATTGTTATTAATACAACATCCGATTTAGAAGAGAACTTTTGGGTGCCAAGCCCACTATTGATTCATCTTTTATAACAGTGACCCACATTTTATATAACAGCTCAGCTGTATATTATGATACACACATTAATGAACTGAAGTGGTTTCTACTTGTATTTATAGAAAGCTGACTGGAGACATTGGCTCTCTAAGGTTGCTGTGACAAAACACCCCAGATGGGCTGATGTAGGCCACAAAAAGGGCTTTCTCACGGCCTGAAAGATAAAGACTGACATCCATATGCAATGCTGCTGGGACTTGCTGAGGCTGCTCTCCATGGCTTTCGGGAAATATAACATCCCGTTTAATAGTCTCCCCCACTTAGTTTTGGGCCATCTGAGCGAGCATCTCTAGTTCTTTCTGCCTGTTCGAATTTTCTATTCTTATGACATTAGTCAGATTGGCTAAGGCCCACTTGGATGGCCTCATTTTGACTCAGTTGCCTCTTTAAATATGACTAAATTTGTGTGTGTGTGTGTGTGTGTGTGTGTGTGAGAGAGAGAGAGAGAGAGAGAGAGAGAGAGAGAGAGAGAGAGAGAGAGAGAGATGGGGAGCACACATGCTACAGTAAGCCTGTGCAGTTCAAAGAACACTTTGCAGAGTCAATTTTCTCCTTTAACCTTTATGTGGATTCTGAACATCAAACTCCAGAACTGCACAGAAAATTCATTTACCCACTGAAGCCACCCTGCCGGCTCATCAGTTGGCCCTTTAATGGGCCCTATGTGCACATATAATTACATTCCAGTTCCAGGGTGTTTGGACTTCAATGTATTAATCGGGGATGAGTCCCAATTCAGGTAATGGCATCATCTTGCTGCAGTGATCTCATGTTCCAGCCAGAGGTCATCAGTCTAGACTATCACATGTTAGCCTAGTTTTATGTCTAGTCAAGTCCTTCTCATTCTGCATGGATATCTCTAGAAAGGTGCAGAGGGTCAGTAGCCCTCAACCCTCAGAGACTCTTGAGGAGTGAGTGATGCATCTGCTCACTGTGCCCTGGAGACCTTCTGTGGCCAGGCTCTGGGGAAAACTTCACTTCACTGTCACATCCCGACCGCCCTATGAGGCAGATGTGGCTGGAGGTACGTTCTTTGATGTATGTGTATTACATGATCTCAAAGCAAGTTACCAAGCAGGGATTCTAATGTGTGCTATTCTCCAGAGCCCAGAGGATAGTGACACTGATATGTCAAAATTCTCCACATGGAAACAAAATCCCCCGGCTAATGTTAATATTACAAAAGATGCAATTCAGGTGTTTCCTGGGAAGCCAATAATGGCACAGGCTTTTGTATTAAAGTCCTTAGGTTTTAATACCAGCCCCATTTTTTTTCTAAGTGACTCTGCCTGCCTTCGCATGATGGAAAGTGGAGGGGGACACCTACCTCTAGTGAGCTGTGGTGTGACTCAAAGACAGCAGAGTCTCAAAGTCCTTATTGTTACCTCACACTGGTCCCTTGGGTCACCTCTTTGCTTCCCACCCATCAATGACATCTGCATTTCATTTCTTCTTGTTACTAGCCCTGGGCTACATACCATCTCCATGATAATAACTGACTTCTTATGAAAGATGTGATAACTTAATATGCAAGATTCTGGATTAGTCAGAATTTACCTGCGTCTTGGTTCTATTCTTTGATGCTACAAAAATCGAACATGAAAAAAAGTATGTGAATAGAATATCTTTCTTCCTCAAAGACATATCTCTTTATTTTGTGTTAGCATTTTCTTTATATACATAGCATTTGATTGGTTTTCTTTTTTTTTTCCTTTTAAAAATAGGCTTTGTGAGTGGAAGTTCATAGGTTGGGATTTGCAAACCAATTGTCTTCAGGGGACCAGGCAGATAACTAGCAAGCACGGCTTATTTAAAGAGATATGTACAACACCTGCCACAAGAGGGAGCAGTTCATAAATTGTAGCAACAGGTGTGATTGGCTGATGATGAAGAAAAAGAGAACTAGCAAGGAAAATTTCCTCTTTCCTCTGGGAAAAAGGGGGTCTTATTGTCCATATTTCCTCATTTGTCCACACACAGGGCCACACTCTTCACATCTCCTGTTCTGGGGAAGGCCCCCGGAGCTATGATGAACACTTTCTCCCTTGGCCCCAAGCTGTCTTCCAAGAATAACATTTCAAATGCTTGCTTACACAGGCTGCAAATTTCTTCTTCCTCTTTAATTTTTTTCCCCATGAAGTGTTTATCCTCTTAATTTTCCTGTCAAAAACTATAAAAGTCTTGAAATGACTCTGTGAAAATATTTTATCCCACTTATGGTCTCTGTGTATTGTACTAGTGCTTGTAGTTGGAGTTGGGTAAAATTTCTGCTCAGGAGGAGAATCCTCTTCTGTTGTAGATCCCAAACAATTCTGCACACCAGGGGGATAGATGTTGTGTCAGGCATGCATTTGATACTCAAGATGAGAATAAAATATACCCATGGACATCTTCCCCCACTACGACTGACAGACTCAAATATCAGACCGACCATGTTTGTCTCCAAACTTGATCATGGGCTACCCAGCCATGTTTTGTTTCACCTTGGAAGAAGGACAACTTGCTACAATAAGATCTCTGCATGCTTCTATAATGCTTGTGCATCAAGTTTCTTTTTCACTTTTAACCCAACTTGTTAAGGACTGAAAATTAGGAGAACAGTTACTTCTCATAAAACACACATTCCTCCTTGTGTTTGAGAGGTATGCTTTCAACTGATGCTGGGTTTGCTCCCGTAACTTTCTTTGGCTGAGGGAAATATGTCCAGAAGTGAAACCCAACTATTTCAACCTTAGGCAGTGAAAGGGTGACATGTCCCTAACTTGCTTCTTCACACCCACGGAGAATGAGACACCCCAAATGAAGCTTTGTGAAGCACAGGTGTCCCACTAGCTCACGTACCTATGATCAGGTGAAGAAAACATAGAGAGAAAGTAATCCTTTTATCTTTCTAAAAAAAATTATTTGTCAAACGTTATTCTCTGAAATTCTTTCAGTAGAATGACAAGATCCTCCTAGGAACATCTGATCCAACATGTATTGTCTATACCCTATACCGTTTCTTGTTGGGGATGTCATTTGACAATGCAGCAGGCACAGGCTAAGCCTCTAGAACACTGACAACCAGGCAAGTGAGCTGCTGTATCCCAGCATGCCATGACGCATGCCCACTGGAAGGAAAAGAATACATGCTACGTTTCATGGCCTTTTGAATATTAGCCTGGTTGGCATCTGCTACCAAGTTTACCTCAGTTCTTAAACTTTTTGGAGCTCTGTTCTCTAAAATTTCTCTGGCCTTGGTCTTAGTGATTCCCCCATATTTGGCACATTTGAGGACAAACTTTGACGTATATTCATACGTAAATATATACATATGGATGGAATGTGTTTAGTTTTAAAACTAAGCTTTAGTCTTCATTATGAAGTGGGGTTCAGACTTGGACTTCTCAGTGTAGACTGAGTCATAACCGAATGGGCAATTGGAAAAAGTTTCCTGTCCTTACAATGTCAAAGTCTGAGTATAAGGCGAGGGGATGGGAATGATGGCTTCTTGATTCTGTTCTGCAGTTGGTTCTCATATTGTCTTGTCAGGTGGAAGAGGAATGATGCAAACTCATTTTACATCTGTAGATGCTA
Source organism: Apodemus sylvaticus (assembly GCF_947179515.1). Taxonomy (NCBI): domain Eukaryota; kingdom Metazoa; phylum Chordata; class Mammalia; order Rodentia; family Muridae; genus Apodemus; species Apodemus sylvaticus. Next base: position 34,978,473 of record NC_067488.1, read on the forward strand.
AGACGTATCGAGGCTCAAAGATTTCCTCAAAGCACAGGACAATGTGAAAACCTTCAGGGCACAACAAAGGTATATACATGTATACACACACACACACACACACACACATGCATGCATGTTGAGTTTTGGCTTCATGAATCTGTAGCTGGTTAACCTTGGTGAAATATTCCTAAGCCTCACTTCCCTGGCATATGAGCATGGAAATAAGCATGAGTGATTCATAAAGAAGCTACGAAATGATAAAGAATGTGTTCCCGCTACAGTGCCCGGCACACAGTAGCTGCTCTAAGAAGGCCACACGGTCCCCTTTCCTTTCAGTAAAGTCAGATTATTCAAGTGAGCACAAAGCTCAAATCTAGGCTTGTCTGCTTTCTGTTTGTGGCACTGAGCAGTTTAGAAGGCATTCTGTGCCCTACATCTACTGTATGCAGCATGTAGATGCCAGGATGCCAGTCCAAGACCGATAGGCATGGGAACCATACTATAGGTACTAGAGACATGATTGTCTCATGAATAGATGAGGAAAAACAGGCAGAAGAAGGACCAACAGCAACCTTGGTATGAAATTTTGAGCTAACACTCCTTTGAAAGGCAGATTCACGTCAACAGGGACTTAGACTAAAAGCTACAGATTGGGGAAACCAAATTAGCAGTGGTACATGGTAAAATAGTTCCTATTTAATCAAGAAATTATATAAACCATAATTTCCAAAAATGTTAATGGGGAGTATTATGTATTCATATGCAATTCTGGAAGATTTATGCCAGTCTTAATGTCTAGAGATGCCCTTCAAATTTTCCATCTGCCCTGGAATAGGTCTAATGTGATAATAAACAGGAAATTGACTGGGCCAGGGGACATGCAGTTCTGTTTTGTACCATAAAATATAGGAGGCTGCTGACATTGCATATTAATTAGCTGATTCCTTCCTTTCCAAATTAAGAGCTCAGTTTTGTATTACTTGCACGGATGCAAAACTTGGCTCTGTGATTTTTGAATGCATTAGGTCTCATTCATGAAAAATTTTTGGAGCACCTAATTGTTTCTAGGATCTCCCCAGCAAAGGATGAGGTAAACACACAGCACAAGCCATGGAAAAGTTTCTCTTCATCTAAGAAACTGACAGGGGAGGGTGAGAGCATAAAAGCTTGTGGGAAACTCTTCTAGGAACAGCCTGGCTTTTCCAGAGTATCCAGGATACTTTAGCTCATAGTCATTGGAAACCTATAAGCTTTGGCCTCCTCTGTTTGAGTCAGAATATTAACAGCCCTTTTTTTCTCTGCTTCCTGGTTTGTCTATGTTAAAATCTTTTACTAATTGCTAAATAAATGGTTGTTGCACAGTCACTACATGACAAGTATTCTTTTGGATGCAGAAGTTTATTTATGGTCAAAGCAGACATGAACTCAGAAAGTTCACATTCAATTAAGGGAGAACAACAGTAAACATGACAAAGAAGAGCTGTGCTGTGTTATATAAACATGAGATTGCTCCTGATATTATCTGTTGCTGTGTAACGCACATCCCCAGACTTTCTGCTACAGTTGTAACAGCTCATCTATGTTCTGTTGATAACTGTTGGTATGTAATTTTAAGAAGGCAGCACAGAATGGGGTCATGTATTCCTGTTCCACAACGTCTGGGCTTCTCCTGGAGTGTCTGTCGGTGACTCCAGGGGATGAAGTCTACTTCTAGCACACATTCTGCTGAGAATGGCTAGAAGCTGGTCTAGCCTGCGGCTGTTCATCAGAAATCCCACATGTCCTTTTCGAGTGCAGTCATGTCAAGATAATGAGGCTTTGTATATGATGACCAAGACTCCAACAAATGACCTGAGCTGCAGAAGTTGTCTGGTGTCACTTCTAATGCTAAGCAAAGGAGATGTGTCTCACGGAGATGAGATACAAATTCAGAGGAAATACATCAAACAATTAGTGATTGTGCTTTATAGCCAGCACCCTACTTTAGAATTAACCCATTATCAGGCTTTGGGTTTGGAGTTAGTCAAACCCAGAGGCAGTCAGTATAGCTGGCATGCATCCTTATGTTAGCACACATCTTGGATGGGTTGGTAGGTCAGTCACTGTGCTGGGGGCTATAGGCTGCAGGGTGAATCATGGGCAGTACCTTTCCCTTGAGTGATCATGGGATAACATGAAAGTCAGGTGACCAGTCATGGTCATAACAGTCTGAGGAGTGCAAGGACAGGACACACAGATGGCTGTGGAAGCATCTAGATGAAAGAATTCCCTGAGTGAACCGAATGCATAGTGTGCTATGCTCTGCCCTTTGTTTGTTTGCATAATGAGACAAATGAGAACTATCTCAGAAGGCTGGTACTAACTGCATAATGTCATGTTAACTGCCCACAACTACTACGAACTGGGTCCCTGGAAGAGAAGCGGGGGATAGATGGAGGCCGCAAGTTTAATGGCAGTCTGGCAATTTTTAAGAGTTTGGGCGAGTCCCTCCCCACAGACTCCAGAGTGAGTTCTGGGGAAGTGGTCTGGCTCTTCATTGGGTGTTGGCTCTACCCCTCAGGCAGCTGGGCAGGTTACCTGCTTCATTCAGGACTTCATAGACCTAGAGGAACAATGACCTTCACCTTCACTCTGAGTGGTCCAATAGCACAGGAATCCCTGCTCAACAAAGGCTGGGAGAGGAAGTTCACCTTGATCAATGGCGAGTTCCTACCAAGTGGCATGACTCCCCATTATGGCTTCGTACAGTCAAGCTCTAGTGTCTTCTTACTACGCTGCTGCACTGAAGAAGCCTCCCATCACTCTCTGCTCTCATCCTGTTTGCCTGTGGTCCTCCTCATTTACTTACTTACTTTCTAGGTTCTCCATACTAGAAGGGAAGATAGGCAGAATGTTGTCCTGGCTTTTGAACCCAGAAAACAAGCTGTTGTCCTATGTCCAGATAATCCCCCTTCCCTTCAGGATTATCACTTTTCACAAATGCTTCTGAGACTGCTCACTCTTCTGTTTGTAACTGTATCCCTATAGCCCCGCCCTGATTCTCTCCTAGCGTTTTGTTTGTTTGTTTGTTTGTTTTATTCCACAGACCTCCTGTGGCATATTCTAAGCACATTTCATATTTACTATGTCTGTTGTCTCACCCCTGGAACAGGAACATTCCATAAGGGCAGAGATCTCTGTGTTCCTTAGTGACACACTGAGCACAGGTAAACATACCATTTCACTATGGAACTCCTTTGAGAGGGCTGGAGTGGGGTCTGTGCCGAGCCACCAAGAATCCTTGCAAATGTGTGAAATATTCAGGCTTTCCCCCTTAAATACCGGAAGAGAAGCATTACAGCCATTTTTTTTGGAAGTGGACACGAAATGGTTTACACTTTTGTGTCATGCTAGTTGCCTAGCACGTGGAGAGAACTGAAGAGTTCAGGGATGGCTGGAAGGGGACAAATAGGAGTCATTACAGGAAGCAGGAGAGTTGTGGGTGGCTCAGATTCAAGTGTGAAGACTACAGAAACAAGCGAATTGGGATGGCTGTGGGCAGACTTGGACCTGTCAGGACACGCTAGCCTGCTGAACACAGGGTAGACAGAGGCACAGAATCAAAGGGTGCCACCAAATGCGAGACTTGAATTACAAAGGACAAAGTGACATAGTTTACTCATGGAAGGCTGAAGGTGAGTGTGTGTGTGTGTGTGTGTGTGTGTGCGGGCGTAAAAAATTGTGTGTGTGTGGGAAGTAAAAAATTGAACACAAGAAGAAAATCTGATGATGAGAGAAAAATCAATTAGCCTTCTTAATCTCAAAAAAAATACCCTACTTCAACTTAATTGATTTCAAATAAAATGCTTGTCTTTGTATTTATGAGATGTCTTAGATAATGGAAAGTTATGCTTGCAATAGACATTAGTGTCTTTGAGTAAAATCTAGGCTTTTTCAGTTCTGTCTCCTACATCTAGTATTGTCCCCACTTAAGACATCCAAGTCCAAATGTGCATTATTATTATATCATGTGCATCCTATAACTCCTTAGTATTTCAGATGTTTCTATGAGAATGAGCATCATTTCTCATAAGATGAAATGTAAAGTCCAAAGCCTGGATGCCACCCTCCTAAACATTAGTTTCTTCTTGTGGTCCTGATGGAATACATAACAAAGACCTAAGAAACGCAGCGTTGATTTGGCTTACAGTTGAAGAGGATACAGTTCTTCATGGGAAAGATACAGTGACAGGAATGACTCTCCACCTTGGCAGTGGGATTACTCACACTTGGAGAGTACCAAAAGCAGAACACAAGGGAATTCTGTCACACATCTGTTTTCCTCCTTTATTCAGTTCAGACATCCAAACCATTTGGGTTGTACCACCCACAATCACTGTCTGTGTTTCCTCCTCAGGTAATCCTCTCTGAAAACACCCTTACAGATACGCACAGAAAGATTTTAGGAGACTCAAAATTCAGTGATATTGATCCAGTTTTGTCTATCAGTTTCCTCTCCCCATCTGATCTCCACCCTGCTCCATGCTGCCCTACCCTGATTGCCAATTTGTTTCTCCACATTCTGTCTTCGCTTATGCCCTGCCCTTGGAAGCCTTTGAAAGGCTGTCCTTGAAAGACTCTCCTTGCTTGGTTTCCTAGGAACACAGCGACTCATCTTTCCAGATTCAGCTGAGCATCATCTTTTTGAGAAGACTCTTCTGACCCCCCCCCCCCCCCCGCCCTATTCTGAGTCTCAGATTTTCTCCTTTGTAAATTCTTACACAGATACTGACACAGGCTTCTTTTCTTTCTCACAGAAACTCTGTGGCATTTGTTTCTTTATCTTTCAATCCCCCTCACATAGGCTAGAAGTTACTTGAAGCCAGAATATGTTGTTTCAACATTGTATTTCTAATATTACAAATTAGAAAAAATGTCTAATATTATGAATTAATATGTCATTTATTCATTTTATGAAAAATTACAAGCCTCGCCTATGTTCCTTGTTCTTCACTAGTAGACACAATAGAGGCAAAGGCAGTCGGATGGCAGAGGGTGTTAGGGTTTTTTTGATTGTTATTGTTTCTGTTGATATCTGCTTCTTAACTGGTTGTAACTTTTCTTTGTCTGTAGCAGCTTACGAATGCCAGCCATCCTTGCAGGAACGTGCTATGAGCATTGAATAAAATGGAAGACATTTGAGGGAATGGAATGTGAGTAGAAGTGGTGTGTGCACCTTCTGAGTTATCATTTTAAAGGAGGAGGGGACCCTTCTTTTTCCTCCCTGTTCATCTGGCTTTACTCTAATCACAATGGTAAGAGACATTGGTCTGGATCATGAGGTCTGGATCATGAGGTCTGGATCATGAGGATGAAACTGTAGAGTCAGGATAGTAGAAGGAATTAGAACTGTGATAATGTTGCTTCAGCCTCAAACCTTCCAGCCAGTTCCTAAGTGCTTCTAAACCTATTTGAGGAAGAGAAATTATCATACAACTTGTTTAAAGAATGCACTTGGGTTCCTCTTTTGTTATAGCAGCCCATGGTATGTTTGCTTAGGTCAAGCCTTGAATTTATCTAATATATTCACAGAACACACAGGTAAGCAAGTGTATATGTGAGTAAATAAATACTTTGAGGACTAGCAAGAACTAGCTATTAAAAAAAGTGATTTGTCACAAAGGGCAAAGCATCAACTGCTCTTACCTTAAGTGATATGGCACCAAGAGCCGTAGGTTGAGGCTTCTGCCTCCTGATCTCCCTGCCGTTCCCACCACACACGAATCATGGATTTTCCTTGCATCTCCCTCTACATGTGGCTCTATTTGTTCTCCAGTAGACTTTTCCCAAGCCATCGCTTTAATTCATAGCCTATTACCTGTTTCCTTAACCATGTCACTGGAGAGTGAGCTAGCCACTCCTCCCCGCAGGCGTCCCCAGAACTGTTGCCATGGCAATCTTCCCCTGGCATAATGCTGATCAAAACCTTCAAGGGCTCCCTATTGATTTCAGGTAAAAGGCCAGCCTCTTTAAATTAGCTTTGTGCTTTGGATCACCCCACTTTCCCCGCCTCACCTCCCACGCATATCGTCACTCATACTGTTCCTCTGTCCCATGACATACTTGCTGTTTCTGTTCTTCTAGGTCTGTTTTCAAGATCATCTCTTTCCCTAGAATAACTTCAGACACACTCATGACCACTTTGTGCCTGTTAAAAACTGTATCCTTTCTTCAAAGTCCAACAAAATCCCCGTTTTTACTTTATTTTAGTATGAGTCTCTTTATTTTTAAGTCTTTGAACAAAAGATCACTATCCTTTCTAGGACAGTCTTCATCTTTTGCATTCCCAAAATACCACTTAGCACAGCTAAATCACAGTCTTATGCAGGGTAGAAGGGAGAGATGCTGCTAGTACTATTATTAACACCCTCAGCCATAATAGCATTTATCCATCTGTAGAGCACTCATAAGGCACCAGGTCCTATCCCAAGTGAATTATGTGTAGAAAAACATATAAGACGGTTGGGGGTAACACCACTTGGGAACTTAGGAAGCCAGCAGACAGAGTACCTAAGTCATCCACTCTGGGGTACCTGCTGGGATTTTGAATCTTGGACATTTAACTCAATGCATGAGCACACTCAAAGTGCTTCATCTCAGCCAGTCTTAGTGTTGGCATCTTCCAACAGTTGCACTAAGACCATTTGCATGGTATGATATGTGAGAAGTGGCCATTCCAATTAGCACATGGTAGCTGCTTAATCCATGCCAGCTCCTTGCCTTCAGAGCTGCATAAGACACCAGCTGCATAAGACACTGCTTTGTGTCTTATGTTTCTCAGGATAAGGTACAGCGTTATAAGTGTTTGTTTGTGCTGAAAATGATCATTAGTATTGAATGTTAAAGTCCAGGCCATAGTCTGCTCAGTGTTTCTCAACAGCAAGCACAGCAGCATAGCTGACAGGGACACAGGGCACAGGTATCCGTTGGCATTCTTTTCTTCACTATTATGTTGGTAGTGGCTATAGTGCATGTTCCCTAGAGACACTTGTAACTCATTCACGTGCTTCTCTTGAACATGGACATGACCAGGGTTTGCAGTGTTGTCCTTAGTATGTGAGCAAAAGAGATAGAGGCAGTGTCTGTCCTTCCCATTCCTTCTGCATGTCACCAGGGATAAGGATAGGATGGCTAGTGCTTATGGGTCATGCAGAGAGACAAGTATGCTAAGGACAGCACAGTGTTAAGTGACATAGGAAGTAGTCTGCTCACAGTCACACATGATGGGTGGAAAAAGATTTGCTTTAGTTTCTTTAAACCTCAGTGTCTGAACCTATGTTCCTGACATTAAATTACATCCTAACTCGTATTGTCACAGGGTCTCCAGGGAACACCACTACATTGCTTGTGAGTGGCCCTGGAGATGACACAGCATCAATGGCGCCTGCGTTGTAAGGTTGAAATGCAGAGAGATGAGACAATGTGTATTTAATGCATGGTTCTTGGCACATGCTAGGAGCTCAATACACTTTAAGGATTATTATTATTTCAAGTCAGGCCAAATTGCAGCTTTCCAGGTACCCCTATGTCTGGCTGGGGGTGCTGGTTCTGCTCCTGAAATAGCTGGTAGGATGATCTCATCCTCCTATGTTTATTGAAGCCTCTGCACAAATACGTTTCTCTCCAGTCCCTCTGGCTGATGTCATCCTTGCCCTCCCTCCTCTGGCTTTGTGCTAAAGCACAGCGTGGCTCATCACATCTCAGAAGGAAAGCAGAGAGGAAAGTCACACTCCACTGTCACCATGGCACATTCTAAAATGGCTGATGGACTGCACGCTTTATGCCCAGGGAGGATGCATTTTTACAGAGCTTCTCACAGAGCTTGGAACTTCTGTGGGTACCACCCACAGAACTCATTGGAATCCCCGTGGGTCCCTCTGTGGTCACTGACACCGTTGCCCAGATGGCAAAACTGAATAGGACAAAGTGAAATAAAGTCCCTAGGGCCATGCAGCTGGGCAGTGAAGGGATAGATGGCAAAGACCCACAGGAGAGCTGTGCCTTCCCTCAGACTGGCTTGCCATCTGAAAATGAGAGCACCCCTGTGCACAATTTGGACTCCTTTTGGAATTTAAGGGAAAACATTCTTTGGAAAACATTTCTGTTTCCTGCCACTTGCCTCTAAGCGATGAAGCTCCAGGAGGCCCCCTCTCAATGAGACGGGAGCTTTAAGGCACCTGAAAGGAGACAGCCTCCGGGCTCTCCAGCTGTTGCTGCAGCTTCTGTCTCTAAGCTGCATTCTCTCTGGCTCTCCAGATTATATTTGAGTTTAAGGAAGAGAGACACACCAAGGTTCGGGAATGGAAAATTAAAATAATAACCCTAACATCAGATGACCTATGAGAGTTCCTATTCGTTAGACTGAGCCTATACGAGAAGGGGCAAATGTCCCGTGATCAAAGGGCTCTTGGCACAGGGAACTAGGGGGTGGTCTCAAGTCAACAACAGAGAAAAGCAAGAAGAGACTGCCAGGCTCAGAGAGACCACACGAGCAAGAGCAAGCTGCTGACCTCGCATCCCTAAATTCCTCCCTAGCGTCTTAGATATGATCTTTGCCATGCATTTGGATTTTATTTTTGAGAAAATAAAAATCACTGTTGGTAGAAGTGAACTTGAAAAGGATGAACGTGTGCAGGTGTGCAGCGGAGTCGCCTGCAAGGGAAGGATGCCCCAGTTCTGAGTCCTGTTTCCCTCTTTTGAGTTCTTGGGCAGGTTTTCTCTCAGAACCTCATTTTCTCTTTTTGCAAATGCAGGAACCAAGTCTCCGTTGAGAGACATCTTGTCACTGTCCCTGTGCCACAATCAGAAATCTCCCAGCAGACACACCTTCTTGGCCTCTTCTCTGGCAGGAAACACGGCATAAAAGAAAACAAACATTCAAAAGTCATACAGTAAGGGCGCATGTAAACCAGCATTTCTCAGAATAATTCTTTGATTAAAAGGGGCTCACTGGGGCAATCCCGAGGACCTGAGTTCAGATCTGCAGAACACAGGTAAAGGTAAATGTAGCAGATTCTTTTTTTTCTTTAATGTGTTTTTATTTATTCCTTTGAAGATTTTACACATGCACTTCACATATTTTAATCATTTTCATCCCTAGCTGTCCCTCTAGCTCCTCTATGCTCTGTCTTGTACCCCACAGAACCCCCTTACAAACGTCATGCCCTCTTTAAGTAACTTATTGAGTCAAATTAACATTTCTCCATACATTGCACTATCAGGGACTACACCTAAAACAAAACAAAACACATAAAAAACCAGACCCTGAGCCTCCTGCAGCCATCACGTGTCAACAGCTCCTCAGTTAGGGGTAGGGTTCCTTTTTTTTCTATATTCTTTGTTTACATTCCAAATGATTTCCCTTTTCCCGGTTCCCCCCTCCCCATAAAATGTAGCAGATTCTATCTGTAATTCTATCTGTAATCTCTTGAAGTGAGAAGGGAGGCTCATAGACCAGTGAGGCTGGCATTCACAGCAGAAAGTGACAAGACACCCTGTGTCAAAAGACAGAATATAAGGACCAGTGTTCAAAGGTATCTTCTGAACTCATACATACTCAAAGGCACATGTATGAGTACCCCTCACTCATACAGGAAACATGAATGTGCACATGTATAAATCACACAGAGACATACAGAAACACATATCACATGAACCACACATGCATGCATGCATTTTACACACACACACACACACACACACACACCAATGCACACCTCACAGACAAAGAGATTAAAACAAAATAAAAACCATGCCTTTGGTTCTATTAATCTTAGATCTCAATTCAGAATGAATACATGAAAATTAATCTTCAGAGGAAGCAGTACCTCTTGGTCCAGGTTAAAGGTGAACATCTTAGCTAAGTTTAATACAAGTTGTGATGGTTAAACTACTTTATCCATATGACTGTTGTCTTAGGGTTACTATTGCTGTGATGAAACACTACGAACAGTTTGCCGAGGAAAGGATTTATTTGGCTTACACTTCCATATCACTGTTCATCATCAAAGGAAGTCAGGACTAGAACTCAAATATAGTAGTGCCTAACTTCAGGAGCCGATGCAGAGGCCAGTGAGTGGCACTGCTTACTGGTCTGTTTCACAAGGATTGTTCAGCCTGCTTTTTCATTATCAGTCCAAGGATGGCCCCACCCACAATAGTCTGGGCCTACTCCATCAATCACTGATAAAGAAAATGCCCTACATCTTGGTGTTATGCAGGCTTTTCTCAGTTGAGGCTCTCTCCTTTCAGACTATTCTAGCTTATGTCAAGTCGACATGAAGCCAGCTAGCACAAGCGCATTTGGAGTCAACAGGACGGCCCTACTTCGGATGTATCCATGGGGTTTCTTTTCTTTTTTTTTTTTCAAGACAGGGTTTCTCTGTGTAGCTTGGCTGTCCTGGAGCTCACTCTGTAGACCAGGCCAGCCTCGAACTCAGAAATCCGCCTGCCTCTGCCTCCCAAGTGCTGGGATTAAAGGCGTGAGCCACCACTGCCTGGCATCCGTGGGGTTTCTATGAGAGAAGTTTAACTGAGGAGACAAGACCCAACCTAAATGGGGAAAGCTTCGTCCCATGGACTGGGCTCCCTGAGGAGATGGAGAGGAAAGATCAGCCAGATGAGCAGTGGAATTCTTCTGTCTCTACTCCCTGACTGCAGAGACAATGTGACCGACCACAGCTTCTTCGTCCCACTGCCACACTGTCCCCTCGGTGATGGACTGTACTCTCAGCCGAGAGCCACAAGAAACCCTTCCTTCCTTCCAATGCTTTGTGTTATTATTCTGTCCCAATAATAAGAAAAGTAACTAATTAACATGCAGACATAGGAATGTTTCTGGCTTAGGTGATAGCAAGTTACCTTCACTCCCCATGCAGTCCGCAAATGGTTGGGGATTTAAACCACCCAATACCAGCAAGGTATTGCGGTGACTAGATTGACCACAGGCATCCAGCAGTAGTTTAATGTATTATAATGGCCTCAGAAAAATAGAAGGGTCTACTAGGTCACACGCACATACATTCACACAAATCCACAAATACACATGTACACACAGACAGACACACACATGCACACACACAGATACACATAGACAGAAACACACAGACACATACACAGACACACATGCACACACAGGCAGACACACACATGCACACACACAGACACACATGCACACATAGACAGATACACACAGACACACATGCACACAGAAAGGCAAACATGCGCATACAGAAAGACATACACACACACATACATACATACATACATACAAACACAGAGAGACTTATTACACACACAGACACACATGCACACATAGATACACACAGACACACATGCACACACAGAAAGGCAAACATGCGCACACAGAAAGACATACACACATACATACATACATACATACATACAAACACAAACACAGAGAGACTTATTACACACACAGTCATACACACACACAGACAAGCACAGACAGACATACACAGACACAGAGACAGAAACATACACTCACACACACACACACACACACACACACACACACACATCTTTCCTCCACTTCAGCAATACCAACACAGGGATAGGTCAACTTCCAAGACATAAAAAATAATAAATTGGTAATAATAATTCCAAACTGCAAATAACACAAATCTCTATCAATAAACAAACTGAAGTATGTTCCTACTAAGAGAATATTTTCTTAGACTCTAGAAAAGCCAGCGGGATCCTTACATGCCTCAAACTGTAATCCTTTGTATTGTCTAGAGACCCCCCCCCCCCCCCCCCGTCATCTGAGTAGATGAGAGTGTTAGGAACCTGACAACTCCTGAGGGACAGGAGAGAAAATTCACTGTGATGTAAAATTTCCATATTCACAACAGCATAAACAAATTCTGTCAGGGAAAGAACATTTCAGTGCGTCAGATTTCATCATAACCTATCATTAAGGTTCCACTGAACAGCTCACTAATAATAGGCAGATAAAATATTTCATACATAATTGCCATTTAGCCTGGGTTATCCTCAAATCTGAGATCCTCTTGTTTCAGCCTTGAGCGTCACGCTTTCAGGAGGGCACTACCACACATGGTGCAAAATGATTCTTTAAAGGAGAAAAATATTTTTTCCCTCCCAGCAATGGTACTAGCCTGAAACACTGCAGTACTTAAGTTGGCGCTAATCTCTTGACCCCCGGAAACAGCGTCCAATGGGAGGTGAGGAAGGCAGACTTCCCATGCCTGATGGCTTTCTCCCAGGGCGACTGCTGAAGATGCTCTCTGACCCAGGCCTCCTTAGCTACAGCTGGTAACACTTTGTTACTTTAACAGAGTCATTAAAGCAGCGGGGGGGGGGGGGGGGGGGGGCAAAACTGACCCCAGGTCTAGAAAGCTGGGAGAAGATAGATACTTCTCATTTTAAAACTCAGCAAACTAGGTTTGAGAGAAGCCCTAAAGAGCTTTACAAGGGAAGTCTGTCAAGAGTCATCACAAGCATCCACCTCTGAAATGGCCCCATCAGCAACATTTTTATACAAAATCAGATGAACACAGAATCCTCGCCCGGAAAGAAAATGTCCAGGAATCCTTAAGAGCCGTTCCCATTTGCAGCTCTGTCTCTAGAATATCCATACTGTGGCCATCCAGTCATTGTTACTGGCAAGGGAGCACCTTTTTGCTCAACATTTATAATTATGCTTTATTTGACAACAGACCACACATATGATGGTGGTTCATAAAGACTATATGGGCACATAATATAGATATAACAGGTTGTGTAAGTAAACTCTACAGTGTTGGAATAATGACAAAATTGCCCAATGATGCTGTTATCTAGCAAAACATTTCTCACAATGCATTTCCATGGTTAAGCAATATGTAACTGCTACTAGAACATTCTGAAGGGTTTACTCTGCTCCACCTCACAAAATTCTCACAACTGTGTGAAGTGGGTGGGATTAGTAACAACCCTTCATAGCTGAGTGAACAGGCTTACCTAGGTCAACCAACTACCACAAACCATATTGCTAGTGATGGGGAGGGCCAGTCCAGTAACCTTGTATCTAGGCAAGACAAGACCACATGATCCCTCAACTAGCTTCCCCTTTTATATCAGCCTGGGACCATACTGGTATTTAGAAAGTCTATCTTTCTCATGAAGACAATGCCTGTTGACACCCATCCTTTTCCTTTTTCCTAAACCCCGAGCCATATGGACATCTATTCTTCTTCTTCCACTCCTGTCTTCTCTTCAGTCTTCATTTTTACACAGAAAATATGGATAGAGTTTTTGCTTTCTAGAATCCAAACATTTGGGTTTTCCCCTGGACTGAGAGGGTCCCTGTGGTGGGAAATTCTAGTTGGGATAGCCCTAGCAAACAAGGTGTTGGTCATACAAATATCCAGTGTGTGGTGATAGTTAGAATATTTTTATCTTTACAAGGTGTGTTCTAAACAATGACCATATCAGTCAAAATTATTGTTTATGTATTTGTTATAGTCTAGGGCAGTGGTTCTCAGCCTTCCTAATGCTGCAACCCTATTGATATTATTCCTTATGTGGTGGTGACCCCAACCATAAAATTATTTTTGTTACAACTTCAGAGCTGTAATTTTGCTACTGTTATGAGTCATAATGGAAACATCAGTGTTTTCCAGTGGTCTTAGGCCACCCCTATGAAAGGATTGTTTGACTCCCAAAGGGGTTGCGACCCACACATTGAGAAGCTCATCATGGTTTCCTCTTATCTTCCATCTTCATTCACACCAGGAGTTTGCCTGGGGAAAACTTCCCGGCTTTTCAAGGTCAGTGCCTTCAAAACATGTACTCTACAAAACTTCCATTTCAACAGACAGTGGTCTTCTGTGTAACCCACTTCCTTGACATAACCTGTCAGAAGAATAGTAGCCATTCTTTAAGAAATGCCTTGTATACATGTGTACTGGCTGCTTTTGAGTGTCAACTTGACACAGACTGGAGTTACCACAGAGAAAGGAGCTTCAGTTGGGAGAAGTTCCTCCATGAGATCCACCTGTGGGACATTTTCTCAATTAGTGATCAAGTGGGGAGGGCCCCTTGTGGGTGGTGCCCTCCCTGGGCTGGATTCTATATGAGAGCAGGCTGAGCAAGCCAGGGGAAGCAAGCCAGTAAGAAACATCCCTCCATGGCCTCTGCATCAGCTCCTGCTTCCTGACCTGCTTGAGTTCCAGTCCTGACTTCCTTTGGTAATGAACAGCTATGTGGAAGTGTAAGCTGAATAAACCCTTTCCTCCCCAACTTGCTTCTTGGTCATGATATTTGTACATAAATAGAAAACCTGACTAAGACAATATGGCTATCCCCCTCTTCATACTTAGTCCCTGGATATCAGGATCCATGTCCTAGTTGTCTCCACATCTCTTCCTTTCACCTTGTCCTTCTCAGAGCACTTGGCGTTTGTTGAATGAGTAGCAGTTGTCTTACTTGTGGGAGAGACGGCTCATTGTCGCACAGTGCACAGCTTGTTCTCCTTAATCCCAGGCACAGAATTTCTGCTTCGTTCAGTGCGGCAAGGTGCCCAGCTAGGAAGCAGCATTTCCCAGCTGTCCATGAGGCACAGGGAGGCTAGGAGACTTAACTTACAGCCAAAGATATTGAAGTGGAAGTATCACACGGGGAAGTTCTTGGAAAGTTGTGTCTGGGAGCTGAGCCAGGAGGGAGCAGCGGCAGATTCTCCTGCTGTCTGCTTGGAATGGGAACCCCGTGTTGGACCTCGGCAGTCTTTCTGAGTTATGATTCACTTGGAGGACGGAAGCCATTCAGTGAGGCAGGCCGATCAGCTAGACAAGCAAGCAGTTGGCTCCCTGAGGCAAGTGTAAATCTGCAGTTGCAGCCTCGGTGTGTGTTCTCCACAGCTATGTGAGAAATAAACTCTTCTGACTGAGTTATTGTTGGGTTTGTGTTTTTCTGTTGTATGTGCTAACAGACAGCTGGCTTTCCTTTAGTTGATAACTATTACATGCTTGAGTGAGGAAGTGTGTGTACAGTCGGTGAAATGGTGAAGATTAGGCTAGGCTTCCTGCTAACTAGTATTGAAAGGAAAGCTTCTTTGATCACTTTTCATAGCTGCAAACCTCTCACACTCTGGTTGAGACATGAAGGCAAGGTACAACTTGACTATCAGAGCTCAAGACAAAATCTGTCTGCATGTCCCCTATGCACCTTCCAATTCAAAGACTACCTCAAAGTCTGTTGGAGAAAACTGATTACATATGGGCCAGGGCAGGATAATATCAGATCTGACTCATATGACACAGAAGAAGCCTCTTCCTCTAGGACAGCTATATCTATTTCTGGACGAAGACACATGCCACCAGGCTTGGGCTAGACAACAACTGACTGACCCAAGGTTTTAGCAGTAAGGTGATGAAGGGGACAGATTTTAGAGAAAACAAACAAAATACTTAGAGGCCCCCTCTTTAAACCAAGACTATATACCCTGTCCATGTATCAGACACGTAAAATGCTTTCAAGAGAAGAAAGGATGCTAGGTCCTCTACACAACCTTATGAGAGTTGAAAGTCATAGAATTCTCAAGACCGAGTATTTTCAAATCCATGCCTGTTCCAGGTCTCACAATGTTACTCCTTATCATATCCAAACACTTTTGTAGGAAACTTGACAAGACTACATATAGTTTCTTATAACTCTGCTTGATTTTTTTTATCTGTTTGTTTGTGTTATTTTCTTCTTTTCTTTGTTTTTTTTTTCTCTTCTTTGGGATGAAGCAGGAGCATCCTACTGTACAGAACAGCTTCCTGCACAGCTGGGCTTACAGAATTCACCACCATCCCTGCCTGTGAAACAAGGTTCTGAGTTAAAGAGATCTTAGCTCTTGTCTCCAGCTGTAACTTTCTTTGGAAAATAGGAGGTAATATCTTCTTTTAAAACTACCTTGGGAAAGAATCAGCTTTTCTTGGGAGTTTTGTACTAGCAATTAATTATTATGATTTTGTTGTTCTCATTTTGAAGGCCACAAATGCCATCAAAGTTTGCCACTCCGTATCACACTGTTCACAATTACCCCTGTCTCTACATTGAGCACGAAGCAGCCATTTGACCTCCTATGCCTTGCTCGAATTCTACTTTGACTGCAATCTAAGTCATGGTGAGACTTGAATAATATTGACATCATTTCATGTATCATGGAAGGTTATAATTACTTAGCAAAAGCAGTAGAGATTTTTCTTGGCTTCAGACTAGTGGGAAATTCAACTCAAAATCCTCCACTGGAAAGCCTGTTTTCCTAGATTACTTTTGGACCCATTCTCTTATCTTGGATTCCCTAGAAAACAGACTGAAGCTAAACTTAATTGGATATGTGTTAGCCTAGGAGAGGAAGGGAGATGCAGAGAGAAAAACAAGGTAAATGTATGCTGGGTATGTCTTCTCAAGGCTGTAGAGCTGTGGGGCCTGGGCACGAGGGTTATGTATAGAAAGATGTTTATGGAACTGATCCATCACAGTGAAGAAGTGCAAAGACATATTTTTGCAAGCTTCATAGTTCATGTCTCCCAATCCATACCATAGAGGAATAAATACATTTGGATCTTTAATTAGCATTTTTCAGGCTTCCAAAGGCATCCATTAAGGAAACTAAGTCTGGATGACTTTGTTGGCTTAGACCTTGATAGTGCACAACTTCAATTCACCCAAGAAAAGACCTGATGGGAGACTTAAAATGAGACTGAGACTATGATATAATAAGGACAAAACACCAGGTTCACAGTGGCTTTAAGCCTGAGAGGATATGAGCTAGGATCAGCCTGGACAATGGCCACAGGAACTCTATAGCATCATACAGTACAGGATAGAATCTGGGTGAGATAATTTTCTTTAGTTTGCCCTGTGCCATGGAAGGTGGGCTTTAAGGATTTGTTCTGGTTTGTTTTCTCTTGCTGAAATAACCACCAAGACGAAAAGCAACTTGGAGAGGAAAGGGTTGATTTAGTTTCCATGTACCAATCACAGTCCATCATTGAGCGGAGTGAGGGCAGTATTCAAAGTAGAAGCAGGGACATGAATCATGGAGGAAGTTGTTTCTAAGCTCATACTCATCTTCCTTTTTTGTATGTCATGGGGTCAACTCCCCAGGGCCAGTACCATCCCCAGTGGACTGGGCCTTCCCACATCAATCAACCATCAAGAAAATGCCCCACAGGTCAGTATGATAAGGCCTTTTCTCTGTTGATGCTGCATCTTTCAAGGTGACTATAGTTTATGGCAAGTTGACAAGAACTAAAGAGCACAGGACAGTGTTGCCTTAGAGGGATTTCATCACTTTTTCTACTTAGGTTTAGCCCAAAGAAGATACCAGCAGGTGTCAGGAAGCAGAGGAGGTTTTTTTTTTTTGTTTGTTTGTTTTTTTAAATAGGTTTCCTCCTCTGCCTGTGTCTAATGGGAAAGTGTTTGCACTCTGCTGTACCTTTCTTCTATGATGCCATCAATAATGGTACTTGTTCTATTCTACATATCTCAGCTTAGAAATGGCTACCTGTTACTTGTGTCCCTTCCACAGAGCATGTCTTGATAAGTGTGCTAATGGAAGCATTGTATTTCCTTCACAATCCTACCTGAGAATATTCTCCTTACCATCAATACTAACTTTTCCTTTTTATTTAATTCTGGGGTTTAAGAAAATCAATTTTTATTTCCACTTTTAATTTTTTTTAATGTATTTATTTTTATTCTTTAATCCTGTTTTTACAGTCCAGACTTCCATACTCTTCCTGGTCTGTCCCCCGACTGCTTCCCATCCCATACCTCTTCCTCATCCCCATATCCAAGATTATGTCCCCACCTCATTCCCACCCTACTAGGGCCTCCCCACTCCTGGAGCCTCTAGTCTCTTAAGAGTAAAGTTCATCTTCTCTCACTGAGACCAGATCAGGCAGTCCCCTGCTGTATGTGTCAGGGGCCTCCAACCAGCTCATGTATGCTGCCTGGTTGGTGGCTCAGTGTCTGAGAGATCTCAGGGGTCCAGATCAGTTGAGACAGTTGGTCTTCCCATGGGCTGCCCTCCTCCTCAGCTTCTTCAGCTTTTCCCAAATTCAACCACAGGGATCCCCTGCTTCCATCCATTGGTTGGGTGCTAGTATCTGCATCTGACTCTTTCAGCTGCTTCTTGGGCCTCTCAGAGGCAGCCATACTCCTGTCTGCAAGCACACCACAGCATCAGTAACAGTGTCAGGCCCCAGGACTCCCCTCGAGCTGAATCCCAAATTGGGTTTGTCACTGAACCTCCTTTCTCTCATGCTCTTCTCCATTATTGTCCTTGCTGTTCATTCAGACAGGAACAATTCTGTGTCAGAGCGTTTGACTGTGGGATGGCAGCCCCATCCCTTCCCTTGATGCCCTGTTCCCTCCACTGGAGGTGGATTCTACAAGTTCCCCCTCCCCACTGTAGAACACTTCATCCAAAGTCCCTTTGAGTCCTGAGATTCTCTCACCTCCCAGATCTCTGGTACATTCTAGAGGGTCCCCCTACCTCCTACCTCCCAAGGTTGCCTGTTTCCATTCTTTCTGCTAGCCCTCAAGGGGCTAGCAGTCTTGTCCATTATTAATTTTTAAATGTTCTCTGTAAACATTCTATGCAAGACAACACTACAAGCTATCTTTTTCTCTTCCACTAATAGTGCTTTCTTATACATCAGGGTCCTTATCTTCAGCAAGCTGTTCTCTTGATGGCATTTCTTTCCTCTGTATTGCTCTTGCTTACTGACTGTGTCGCCTCTTTCCATCTGGCCACTATACACACTGCTCTCTGCAGATGTTCTATTTCCTATAAAGCCTTGGCTTGATTTATTGGCCCTTCTCACTCTGTATATCTGAATCCAGTAAAGTTTCCTTGTAAGCTACTTTCATAGATTCAGCTGTCAACCTGATACTCACTTATCAGCAACCAGAAAGAGGAACCCTCAGTTTAAGAACTGTCTCTCTCAAATGGCCTTGTGGGCATGCTTGAGGGTGTTTTCTTGATTTCTGTTGGATGTGAGAGAGGAGCCAGGCTACTATGGGCAGCACATTCCTGGGCATGTGGCCCCAGGCTGTACAATCAAACAAGTTAGAACAAAAGAGTCAGTGAGTGGTATTCCTTCATGATCTTTGTTTCATTTTCTGCCTCTAGGTTCCTGCCTAGACTTTTGTCAGTGATGGACTATAATCTACAAGCCAAACAAACTGCCTCCTGTTGCTTTTGGTCAGTGTTTTATCCCAGCAACAGGAAGGAGACTAGGACAACTATACAGTATGGAAATAAATATTGGGTTGTCCATTTATTTTCAAATAAAGAATGCCTAAAGTACACACACACACACACACACACATACACACACATATATATATATGTATGCATGTTCTCTGTCTCTCTCACAAACACACACACACAGACACACACACACACAAATCACAATGTGCACAGTACAGCTCAGTTTCATTAAACTGGGTCTTTCTGTCTTCTCTTTTCTCTTATGGAGTGTGCATCACCCAGTTCTAAAGCTTTGGAGAAGAACTTCTGTGACTTCAAGGCTGTCTCCAAATCATGGACATGGAGGTGCTTGTGCATGGTTTAGTCTTTTGTTAAGGACATCTGCAGCTAATCTGAGCATTAACTTATGAGAACTGTTGTATCAAAGTATACAAGCAGTAGAAAGAAATGCAAACCTATCATTGTACAGTTCAAGTCCTAAAAAAATACTAGGCTACATGCCTTCTGGGCACCTTAGAAGGAAAGACCATCTCCTCCCAATCCATGCCCATCCCAAATCTCTAAATGCTGCTTTATTTGTAAGTAGAATGTAATTAAGACAATGTCAAGCTAGGATGGGTATGCCTTACATCCAATGATGGATTTTTTTACAGAGTGCAGGAGATTCATAGATGCAGGGAGGATACTTGTATGAAACTGAAGGAAGACATTGGAGTGGCATGCCTGCAAACTAGGGAATTGCAAGAAGGACTTCTATTGAAGGTCCTTTCTTTCTTAAACTTAAACACTCTTGAGTTTAGAATTCAAGCTTACTGATTTTGAGAAAAATATTTTGTGCATTGTGATATTTTGTTATGGCAGGCTTTACACACAATTGTAGACTGAATCAATTTCCCACATTACTTACAATGTACCACAGTAAACAGCACACCATAATATTTCCCATTGTCTGTAATAATAATAAATAATTGAGAGCAGGAAAGGACGTTGATGCCAGGCCCCTCAATGGAAACCTGAGGAAATACATAGGTGTTCTGGATTAGAACATTATGGGGAGAGAGCAGAACTGACAAGGAAATATTTAACCATATTGAAAATGGGTTGGATCATTGAAGATTGAGATATGTCGATGCCCTGTAGTAAGTCAGTCAATACACTCATAAACTTATATAGTGTCAGAAGGCTTGAAAAGGTAGAAATAGTGGGTTTATTGCACTATATAAAACCTGAGTTTAAACCCCCTTTTATTTTTTTATATTTTTATTGTCTATTTTCATTATTCATGTTTCAAATGTTATCCCCTTTCCCAGTTTCCCCCCTCCCAGAAACTTTTCATGAATATGTTTTATTGAATGGATTCCATAGAGATGTTCCAGTGCTTGTCTATAAGGACAAGGTTGGCAGATATATTGCTTTGGACCTTAGTTTGCTGGCATCAACAGAGAAGACAGAACTCCTGAAGTAGCAATGAGGGGATTGCCCTGAGCTTCTAGGGCAAAAGTGAACTTCCCTGTTTATTTTGGTGTCAAGGCTTATGATCAAAGTAGTTTGGCCCACAGTAATTCTTGGCTCTGACTAAGAGATCATGGTGATTTTATGGGCAAGACAGATAAATTGCTTACTATGTATAATAATAAATAGCACAGCACAAGTATTGCTTACTATTTATAATAATAAATGAGAGCTGGCCAGCAGAAAGCTGATGTCAGCCACCTTGGTGGAAACCTGAGGTCCCATGAAGTTTCCAAACTTAGTTACAGATGCTATCTAATTGATTAAAGGAGAAACCAGGCTCCTTTGAGGAAGGACCCTGGAAAGTCAACATGAAGATATACTATAAATACCACTACAATGCTTCCTGAGAAGTGCCAAAGCCTATTGACCAGAGTAAATGTCTCCCAGGATAAGGGGGAATATTCTGAGCTTTGCAGGGCTCTGCATATAGAACACCAATAGCACTTGTATCTCTGTGTCACTGAAGATAAAGTGTCAGTGTGGTTTCCCTCCTGTTAGGGTGAGGGTATATGAAACTGAAACTGTGAAAATCAGTTATGAGCCCAGAATGCTCCCACAGGACTCCACTATGTCCATGCAACTAGTCACCAATGTCTTAAAATTTATAAGTACATTGACATAATCTATGCTTTCTCAAACCATGGAAAATGAATTATTAAAGTAGAAGAAACACTCCAAAAACCTAGGAACACTTCCTTTCCCATACAGCAACCAAACCAATTCAAATGCCCCTATATGTTTTTCTGCTGTTTCAAGTCCCTCTGTTTTCTATGCAAACTCTAGTGAGTTTGCTAGCTAGTAATTATTCTGAAAGGTAGGACTCAGGAAAACCTTGAAAATAATCTTCAACATCGGACATTTCAAGCCTTATTTCCTACACTTATGGCTAGTCTGGAAAGTAATTATCTCCTTCCTGTCTGAATTGTGGATAGAGTGGGGAAAGACAATCATAGTGAATCCGTGTGTGTGTGTGTGTGTGTGTGTGTGTGTGTGTAGTGGGGTGGGGAGCTACCCAATAATGAAAGCACTACAGCCATGGATATGGATCCTGGCTCCTGTGGGGACTGAAACAAAATACCTAAAGAAAGAGCTGGAGGAGGGAAAGACTTACAGGATTCAGCTTCTGGATCCACGAATGGGGAAGCAGATCAAGATGGCGGGGTCCACACCTATAGCAACATGGCTAATCTCACTGTGTACAGGAAGCAGGGAGTGAGCAGGAAGGAAAACACAGAGCTTCCAAAGCGTGCTCCCATCACCATCTCACAGTACTAATATTAGGCTGTGCAATGGTAACTGGTTAGGCTGTCAATGCATTAATGGATTAAGCCATTGCAAAGTCTTCATCATGAATGAATGAGATCATAAACCCCTGATCTGCCAATGAAGGTGTCACACATGAAATTTCTGGAGAACCCCTTCTATTCAAGCTCTAAGAGCATCATGGAGCAACCATATGTATCTCTGAATCCAACATCCAGTAAGAAGGTAAACCTCCTTTGGGGCATAGGTTGCTGTGGTAGGGTTGTCTGTAACAGCTGAATATAGTCCTGATGGCACAGTGCAACTGTATGGATTTGTTCCAACTTTACCTCTTTCAAGTCCTAGTGGTGTCTTTTCTTTCTTAGTGAGTAGGAAGAAGCTCATTATGCA
Source organism: Apodemus sylvaticus (assembly GCF_947179515.1). Taxonomy (NCBI): domain Eukaryota; kingdom Metazoa; phylum Chordata; class Mammalia; order Rodentia; family Muridae; genus Apodemus; species Apodemus sylvaticus. The sequence continues at coordinate 35,000,896 of NC_067488.1, forward strand.
AGTCTATATATTATATTTCATATATATATACATATATATACATATATATACATATATATATATATATATATATATATATATATATATATATATATATATATATATATTAATGTCCCAACAGAAGCTAGACTGGCTTGGCAGCAAGGCACAGGGATCTGCCTGTCCCTGCCTCCCCTGTAGGGGTTACATGCCTGGGTCACTTTTCATCTCTACTTTTGCATATCAATTATCAGGGGTGGAGACTGAGTGCTCATATATTTAGAAAGGAAGAACAGAATAAAGCAATTGTTTTTCCTGCAAATAAGTGTCTACATCATTAACAGGATAGAAGTTGATGGGAAACATTGATGTCCTAGAAGCTTAACATGACTGTAAGGCTCAGCATCCTCTCGTGTGTGAAATGGGGAGAACACATTGATGTCCATTTTTACAGGCCACTGAGAAGACTGAACAGAAGCTATAAAGGGATGGCAGAGAGAAAGAACATCTGTAAGATGAGTGGCTTCTCTTAGCATTTGCTCCCCTCAAGGTTAAGAAACCATTTCAAGCGACACCATCATTACCTAGTACAGGATCCACACTGTAGAAGTTTGAGGGGTTGGATGAATATATGCATTAAAGGATCACTGGATAAATGATCATGGTAGACGTGTTTGTCACCAAATCAAGCATATTCCATACCAATCCTATGGCCCCTTAAAAGGAAAATACTCTTTTAGCTCTTTGGAAACCAGAAGATCACCTTTCCAAGAATCACTTTTCATTTTTTAAAGAGTGAGTAAGTGTGTGTGTGTGTGTGTGTGTGTGTACATGTATGCACATGTGTAAAGGTACTTGTAGAGGTCAGAAGAGGGAATTAGTTCCCCTAGAGCTGGAGTTATAGTTGTGAGCTGCCTAATGTGGGTGCTGTGACCCAAATTCCAGTGCCCCAGCAAATTCTCTTAACCAAAGAGCCATCTCTACAGTTCTTCATTTTTCTCTAAAAAGTTCCTCTCAAAGGAAATGCATAAAATACCAGGAGTTTAATATTTATAAAGAACTTTCATGAACTGTGGCCTTACTGTGTCTTCTTCAAGACCTACAAAGAAAAGGCTTATTTTTTTTATCAGAGTGTGGAACAAGAGACATTCAGGAGATCACAGGTCCAGCTATGTTACAAAGGGAGTGGGGTTCATTCACTCCTTGTTTGGGACTTCAGACCTTTGTAGATAGACATGCGAATAACTAGAATTCACAACTTAGTCTCAGTGAATAGAAAATTCACTGATTTTTCAGGAAACAGAAGCCTCAGAAAGCTTCCATCACAATGAGAACTTTGTATATATGAGCACATGTGACCTGCTTATCTGAACAAGTTTCATTGGGATAGGGCATCATTACCCCTGACCTGGGGGATAGGCCCTCGGAAATAAAGTTAAAAACTGATCTTCTTTTAAAAGTATCTTCTATGTGAGAAGCTTCATGTGCTCCTTATTAAAATATGGAGCTAGAATAGGGTTTCCAGCTAACCACCCAGGAGTGAAGAGAGGCCTGAGAGCACAGTTAGGACCACCCTTGATGCTCAGAGGAACCTGCCAAAACCCTGGGTTGGTTCTCTATGGACAAGAGTCTTCAATTTCTGTCTGTACCCAGAGCTGATCCTTGACTACAGAGCTATATATACAAATACCCTGACAAGAGAGCTGGTCTCCCAGGAGTGCCTACACACCTGCATGCACAGGTAAGATCACCACTTCTCTTCAAATTCCTGACCCAAGAGGGACCTGCCCAGAACCATCAGGACACAGGAACCAAGGATCAGGTAAGGACAGGATCCTTCTGGTTTTTGTCTGCACACCTGGGCTGACCCTGTACCACAGCTCCCCATACCCAAATCCCTTCCAGAGAGAACTGGTCTCCCAGGAGTACTGATACGAAGGCTTTCAGGACAGATAAGCCACACTCAGAGACAGAAAGACCAACTAACACCACTGATAACCAGATGGCAAATGCAAATGCAAGAACATTACCAGCAGAAACTAAGGCAATATGGCATCACCTGTACCCAGTTTTCCAACAACAGTGAGCCCTGGCTACCCCAACACACCAGAAAAGCAAGATTTGGATTTAAAACCACATCTCATGATACTGATAGAGGACTTCAAGAAGGACATAAGTAACTCCCCTAAAGAAATACAAGAGAACATGGGTCAACAGGTAGAAACCCTTAACAAAGAAATAAAAAAAATCCCTTAAAGAATTACAGGAAAACACAAACAAGTGAAAGAACTGAACAAAACCATCCAGGATCTAAAAATAGAAGTAGAAACAATAAAGAAACCGCAAAGGGAGACAACTCTGGAGATAGAAAACCTTGGAAAGAAATCAGGAAACATAGATGCAAGCAAGCATCAATAACAGAATACAAGAGATAGAAGAGAGAATCTCAGGTGCTGAAGGTATCATAGAAAACATTGACTCAACAGTCAAAGAAAATGGAAAATCCAAAAAGGTTGTAACACAAAACATCCAGGAAATCCAGGACACAATGAGAAGACCAAACCTAAGGATTATAGGTATAGAAGAGGGAGAAGATTTGCAACTTAAAGGGCCAGTAAATAGCTTCAACAAAATTGTAGAAGAAAATTTCCCTAACCTAAAAAAAGAGATGCCCATGAACATGCAAGAAGCCTACAGAACTCCAAGCAGACTGTACCAGAACAGAAATTCTTCCCGACACATAATCAAAACAGCAAATGCACTAAACAAAGGAAGACTATTGAAAGAAGCAAGGGAAAATGGTCAAGTAACATATAAAGGCAGACCTATCAGAATCATACCAAATTTCTCACAAGAAACTATGAAAACTAGAAGATCCTGGGCAGATCTCATACAGATCATAAAATAACACAAATGCCGGACCAGACTACTAAGTCCAGGAAAACTCTCAATCACCACAGATGGGGAAACCAAGATATTCCATGATAAACCCAAATTTACACAATATCTTTCCACAAATCCAGCCCTACAAAAGATAATAGATGAAAAACACCAACACAAGGAGGAAAACTACACCCTAGAAAAAGCAAGAAAATAACCTTCTTTCAACAAACCCAAATGACGATAACCACACAAACATAAAAAATAACATAAAAAATAACAGGAAGCAACAATCACTATTCCTTAATATCTCTCAATATCAGTGGACTCAATTCCCCAATTCAAAAGACATAGACTAACAGTCTGAATAAGTAAACAGGACCCATCATTTTGCTGCATACAGGAAATGCACCTTAGTGTAAAAGACAAACACTAACTTAAAGTAAAAGACTGGGGAACAATTTTCCAAGCAAATGGTCTCAGGAAACAAGCCAGAGTAGCCATTCTAATACTGGATAAAATAGACTTTCAACCAAAAGTCATCAAAAAAGACACTTCATATGCATCTAAGGAAAAATATATCAAAAATATATCAAGAACAACTCTCAATTTTGAATATCTGTGCTCCAAATTCAATTTTACCAAATTTATTAAATTTTACTAATTTTACCAAAGTTCAAAGCACACATTGCACCTCACACAATAATTGTGGGTGACTTCAACACCCCACTCTCATCAAGGGACAGATTAAGGAAACACAAACTTAATAGAGACACAGTGAAACTAACAGAAGTTATGGACCAAATGGATTTAACAGATATCTAGAGAACATTTCATCCTAAATCAAAAGAATATAGCTGATAGACCTGCCACCTGGGAGGCTCTGCTAGTGCATGACAAATACAGATGGGGACACTCTCAGGCAACCATTGAGCTAAGCTCAGGATCCCCAATGGAGTTTGCAGTGCCATAGGAGGAACAACAATAGGGAGCACCCAGTACTTCCCAGAGCTCCCAGAGACTAAACCAACAACCAAAGAGTACATATGGAGTTACCCAGGGCTCCAGACGCATAGGCAGCAGAGGATGGCCTTGTTAGTCATCAAAGGAAGGAGAGGCCCTTGATCCTGAGAAGGCTTGAGGCTCCAGTATAGGGGAATGCCAGAGAAGGGAGGTGGGAGTGGGTAGATTGGTGAAGAGGGGGAGGGGAATTAGGTTAGGGAGTTTTTAGGGGGAAAACATTGAAATGTAAATAAAGAATATATCAAATAAAAAATGTTTGCCATTTAAATAAAAAAGAACAGAGTTTCCATGCCTTTCTTCTTTACAGGTAAGCAGGTAGACATGCTACCTCAAGGTGTCTGGATACCAGAGGCCACTGAGGGGCCATATCAAAGATGAGGGAGAGACTCAAACTGAGTTGGGAACTCAAAGTGCAAGCATAATGATATGGTGCTCTGGGAAGGAAGCATGACTTCTGGTTGTTGACAACCACTGTTCCCAGTGGGTCACTGCAGCCATTGTTTCTCCCTCACTTGTCCCTTTCTAGCACTGCTGGTGCTTCAGGAGCAGGAAACAAGAGCCAGGAGATATCAGGTGTCCTACCCAAAGGACAAGAACGGGGAGAAAACTGGATTCGAACTCTGGGGTGTTTCAAAGGTGGGTCCTCACCGGTGTCCAGAGGATGCTGAAGAAATATGCAGATGTAAACTCATCTCTGAGGAACTGCAGTCAATCACTTCAGCACCAGAATTAGCTTTTCTGTGAGAGAGGGCTAGAAGAACTCATAGAACACCAAGAGTAAACTTGTGATAAATTAAATCAATGATACCCACATAGACGGAATTGAGAGCACATGGCTCAGGGTCAATGTGGCACTCCAGACCTGTTTTGGCATTACACCTCAAGGCCAACAGCCCTGTAAGAGTGGGTTCAGAATGGCTGGAGGCTGTGTGACTGGTCACACAAATGAGCAGATATAAAGTCTGTATTTGCTGGTAGTGTTCTTATTCCAACCTGGACTGAAGAGATAACTCTACCTATGGCAGATGAAGAGGCTGGTGATCCCTCCCTCAGCCCGGGCTGCTGTGTGACCTCAGTCAGTTCTCTTTCCCTCTCTGGATATTGCCACCTCCTAATTTACTTAGCTGTTACTATACTGGATGGAATTCCAGGATTAAAACTGGCATCAGGTCATGAGGCACAAGCCATTATGTAGAGAGTTCATTCCTGCAGGATAGTAGCAAAGGACTGAGTGTTCTCAGATGTGGGCAAGGAGACCTTGCAGCTTGTCTAATATGGGTCTGACTCTTCAGGGGCAATTGGATTTTGTGTGGATCATAGCCTGGTTGTTCCCGAAGTCCCAGTTACAGACTGGTTCTGACCAGCTGGCATTGTGTATTACTGGGAGCAAAATTAGAGTGCCTTGCACAGGATGTAGCTTGCTGGCATGACCCAGGTCTGCTCCCCACTTTGCCTTGGCTCCTAGTCATAATGGCATGGGGACTTTCTAGCTTGTATCTCTAAACAAGATTATTGGCTTGTCTTGCTAGCCTAAGTCTGCATTTCCTCCCACCTCTCCCTAACCGTGGAATGGGAGGGAAGCTATAATGTGCAGGGTGTCCTTCCATCATAGCGTGAGCCGTACAAATGCCTTAATCCTCTCTCGCCCTGCAGTCTGTGCCCAGCTGCCAGGCTGCTGGAGGGGCTGGAGGCCAACGTGAAGGGGATTCTCTCCCATGCATAATTCACGCCAGTGCTTCCCTTTCTATTTTTAATGTTCAGCGTGGAGCAGTTCCCTCCACCAGCTATTTTTAGCATCATTGCCGCCAGCTGACAGCAGAGACAAAGGCACCGAGGCACCTTGAGAATGACAAATGGTGATTTCAGAGATGAAAATAGAAAGGCTATTTTTCTTCCTGGAAAGAATGGAAAGAGGATGTCTGTAGTTGCAAAGTTCCTGGGGCTTGAACTGAATGTATAATTTGGAACACATGGACCACATGCACATAAGGGAAACACACACACACACACACACACACACACACTCACATTCAAACACACTCATGCTTACCCTTTGTCTAGATCATGTATACTCCTCCGTGCAGTTCTCTCTGATGCTATCCTCTGTCCTCTCTGCCCCTGAAGCCTTTCTGTCTCTAGATTCATTACCTTTCTCTGTTTTTGAATTTTTAATTGATTATATTCTTCATTTACCTTTCTTATTGTGATGCCCACATGGTGCTGATAACATTACCCCCCACCCCCCAGACTCTGATTTTCCTTACAGTAGAGACTTATTGTTAGATTGCCATGTCCAGTGCTAATCCTGAAGCTGGCTGAGCCATTACAACAGTGCCATCTCTCTCTCTCCTGTCAGACACAAACACCCTCATAGCATAGTAACATGGTATAACAAGTCAGACCATAGGACATGAGACCAAATAAGTCTGTTTCATGAGTTTATCTGAGCCCAGATGAACGTAGGGCTATTCTAAATCCTAAATGAATAGCAAATATCATCTTTTTTGTAATTAAAATGATTGACAGCTTCTCCTTTATCTGTCACTGTGTTCTCTCCTCTCTAGTCTGCCTTCTGTAGAGATGAACTTACAGAAACACCAAGTAATACAAGCACTCCACTCATTCTAAGCCTGGAATAAATCTTTGCCTCTTTAGAACTGTTCTTAACCCCTAAGCAAAGCTTAAATCCCCTAAAAAGTGCTTTCTAGAACCTTCCTACAGAGGCTTCCCAGGGCATTTATTCTCCATTGATGCAATGAGTGATAAGCTTCAAGTGCTCAGCCACATGTGTATCTCAGAGGCGCTGTGCTACAAGGTACTGACAGCACAAGCAGACACGTCCAAGCATCTGCCCTGGTCTGTCATGGTGCCAAGGTCTGCCATGGGCACTTTACTCCAGGAGCTCTAGACCCAGAATTGGAGGAGCCTACCAGTATACTATGCAATTCTTTGTTCTATATGTGTATTATGTGTTTGATTCCATCTCACAAAAGGTCCTTGAGGCAGGAATTATTATCTCCATCAATTTAGGTATTGAAATGTGTGTTAACCCCTTATCACTTAGTCTTTAGGGACTAAGCACTAAGTTTGTATTTCTTCTTCTAGTTGAAACATACTGCTGGGATATACATGGGTGGAGAGATGAATGTAAATGACTTAAATCATCTCATAGGGATTGTAATTTGAGGACTCTACCTGCATATAAGATGATAAGCAGGATATGACATATGACGTGAAAAGTTATAGAATGAAGTCAATGTTGGGTGATACTGCATTGAACAACTCAGGTTCAAGCCCTGTATAATTATATGCTTGTTGCCAGTGACTAGTGTTGGTATTCTGTCTGTACTCCACCCCACAGTTACCTGGCAACAGCCAGGTATGCCCCTCCCCACAGTTACCTAGCAACAGCCAGGGTGGCCTGTTAATAGCCCACTATAAGAGGGGCTGCTTGCCCCTCCTCTCTCTCTCTCTCTGGCTCTCTTGTACTCTCTTGCCCTCTTGGACTCATTCCTTCCCCCCTTCCCTTCCTCCCACTCTCCACATAAACATGACCAGCCTCTACTTCTCTACTCTCCACAACCTCTCTGCTTTTCTCTACTACTCTCTTAACTTCCCTCCCCATGACCTGAATAAACTCTATTCTATGCTATACTGTTGGGCTGCTGATCCCTCAGAGGGAAGGAATGCCTCAGCATGGGTCCACCAAGGCACCCCCTTCCCCCACACCTCACAACACCCCCTACAGAACATATTCTAGTACCTATTTCTCTTTGTATGGTCACAACAACTAGTTCAAGAATGGAGGCTTTTCATAACCCAAGGGACGGAGACAGGGAAGGGAAACCTTCTATATGGCTTGAGAATGGTTTTCTCCCCTTCATAATGAATCCTGGGAGATCTAGCTTTCATCCTCTCAATGTTACCTTGCTGAGATGTGACTAGGAAGGACCTAACTGCATGCTCAAGGTCTGGGTAACCCTGAGTATGGCTGAATCATTAGACCAAGTGCACTTGGTGTTTCTATTACTTATAACAGATTCATTACCTCGGATCTTTGCTCAAATATTTATCCTTCATTTCTCTTTTTCTTTGATTCTGTAATACTTACAAATGACACTCATCACAATCTGGAATTATATTATGCAATTAACTATTTACAACCCAATTACTGCTTCCATCACTATGAGGTAAACTTCATTAAGTCATCACTGTTCCATCCCACCTTCAATACAAGTGCAGCGCAAAGAACCTCTTCTCAAGAACTGAGTGGGTGGAAGGGTGTCTGAGTATTTATACAAACTCATGTTTAATTATAACCTCTGTTCTCTACATGCATATAGTGGAGGGGCAGGGTGTGGACTGCCTGAGTGGCTTGTGCTGCCACATAGGGAAAGAGGAGAGTATGAGAACCAAAGGCCAGATATATCTAAGTTCTTTGTACCTAACCAATATGAAAAATTTTCTGTTTGTGATAATCCTTGACAGTATATAGTTTGGGTAAAAGACCTATAGTTTGTGAGCAAGACTAGAAATAAAGGAAGAAAAAATGGCTCAATTTATTCTGTTGATCACACATAGACACTTGTCATATAGTCCCAATACTATATGTTTTCAGATAAAATATTTAGAAGGGAGAAATTTGAAAGGTACTAGATAGAAAGTTATCAAAGAACTGGTCAAAGGAGAGCTGCAGGAGGGAGAATGGGAGGAAGGAAGGGGATTTTCAAGGTAATATATTCTTGTTGAATTTCCACTTGCAGCTAAGGGAAACACATATCACCATTATTGGGGATGGCGGCAGCGGCGACTGCGTATGTGTATGTGTGTGCATGTTTATATAAAAGGCATATGAATGAATGAGTAAGAACCTGTTGAGACTGATCAAGGAAGGCTTCCCTTATAGGCTTGCTATCAGCAGGGTTTCTCCAAGTCCATAGAAATGCTTCTAGTTCAATGGTTTAGATACTTCCAGCCACTGTTTGTCTTCAGGTGAGTAAATTCTTTCATACCTTCCTGAGCTCCTGGGGCCCAAGCAGCCTTGGGGCTGCTTGTTAGTATCAACGCCAGGCTCTGCCATGTGGCCATCTATCTCCCTGACAGCTGTAGTCCAGTTCTTCCAACAATGGATTCATCACCTGCCTTGTTTGTCCTCATGCAATCCCTTCCATAACCGCTTTAACCTGGCCCTGAATGGGTGCAATGTGTCTAAGTGTCAACATAAGTGGTCCATTCCATGTATCCTTGGTGGGAAACTTGGGAGAATATCCAGAGATATCAGAGCTGGATTGCATCTTAGCACAGGAAGAAACATCAATATTAGGAAAGTGACTTAAAGATATGGCATGTGTCTTTATGTATGAAATATTGAAATTTCCAATGTGACACTCACAAGCAGACAGGAGAGCTACTCTTAAATGATCTATTGTGTCAATATGGAGTGTAGGTGACTCTGAGGACCAGGAGTCCATTCAAAGAAAGGTCTTTGAACTTATTTTATCTCAGAGACCATACATACCACCTTCTTTTACATCTCTTTCAAATATATGTTGTCAAACGTATATCTGTGCTATTGTAATTCATGAGATCAAAATTCACTTTAAAGGGTTCAGAATTTGGAGTGTTGTTTTTTCCCAGCAATGAATACCAGATATATTAGTAATGTTATATAGGTAGGTGAACCTGCTTTGCACGTACAGGTGTGTGCATATGTTTGACTGTGCATGGATGCATGTCAGTAAGCAGATAATCATGCACATGTGCATGCATGGATGTGGATGCTAGAAGCTGTTTGCTATAGTTCTTCTTACATGTTCTCAACTTTTTGAAGAAGATTCTGTGAGTGAAGGCTCAGCCCTCTGATTCTGAATAGGCTCGCTGGGCAGCTTGGTCCAGGGATTAGGATGCTGTGCTTCTGCCTCTAGAGTGCTGATGCTATAGAGGCCTGGATTTTACATGGGTTCTGGGGATCCAACTGTTCCTATTGCTTGTACAGAGTTCTATCGACGAAGCCATCTCCACACTCTGAATTAAAATTCTATTTTACCCTAAGACCAGCATCTTATTCATGAAAGAGTTGAGAGCTATAGTTTTAATACATCCAAACACATAATGACAGCAAGCAATTTGTATATTTTTACCTTCTTCTGTACGATGTGAATGCATGTATCCTCCAAAATTGACCACTGAAGCTTAACTTTAAAGATGATGGGTGCATTTTTCTGGAATAGGATTTCCTCGGTAGTAAGCATCCTGCAAAATGAGACTTGTGCGCTAATAAAAAGAGGTTTCAGAGAGTTGTTTTTACTTGTGGGACTATGTTGAGAGGATACCATCTATGAAACAGAAAGTGAAATAGGGCCTCTAAAGGCATGGACTTTGCTGTCACATATATTTTATACAAACACACCTATAATATTTATAAGCACTATATTTCATGATATTTTTGTAATTGCAGTCTAAAGGGGCTAAAAGGCGTCTAGACCAATACTTAGATCCTCACCATTCATTTGTAACATGACATTATTGCACAAAAGGAAAAAGAGACACAGGCAATTAGCAATAATGAGATTTGTGCTTGCAATTTAATTAGTCACTAAGAGATAAAAGATTTACAAACATAAAATGAGTAAGTCTGTTTAAAAGAAATTGTTTCTCTAAAGTCAACATCCACAAGTCTGGAACTGATGCTCAGGGTTATTTTCAGTCCATTTGGATGGGCGGTGAAAGGTGTCATTTACATAGTTGTGGACTTCAGACATGAACTAATCTTATTGGAGGAGGTGAGTCATTAGGGTTGGGGTTTAAGATTTGGAAATTTGGTTTCAAAGGCCATACCATGCTCAGTTTCTTCTCTGTCTCTCCCCTTAACTCCCCTCAACTCTGTGTGTATATGTATATGTGTGTGTGTGTGTGTGTGTGTGTGTGTGTGTGTGTGTGTACAACTTGTGTATCAGATGTAAGCTCTCTGATACTGCTTCAGTATAATGCTGGCCTGACTATTGCCATGTTCCTTGCCAAGATGGTCATGGACACATCTTCCAGATATGGAAGCTGCCTATTAAAAGATTTTGTTTTGAAAATTTTTATTAGGATTTTTATTTACATTTCACATGTTAGCCCCTTTCCTGGTTTCCCCTCCTAAAATCCCCTGTTCCATCCCCCCTTCTCCTGCTCACCAACCCACCCACTCCTGCTTCCCTGACTTGGCATTCCCCTACACTGGGGCACTGAGCCTACATAGGACCAAGAGTCTCACCTCCCACTGATGTCTGACAAGGCTGTCCTCTGCTGTATATGTGGCTGGAGCCTGGAGTGCTTCCATGTGTACTCTTTGGTTGGTGGTTTAGTCCCTGGGAACTCTGGGTGTATTGGTTGGTTCATATTGTGTTGTTCATCATATGGAGCTGCAAACCCCTTCAGCTCCTTGGGTCCTTTCTCTAGTTCCTCCATTGGGGACCCTCTGCTCAATCCAATAGTTGGCTTTGAGCATCCACATTTGTATATGTCAGGCACTGCCAGAGTCTCTCAGGAGATAGCTATATCTGGCTCCTGTCAGCAAGAACTTGTTGGCATCCACAATAGTGTCTGGGTTTGGTGACTGTATATGGGATGAATCCCCAGGTGAGGCAGTTTCTGGGTGGCCTTTCCTTCAGTCTCTGTTCCACGCTTTGCCTCTGTATTTCCTCCCATTGGGTATTTTGTTCCCCCTTCTAAGAAGGAATGAACTATCTACACTTTGGTCTTCCTTCTTCTTGAGCTTCATGTGGTCTGTGAATTATATCTTGGGTATTCTGAGCTTTTGGGCTAATATACATTTATCAGTGAGCGCATACCATAGTGTTCTTTTGTGTTTGGGTTACCTCACTTAGGATATTTCCTAGTTCCATCCATTTGCCTAAGAATTTTATGAAGTCATTGTTTTTAATAGCTTATTACTACTCCATTTTGTAAAATGTGCCACATTTTCTGTATCCTTTCCTCTGTTGAGGGATGCAGGGATGGTTCAACATACAGAAATCCATCAAACAAACTAAAATTAAAAAAATGATCATTTCGTTTTTTCTTTTTTCTTTTTTTTAAATTTTCTTTTTTCTTTTTTCTTTTCTATATTCTTTGTTTACATTCCAAATGATTTCCCCTTTCCTAGTTTCCCCCTCCCCATATGTCCCATAAGCTTTCTTCTCTCCACCCATTCAACAAACACCTCCCTCCATTTTCTCTGTCCTGGTACTCCCCTACAATGCTGGATCAAGACTTTCCAGGATCAGGGCCCTCTCCTTACTTCTTCATGGGAGTCATTTGTTATGCTAATTGTGCCTTGGGTATTCAGAGCTTCTGGGCTAATTAATATCCACTTATCAGTGATTGCATTCCATGTGTATTCTTTTGTGATTGGGTTACCTCACTTAGGATGATATTTTCCAGTTCCAACCATTTGCCTAAAAATTTCGTGAATTCATTGTTTTTAATTGCTGAGTAGTATTCCATTGTGTAAATATACCACATTTTCTGTATCCATTCCTCCATTAGGGGACAACTGGGTTCTTTTCAGCCTCTGGCTATTATAAATAAGGCTGCTATGAACATAGTGGAGCATGTGTCCTTATTGCATGCCAGGGAATCCTCTGGGTATATGCCCAGGAGAGGTATAGCAGGGTCCTCCGGAAGTGTCATGTCCAGTTTTCTGAGAAACCACCAGACTGATTTCCATAGTGGTTGTACCGTCTTCCAATCCCACCAGCAGTGGAGGAGTGTTCCTCTTTCTCACATCCTAGCCAACACCTGCTGTCTCCTGAGTTTTTAACCTTAGCCATTCTGACTTGGTGTGAGGTAAAATCTCAGGGTTGTTTTGATTTGCATTTCCCTAATGACTAATGAGTTGAGCATTTCTTTTTTTTTATTGATATATTTTTTATTTACATTTCAAATGATTTCTGCTTTTCTGGGTTCCCACTCCCCGCAAGTCAGTCCCATAAGCCCTCTTCCCTCCCCCCGTTCCTCCATCTACCCTTTCCCGCTTCCCTGTTCTGGAATTCCCCTATACTCTTGCACTGAGTCTTTCCAGAACCAGGGGCCACTCCTCCATTCTTTTTGGACATCATTTAATATGTGGATTATGTCTTGGGTATTCAAAGTTTCTAGGCTAATATCCACTTATCAGTGAGTGCATACCATGATTGATCTTTTGAGACTGGGTTACCTCACTTAGTATGATGTACTCCAGCTCCATCCATTTGTCTAAGAATTTCATGAATTCATTGTTTCTAATGAATAGTACTCCATTGTGTAAATATACCATATTTTTTGTATCCATTCCTCTGTTGAAGGACACCTGGGTTCTTTCCAGCTTCTGGCTACTACAAATAGGGCTGCTATGAACATAGTGGAGCATGTGTCCTTATTGCATGCTGAAGAATCCTCTGGATATATGCCCAGGAGTGGTATAACAGGGTCCTGAGGAAGTGTCATGCACAGTTTTCTGAGGAACCGCCAGACTGATTTCCAAAGTGGTTGCACTATATTGCAATCCCACCACCAGTGGAGGAGTGTTCCTCTTTCTCCACATCCTCACCCACACCTGCTGTCTCCTGAGTTTTTGCATTTACCTAATGATTAATGATGTTGAACATTTCTTAAGGTGTTTCTCAGCTCTCCGAAGTTCTTCATGTGAAAATTCTTTGTTTAGCTCTGTACCCCATTTTAATGGGGTTATTTGGTTCTCTGGGTTCTACCTTCTTGAGTTCTTTGTATATATTAGATATTAGCCCTCTGTCGGATTTAGGGTTGGTGAAGATACTTTCCCAATCAGTTGGTTGACATTTTGTCCTTTTGACAGTGTCCTTTGCCTTACAGAAACTTTGTAGTTTTATCAGGTCCCATTTGTCAATTCTTGATCTTAGAGCATAAGCTATTGGTGTTCTATTCAGGAACTTTTCCCCTGTGCCCATGTCCTCCAGGGTCTTTCCCAGTTTCTTTTCTATTAGTTTCAGTGTGTCAGGTTTTATGTGGAGGTCCTTGATCCATTTGGAGTTGAGCTTAGTACAAGGAGATAAGAATGGATCGATTCGCATTCTTCTGCATGCTGACCTCCAATGGAACCAGCACCATTTGTTGAAAAGATTATCCTTTTCCCACTGGATGCTTTCAGCTCCTTTGTCGAAGATCAAGTGACCATAGGTGTGTGGGTTCATTTCTGGGTCTTCAATTTTATTCCATTGATCCACTTGCCTGACATTGTACCAATACCATGCAGTTTTTATCACTATTGAGCTGTAGTAAAGTTAAAAGTCTGAGATACTGAATCCCCCTGAAGTTCTTTTACTGTTGAGAATAGTTTTAGCTATCCTGGGTTTTTTGTTATTCCAGATGAATTTGAGAATTGCTCTTTCTAGCTCTATGAAGAACTGGGTTGGGATTTTTATGGGGATAGCATTGAATCTGTAGATTGCCTTTGGCAAGATGGCCATTTTAACTATATTAATCCTGCCAATCCAAGAGCATGGAAGGTTTTTCCATTTTCTGAGATCTTCTTCAATTTCCTTCTTCAGAGATCTGAAGTTCTTGTCATATAGGTCTTTCACTTGTTTGGTTAGAGTCACCCCAAGATACTTTATGCTGTTTGTAGCTATTGTGAAGGGGGTCATTTCCCTAATTTCCTTCTCAGTCTGCTTATCCTTTGAATATATAAAGGCTACTGATTTGCTTGCGTTGATTTTGTAGCCAGCCACTTTGCTGAAGTTGTTTATCAGCTGTAGGAGTTCTCTAGTAGAGTTTTTAGGGTCACTTAAGTATACTATCATATCATCTGCAAATAGTGATAGTTTGACTTCTTCCTTTCCAATTTATATCCATTTGACCTCCTTATGTTGTCTAATTGCTCTAGCTAGGACTTCAAGAAAAATATTGAAAAGATATGGAGAGAGGGGGCAGCCTTCTCTAGTCCCTGATTTTAGTGGGATTGCTTCAAGTTTCTCTCCATTTAGTTTGATGTTGGCTACTGGTTTGCTGTATATTGCTTTTACTATGTTTAGATATGGGCCTTAAATTCCTGTCCTTTCCAAGACTTTTAGCATGAAAGGATGCTGAATTTTGTCAAATGCTTTTTCAGCATCTAATGAAATGATCATGTGGTTTTTTTCTTTGAGTTTGTTTATGTAGTGGATAGCATTTATGGATTTCCTTATATTGAACCATCCCTGCATCCCTGGGATGAAGCCTACTTGATCATGGTGGATGATCGTTTTGATGTGTTCTTGGATACAGTGGGCAAGAATTTTATTTAGTATTTTTGCATTGATATTCATAAGGGAAACTGACCTGAAATTCTCTTTCTTAGTTGGACCTTTGTGTGGTTTTGGTATCAGCATAATAGTGGCTTCAAAGAAGGAGTTGGGTAGTGATCCTTCTGTTTCTATTTGGTGGAAACGTTTGAAGAGTATTGGTGTTAAGTCTTCTTTGAAGGTCTGATAGAATTCTGCACTGAAACCATCTGGTCCTGTGCTTTTTTTTTTTTTTTTGGTTGCAAGCCTATATATGACCCCTTCTATTTCTTTAGGTGTTATGGGTCTGTTTAGATGGTATATTTGATCCTGGTTTAATTTTGGTAATTGGTAGCTGTCTAAGAAAATGTCCATTTCCTCCAGATTCTCCAGTTCTGTTGAGTACAGGATTTTGTAGTAGGATCTGATTTTTTTTTTTTTTTGAATTTCCTCGGTTTCTGTTGTAATATCTCCATTTTCATTTCTAATTTTGTTAATTTGAATACTTTTTCTGTGCCCTTTGGTTAGTCTGGCTAAGGGTTTATCTATCTTTTTGATTTTTTCAAAGAACCAGCTTTTGGATTTGTTGATTCTTTGTATGGTTTTCTTGATTTCTACTTGATTGATTTCAGCCCTGAGTTTGATGATTTCCTGTCTTCTTCTCATCCTGGGCGACTGAGCTCCTTTTTGTTCCAGGGCTTTCCATTGTTCCCTTAATCTTCTAGTGTAAGCTCTCTCGAATTTCTTTTTGGAGGCACTCAAAGCTAAGAGTTTTCCTCTTAGCACTGCTTTCATTGTGTCCCATAGATTTGTGTATGTTGTGCCTTCATTTTCATTAAATGCTATGAAATCTTTGATTTCTTTCTTTATTTCTTCCTTGACCAAGGTATCATTGAGTAGAGTATTGCTCAGTTTCCATGTGTATGTGGGGTTTCTGTTGTTTTTATTGTTATTAAAGACCACTTTTACTCCATAGTGATCTGATAGGAGGCATAGGATTATTTCAATCTTCTTATATTTGTTGAGGTCTGTCTTGTGACCAACTATATGATCTATTTTGGAGAAGGTACCATGAGGTGCTGAGAAAAAGGTATATTCTTTTGCTTTGGGATGAAAAGTTCTATATTTGTTAACTCCAGTTGGTCCAAAGCTTCAATTAGTTTCACTGTCTCCCTGTTTAATTTCTGTTTTCCTGATCGGTCCATTGGTGAGAATGGAGTGTTGAAGTCACCCACAAGTATTGTGTTAGGTGCAATGTGTGCTTTGAGCTTTAGTAAAGTTTCTTTTATGAATGAGGGCGCCTTTGTATTTGGGGCATAGATGTTCAGGATTGAGAGTTCTTCTTGTTGGATTTTTCCTTTGACCAGCAAGAAGTGACCTTCCATGTCTCTTTTGATGACATTAGGTTGAAAGTCAGTTTTATCTGATATTAGAATGGCAACTCTGGCTTGCTTCCTGGGACCATTTGCTTGTAGAATTGTCTTCTAGCCTTTTACTCTAAGGTAGTTTTTGTCTTTGACACTGAGGTGTGTTTCTTGTATGCAGCAATATGTAGGATGCTGTTTGCGTAACCAGTATGTTAGTCTATGTCTTTTTATTGGGGAATTGAGTCCATTGATGTTAAGAGATATTAAGGGGTAGTGGTTACTGCTTCCTATCATTTTTGATTTTAATTTTATATGTGTGTGGTTATCTTCTTTGGGTTTGATGAAAGAAGCTTAATATCCTGCTTTTTCCAGGGTATAGTTTCCCTCGTTGTAATGGTTTTGTGGAAAAATATTGTGTAAATTTGGTTTTGTCATGGAATAGCTTGGTCTCTCCATCTATAGTAATTGAGAGTTTCGCTGGGTATAGTAGTCTTGGCTGGCATTTGTGTTCTCTTAGAGTCTGCATGAGCTCTGCCCAGGATCTTCTAGCTTTCATGGTCTCTGGTGAGAAATCTGGTGTAATTCTGATAGGTCTTCCTTTATAAGTTACTCGCCCTTTTTCTCTTACTGCCCTAAGTATTCTTTCTTTGTTTAGTACATTTGGGGTTTTGATTATTATGTGACAGGAGGTATTTCTGTTCTGGTCCAGTCTGTTTGGAGTGCTGTAGGCTTCTTGTATATTCATGGGCATCTCTCTCTTTAGGTTAGGGAAGTTTTCTTCCATAATTTTGTTGAAGATATTTGCTGGCCCTTTAAGTTGTAAATCTTCACTCTCAGCAATGCCTATAATCCTTAGATTTGGCTTTCTCATTGTGTCCTGGGTTTCCTGGATGTTTTGGGTTACAAGCTTTTTGCATTTTGCGTTTTCTTTAACTGTTAAGTCCATGGTTTCTATGGTATCTTCAGCATCTGAGATTCTTTCTTCTATCTCTTGTATTCTGTTGTTGATATTTGCATCTATGATCCCTGATTTCTTCCCAAGGTTTTCTATCCCAAAAGTTGTCTCCCTTTGTGCTTTCTTAGTTGTTTCTACTTCTGTTTTTAGATCCTGGAAGTTTTTGCTCAGTTCCGTCATTTGCTTGTTTGTGTTTTCCTCTAATTCTTTAAGAGATTTTTGTGTTTCCTCTTTCGTGACTTCTGCCTGTTGATCAAAGTTCTCCTGTATTTTTTAATTGATTTTTGTATTTCCTCCTTATTGGCTTTTGTATTCTCCTGAATTTCTTTCAATGATTTTTGTGTTTCCCTTGTAAGGGCTTCTAATTTTTGATACATTTTCTCCTGAATTTCTTTAAGTATGTTCTTCATGTGTTCCTGTACCAGCATCATGACCAGTGATTTTAAATCCAAATCTTGTTTTTCTGGTGTGTTGGGGTATCCAGGACTTGCTATTATTGGAGAATTGGGTTCAGATGCTGCCATAATGCCTTAGTTTCTGTTAGTAACGTTCCAACATTTGCCTTTCGCCATCTAGTTCTCCCAGGTGTTAGATGGTCTTATTGTCACTGGCTGGTGCTTCAACCTACTGTGGATCTTTAAGGTTATTTCTGCAACACTGGATGACTGGGTTTCCTCTGGCACAGATTACTGATATGCTGCCTTCCTCTTTTGTGTCTTTGGAGCCCTTCTCAGTCTTGCCTCAAGCAATGTTATACTTAGGTTGTCAAGGTCAATCAGGTGTTCTCTGTCTGCTCTATTATGGAGCGAAGATGGTGTGGTGGGGGTCACTCCCTCTGTTGATTCTCACATAGGACACAGGTCCTGCGATGGACTGGCTTGCAGATGAACCGCCTATGTGCTCAGTTCCTGAGTGCAGGCAGACCCCTGGAGATTTGCACCCCCAGGGATCTAAAGCTCAGGGTGATACAGTACCTAGTGACCCTTTTCTGTCCCGCTGGGAGCGAATATGGGCCCAGGGAATCTCTTCCTCTGCTGCTCTCTGGGCAGGACACAGGTCCCACTCCCTGCGAGCTGACAGACAAACCACCTATGTGCTCAGTTCCTGAGTGCAGGCAGGCACCTGGCAGTTTGCACCACCAGAGATCTAAAGCTCAGAGTGATACAGTATCTAGTGACCCTTTTCTTGATGTTGAGCATTTCTTAAGGTACTTCTCGGCCATCCACATTTCTTCAAGTGAAAATTCTTTGTTTAGATCTGTACCCCATTTTTAATAGGGTTATTTGGTTCCCTGGGGTCTAACTTCTTGAGTTCTTTGTATATATTGGATATTAGCCCTCTGTCAGATGTAGAATTGGTGAAGATCTTTTCCCAATTTTTGGTTGCCATTTTGTCATTTTGACAGTATCCTTTGCCTTACAGAAACTTTGTAAATTTAAGAGATCCCATTTATCAATTCTTGATCTTAGAGCATAAGCTATTAGTGTTCTGTTCAGGAACTTTTCCCCTGTGCCCTGTGCCAATGGGGACAACAAGGGTTTTCCCCAGTTTCTTTTCTATTAGTTTTAGTGTGTCTGGTTTTATGTGGAGGTCCTTGAAAAATGATCATTTCATTAGATGCTAAGAAAGTACTTAACAAAATTCAATACCCCTTCATGATAAAAGGCTTGGAAAGATCAGGAATTCAAGGCCCATACATAAATATACATACTATAGAAGCAGTATACAGTAAACCAGTAGCCAACATCAAACTAAATGGAGAGAGACTTGAAGCAATCCCAGTAAAATCGGGGACTAGACAAGGCTGCCCACTCTCTCCCTACCTATTCAATATAGTACTTGAAGTCCTAGCCAGAGTAATTAGACAACAAAAGGTGGTCAAAGCTATACAAATTGGAAAGGAAGAAGTCAAAATATCACTATTTGCAGATGATAGCATAGTACATTTAAGTGACCCCAGAAATTCTACCAGAGAACTCCTAAACCTGATAAACAACTTTAGCAAAGTGGCTGGATATAAAATGAACTCAAACAAATCAGTGGCCTTCCTCTACTCAAAATATAAAAAGGCTGAGAAAGAAATTAGGGAAGCAACACCCTTCATAATAGTCACAAATAATATAAAATACCTTGGTGTGACTCTAACCAAGCAAGCGAAAGATCTGTATGACAAGAACTTCAAGTCTCTGAAGAAAGAAATCGAAGATCTCAGAAGATGGAAAGATCTCTCATGGTCATAGACTGGCAGAATTAAGATAGTAAAAAATACCATCATGCCAAAAGCAATCTGCAGATTCAATGAAATCCCCATTATAAGATTTTTTTTTTACAAGTTGCCTTGGTCCTGGTATTTCTTCACAAACTAAGATAATTACTGAGTCAAATAGTTAGCCATCTCCACCAGCAAGCTGGAGGAAGTAGAAGCAGCAGTTTAAGCCTGCTACAGAAGTTTTAAAATCAGTCATAAAGTGGGACTTACTGAACATGAATGTCAGATTTTACAGGTCTTTATGAGTAGGCTGAAATGCTTTCTCATATGTCACAATGAATTCTCACTTTCTGGAGCATGTGTTAAACTATTAACTTTATTACCAAGTTCACTGAATGATAGAGAAGAGGAAACACAATGAAGGCAGTTTTAAAACATTTTTCAGGGAGAAATGGCAACTTGCATCATTAGGAGGTAATATTTTTTATGTGTTTTTCACTGTTTTTATTATTATTATTTGTTACTATTGCTGTGATGAAACACAATGACCAAAAAAGCTTAGAGAGAAAATGGTTTATTTGACTAACACTACCACATCACTGTTTATCATCAAAAGAAGGACAGGAACTCAAACAGGCAGGTACCTGGTGGCAGGAGCTGATGCAGAGGCCATGGGGAGGTGTTACTTACTAGATTATTCATCTTGGCTTGCTCAGCTTGCTTTTGTTTTTTATAGAACTGAGGACCACTGACCTAGGGATGGTATTGCCAGCAATGGGTTGGGTCCTTCTCCATTGATTACTAATTTAAAAAATGCCTTAAAACTGGATCTTAAGGAGTCATTTTATCAATTGAGGTTTCTTTTTTTCAGGTGACTATAGTTTGTGTCAAGCTGACATAAAATTAGCCTGCATAATTGATGCTACTTTAAATCAAATGAAGAAAAGCTTAATGCAATTCAACTAAAATCAGGAACAAAACAAGGCTTCGTACTCTATCCATATCTATTCAATATAGTACTTGATGTTTGTATTTTTATTCGCAGACAGTATCATAGTATACATAAGTCACCCCCAAAATTCTACCATCCAATTCTTTCAGCTGATAAATACCCTTAGCAAAGTACCCAGATACAAAATCTACTAAAAAAAAAGTAGCCATCCTTTATACAAACAATGAATATGCTGAGAAAGAAATTAGGGAAACAACACCATTTATGATAGTCACAAATAATATAAAATATCACCTAACCAAGCAGTTGAAAGGCCAGTATGACAAGAACTTTAAATCTCTGAAGAAAGGATTTGAGGAAAATATCAGAAGATGGAAAGATCTCCTATAGTCATGAATTGATTGGATTAACATAATGAAATGGCCATCTTACCAAAAGCAATCTACAGATTCAATGTAATCCCATCAAATCCTTACTCAATTCTTTATGATCTCAAAAGAGCAAGTCTCATCTTCATATGGAAAAACAAAAGACCCATCACAGCTGAAATAATCCCGTACAATAAAAGAACTTCTAAAGGTAGTGGCATCCCTGATTTTAAGCTGTACTACAGAGCAATAGTAACAAAAATTGTATGGTATTTTCATAAAAACAGACATGTTGATCAATGGAATAGAATCAAAGATTCAGAAATAAACCTACACACCTAAGGACACTTGATTTTTGACAAAGAGGCCAGAACCACACAAAGAAATAAAGAATCTTCAAAAATTGTGATGGTCTAACTGGATGTCTATATATAGAAGAATGTGAATAGATCTGTATTTATTCACAAAACTCATGTACAAGTGGATCACAGACCTCAACATAAAACTGGACACAAGAGAAAGGGGGAAGTGCCTTGAACATATTGGCATAGGAGACAAATCCCTGAACCGAACACCAATAGCTCGGGCACCAAGATCAACAATAAATAAATGCAATCTAATAAAACTGAAAGTCATTTGTAGGGCAAAGGACACCATCAATAGGACAAAAATGATAACCTACAGAATAGAAAAAGATTTTCACCAATCCTACATCTGCCAGAGGACTAATATCCAAAATATATAAAGAACTCAGGAAGTTAGACACCAATAAACCAAACAACCCATTTAAAAAAAAATAGGGTACAGAACTAAATAGAGAATTCTCAGCAAAGGATTCTCTAAAGGCTGAGAAGCACTTAAAGAAATGTTCAATGTCCTTAGTCATTAAGGAACTACAAAACAACTCTGAGATTCGATCTTACACCCCTCAGAATGGCTGAGATCCAGAACTCAAGTGACAAATCATACTATTGAGGTTGTGGAGCAAGGGGAACACTCTTCCATTGCTGGTGGGCACACAAATTTGTATAACCACTTTGGAATTCAATTTGGTGGCTTCTTTGAAAATTAGGAATAATTCTAACTCAAGACCTAGCTATACCACTCCTGGGAATATACTCAAAAGATGTTCCAACATACCACAATGACTGGCCCAACATGAGACCCACCCCACAGGAGGGAGCCAACCCTGACACTCTCAATGATATCCTGCTATGCTTGCATGCAGGAGGCTGGCATAGTTGTCTTCTGAAAGGCTTCAGTAGTTGACAGAAACAGGCAGAAACACACAGCCAAAATTTAAGTAGAGCACAGAGTGTCTTGGAAGAGTAGGGGGAAGAATTCAGGGAGCCTGAAGGGCCAAAGACACCACAAGAATTTCAACTGAGTCAACTAAACAGGGTCCGTGGGGGTTCACAGAGGCTAAACTCTCAGGGCAAGAGCACACATGGGCTGGACCTAGGCCATCTACACATTCGTAGCAGATGTGCAGCTTGGTCTTCATGTGGGTCCCCAAACAATTGGATTGGGGGCTCTCAGTCTCTTGCCTGCCTTTTGATCCTGTTCCTCTAGCTGGACTCCCTCGTCTGGCCTCAGTAGGCTAGAATGAGCTTATTCCTGCTGTGACTTGATGTGCAAGGGAGGGTTAATACCCATGAACAGCCTCCCCCATCTCTAAGGAGCAGAGGAGGGGGGAAGGGTTGCGTGAGGGTGGGCTTTGGAGGAGATGAGGGTGGGGGGCTTTGATCGGGATATAGAATGAATCAGTAAAAAATAAATCCATGTTTTTAAGTGATATAAGATAAAAATGTAGAGACAAAATTATAGCTCTTCTATACCACTGATGCTCGAGAATAAACATAAAATTAAAAATACATTGTATGCATATATGAAAATTCCCAATGAAGAAATATAAGTATTACATGAAAACTGGGAAAATGGCCCAGTCTTCTTCACAAATTGAGAAAGATTGGTTCTTTACTTTTTCTGTATTTTCTTCAGCATTCCATTATAAAGTTTACAGGCTGAGTTTGATTAGTGTGCTACTCCCAGGGTGATTGACGCTCTGAAGTCTGTGTCCTCCAATGACCCAATACTTCATCAAACTCATATTTTAACAACAAAGTTATGTTAGGCAAGTACAGATTGAATTAAAATTTAAAACTTGAACTTTATCTTCTCTTTTTGTGTCTTTTTAAGGCTCTCTATATAGTTTTAAAACTCACAAAGGGTATATAGACTAGACTCATTATAGTAAATGAAACTAGATTATAAAGGCTTATAATGGCAAAGACAATCATCTTCCCTTTCTCCCTGAGGTAATAAGTACTATGAGCATACCTTTTTCATAATTCTTACAAATATCCAAAACTACAGATGGTTTATCTTACTTTTTACAAACTGATATATGTCATACTCATAAATTGACAACTTACTTTTAAAATTTAATATATATTGTAAATAATATTTATAAATCTATAGAAGAAACCCATCTAATCCAAATATTTTCTTTGAATATACACATACAAAATATCAACATGCACAAATACACACATTAATTTATCTGTAGTTCCAGTGTTAAGTCCAGCGAAACCCACCAAAGAATTGCGGACATCATAATTCAAAAGTGACCTCTCACTATTTATGTTTTTCTATACTTTTTCTAAACATGACATGCCCTCTCCTGTGTTTGCTTCAGCAAAACATCCTGTCACATGTCTGCTTCAGTAAAGCTTCCTCTCACAAGACAACTTCCAGAAAAACTTCACATGACACAACTGAGTTTTCAAAGAAATCAGAAACTTTCACACCAAATTTTCATTATTTAAGCGAGGTTCAGATATGAACTTCTCAGTGATGGACTGAATGGGGCTGGTATGGCAAATTCCTTAACCCTAGGGTTTCATGTTTCTTTGCCATCTACACCATCATGCTACATATGCCTCATGACCCAAAATAGCTGCTCAAGCTCCAGTTATACTTTTGTCTTCCAACAAAAAGAAGGGCATGTAAAAGGCACATTCTTTCTCTTTAAGGATATTTATTTAGTGATACAACATTTTTCTTTTCATCTCATTGCTAGAATTTGTTCATATAGTGTGAGGAAAGCTTGAAACTGTTGTCTCTTTTTTCAAAGAAGTCATATTCCTGTATAAAAGTCATTTGTTCCTTTTCTAAGAAGAAAAAAAAAGAGTAGATCCAGAGAGGCATACCTGAGTGAATGAATGTGCCTGTAAATGTGTGCATGTGTGTGTGTGTGTGTGTGTGTGTGTGTGTATGTGTGTGTGTGTGTGTGTGTGTGTATGTAAATTTTTATAGATATGGGATCATAGGTCAACTAATATCAGTGAGGATATATTGAGATTGCTATTGGAATTTCTTAGCTATAAATTCCTGGGTCTGGTGATTTTATATAAATTTTTAAGGTTTTGATACTTTGATTTCTTATCAAGAAGTTCAGGAGTTTATCTGAATTTTCCATTAGCTACTTTGAAACACTTAATAATAACCACCTTAGTCTATGGTTCTTGGTGTCCGTGGGAATTTCTGTCTCTGGTCTGAGCAGGGTCATAGCATCGCCTTGTAACTTAAGGAATTTCAGCTACTATGCTTCAGTTTCTGAACAAGTTTTCTCCTCACTGATATCCTGGTTCTTCCTTCAAACTGAGAGAGATGTTAGATTCTCTTTCATAGATGGTGAAAAGAAATCATATCAGATTCTCCTCGGCATAACCTTTAGCTCTATGATGATAGATTATTATGAAAATATCCCTTACTCTCAGAGACAAGAACTTTGGCTGGATCTCACATCTAAGCTTCTTTTTTTTTTTTTAAGAATTATTTATTTATTTTATGTATAGGAGTACACTGTTGCTGTCTTCAGACACACCAGAAGAGGGCATCAAATCCCATTATAGATGGTGGTGAGCCACCATATGGTTGCTGGGATTTAAATTCAGGACCTTTGGAAGAGCAGTCAGTGCTCTTAACCACTGAGCCATCTCTCCAGCCCACATCTAAGCTTATACTACACCTTTAAGTCACTTGAGACTTAATACCACTATCCAATGGCCAAGCATATTGAGACATGCCTTTAGTCCCATCACTTGGGAGGCAGAGGCAGGTGGATCTCTGTGAATTTCAGGACTTCCAGAGCTTTATAGTGAGAAACTGTCTTTAA
This sequence comes from Apodemus sylvaticus, assembly GCF_947179515.1. Taxonomy (NCBI): domain Eukaryota; kingdom Metazoa; phylum Chordata; class Mammalia; order Rodentia; family Muridae; genus Apodemus; species Apodemus sylvaticus. The sequence continues at coordinate 35,026,070 of NC_067488.1, forward strand.
AGAAATTAAATAAATAAATATAAAAAAGACTGCTATCCTACCGTGTACTTAGCCTGTTTGCTTTCTCTGCCTTTGAGAGAACAATGTAACAACCAGTCTTACTTGTCTTGAATTTCTCATATAATGAAAATTTGGGGTCTAAGATAATGCATGGTTTTAATTTTAAATTATGCACTCTTTCAAGCTCTGAACCCATGTGTAGATACATGTTGTATTAATAAATGCTGAAAACAACAAATAAGTTGAAAGCAACCTTACAAAATAAATATTCACTGTGGATTTTGGACGCATAGGCTGATAAATATGTGTACAGTGATCTTTGCAGTACTATTTGTTGTCTGAGTCAGCCAGAGTCAGTAAAGTTCATTCTCTTGTAGAACTCTGTTAAAGATCTCCACAAAGTATACCTTATTCTTTCTCCATCTGATGTTTTCTGTGCTGATCAATGAAAAAAAAAGCAGAGCTCTGTGTTAGGGACCAGGGGCTATTAGTCATCAGGCAAACATAGGGACACAGATTCAGGCACACTCAACAGACAGCAGAAAACAGGAAACACGGGGACAAAGTAAAGAATTCAAACTGGAGCTTGATATTGGTAAAAATATTCCAAAAGGAAGCATTTGGTTCCCCTTTTTTAATGCAACCCTGATGCATGTTTGAATGTTCTGAGGTATTACTAGTGCATTTAGCTGACATAAACTCTACCGTTGTCTAGTATTCTAGGAAAAAAGAGGTTTAGTTGAAGTTTCCTCATCTATGTAATTAGTTTTATAACAACTACCTGGTACAATAGTTACAAAGATTAGAGGCTGTCACATGCTATGTATTGAGCAGAGTGCCTGATACATACATGATGTTCAATAAATGGCTTCTTAGTCTCTTGAAGAACATCCATGATTGCTTTATCTTTGTAAATACCTCTCAAGTCAGTCTTGATTCTGATTCTTCTATTGTGTCTGGACTCTCAGTGATAACAGCAACAATGAGAACGAGAAACAGTACTTGTTAAGCAGAATGTTTAGTGGAACTGACCTGAAGAGATTTACTTATTTTAGAACCAAAGAACATAGTAGATTTATTTTGTAGAATTGAAATACATTGTTAATGTTTTCTAGGCAGTTGGATATCCTAAGTTAGTGGTGTGGAGGAATAGATCCTTTGTGGTCACAGAAGTGGAGACATATAATGGATACTCACTAGATATCAGTTCTCATTCCCAGGAAGCGTCTTGGAACTGGTCTGTGATGAGAATCCTCCTGTTAGAACTGAACCTCCATGTTGCCTTTGTTGATAGGACCTGTCCTGTTGATAACAGTGAGGAAAAAGTCACATGCAAAGGATGCTCAGAAATGACAGGCAGAGAGACACATGGCTTTCAGAGGATAAGTTTGAGAGGGTCTTGTTCAGCAGGGAAAAAAGACAGTAAGGGCTCTAGAGTCAATCACATTTGTATTCTCCATGGCTCAAGCATTCTAAAGGACAGGGAAACCTTCCATAGACTTGAGTCAAAGCTGCTGTGAATAAATGTATTGCAGAACACCATTGCTTTTTCTACCTGTCTGGCACTCTTGTGCCATTTCAGGAAGTCCTGGAGTACCTGAAAAGAGAATGATGTTTATTTGGAAACAGTGTAGTCAGAGTACTGTGATGTGCAGGTCACAGAAATGCCTTCACTATTCATCATAGTTGCCCTAAGTGATGAAGGCACCCATTTTAGAGATGTGGAAAACGAGACTACAAGAAACAAAGTATCAACTTGAAACATTTATAAACTGGGCAGCTAAAACCAATTAAAATAACATATAGATGAACGGGGACCAATTAGTCCAACCAGTAGAGGACTATTTTGTATGAAAGGGTACAAGAAAAAGAATCAGAAGTCCCATGGAAGGATTTTGTTTGGTTTCTTTGAGTTTTAGCTTCCTGAGCTACATATGGGTTCCGTGACTATTTTCCCTTGGGTTTTCAGATTTGCTACTTTTAACAGATTCGTAGCCCAAATACATCCACTTAGCACCTGAGCTTCACACAGCTTCCATGCCTGGAGCTTCCCTGTTCTATGTCACCATCTGAGTGGCAGGATTTCCACCTGGATGTCCCACAAGAACAATGCACTTACATCCAAACCTACCTTCACCTATCTTCCTCCTTGCTTCCAAGTCTACTCTGTCTCTAATCTCCCAAGCCATGAATATGAAGCTGCCGTGGGATTCTCCACATCCCTTTCCATCCTGTATTTGGGCACCGAATGCTTTCAGTACTTTAGGCAGTAGCCTTCCTGCTCAGTACATCTCTTTTCCTTCTCTCTTTTAGAGTCACATATCTTTACAATTTATACCTATGCAATAATCTTCAGCCAACCTGTATCCTGCGAAAGGCCATTTAAGCAAGCCTTTTGACTTTAGTAAGTGCACAGTTAACACATCAAATGAGGTACAAGAAGAAAGGAGGAGTGGCCCCTGGTTCTGGAAAGACTCAGTGAAACAGTATTCAGCAAAACCAGAACGGGGAAGTGGGAAGGGGTGGGTGGGAGGACAGGGGAAGAGAAGGGGGTTTGCGGGACTTTCGGGGAGTGGGGGGGCTAGAAAAGGGGAAATCATTTGAAATGTAAATAAATTATATCGAATAAAAAAAAATCAAGGTGGATTTTTCCCCTATAAACAGATATATATGAGAAAATGATTTGGGGAAAATATTCCTAGGAAAGGGAGGAAATAGGATAGGGAGAAGGAACCAAGAAGGCTGTAATACTGAACTTACTTCCCGGCTTACTCTGGCAGGCAACTCTGGGAGAATAAAGGATGCTCCAGAGAGTTTTTTCCTCCTTAGACGAGGAAGCTGTAATTTCAGATAGCTGTATTAGCCCCTGACTTTGACCAAGGACCATCCAGGAATATTGGCCTCCCAGCTCCTCCTTCCTCACTGCATGTGCTGTTTGAAGGCCAAGGGCTATAGATGTAGACTAACAGGAGCTACTGAATATAGTTCTCAGACACCACAGAGGGACATGCAGAAACAGAAAAAGGAGTTTCAGGGTATGTGCCTGAGCACTGAGGAATCTGCTATGCAAATCATCCAATTTTAGAGATGAAAGATAGCCAATCTTTTTTGAGTATGCTGTATATTCACAAGTGCTTTGCGAGTGGGTGTCATTGTTCTTATATTATTAGAACAGGACAAAAATAATGTCTTAGCCAGTAGCTCTGCAGCCTCTCAAATGGAAGGAATACTTTAATTTTTTCCATTTATTTATTTATTCACTTTACATCCCACTTACAGCCCTCCCCTCCTTTTAACCCCACCTCACACAGTCCCTCCCACATCATCCCCTTCCATTCTCCAACAAGAAAGGAAAGGCCCGGTGTGGCGGCGGCGGCGGCAGCAGCAGTAGCTGGTCCAGCTGAAGGGCCATCAGCGGTGGAACCAAGGCGACACAGGGTCCAGTTAGGCCCTGCGCCCACGACCACTGACCTTCGCTGACCAGCCGGGCGGCAAGTAGCTGCGGTTCTGTGGAGCCTTTCGCTGCACGGAAGCCACTTCAGAACTCGGCTTCCCGCCAGTCAGGAGAGACTCACCTCCATCTTGATTCCGGGCTCCAGAGATCGGTCAGACTGAGGTACACAAACATAATCCTAGGCCCAACACCGCAGGGGTCTGAGCCTGACGGGCGTTGGCCTGCACCCAGGCCCTGGGCTGTTCGAGTGGCCATCGGGGCGCCAACCCAGCCAGGAGTTTTTTTTTGCCCTGGCCGGCACACAAGCCGCCATTTTGCCTACAGGACCCAGAGTGCTCGGGAGGGCAGAGACTGCTAACAAGCGTAGCCTGGGGCTAACAAAACGGGGGTCTAGGCCCCAAAAGGCACAGGACTGACCCCAAGAACTGGGCGGCTTGGTGGGCCATCTGTGTGTCAACCCGCCCAGGAGGTTATTAGCACAACAGACTCTCCCGGTGCTTTCGGGGAGCGCGGACGCGCACGCCCGCCATCCGGGTCACCTGGCAGACCCAATTAATAGTCATAGCCCTAGGGGAACTTTGCTCGGACCTTGGCCTCCCAGGCTTTTGCCTGGACTCAGGGCCTGGGCAACAAGGCTAACCTAGTGTGCGCCAGCACGGTTGGGGAAATCGGCTGCCCAGCGGAGTGAGCGGAACACAGGGGAGGTCACAGCAGCATACACCTTCGGAGCTCCCTGGGGGTGCACACGGGTTCCATCTGGTCCACAGACACAATCTGGGGCAAGGCCTCAGGCAGAAGCCCTCAGGTCAACTCTCTCCGCTTCAGATCAGCCTGGGTGGCCGCACCACATCTCCAGGTCCCTCAAGAGGCTAGTGGGGGCTCCCGGGCGGCCAGCTGGGAGAAGTCGGTGTGCTCCAATAAATCCTGCGGGCCCCAGCGGGAGCCTTCAGGTGCCTGCTTCGGGATCTGAACAGCCTGGACAGCAGCACCCTGTCTACAGGCAGTGCAGGGTGTAAGCTGTGCACCAGAGGCCAACGGGGAAGGGGCAGCTTGCACTGGTGAGTCCAGCACTGACAAGACCAAGTAACACCAGTGAGAGCTAGATGGCAAAAGGCAAACGCAGGAACGTCACTAACAGAAATCAAGGCAATATGGCAACATCTGAACCCAATTCTCCTCTACCAGCATGTCCTGGATACCCCATCACACCAGTAAAACAAGATTTGGATTTAAAATCACTGGTCATGATGCTGGTACAGGAACACATGAAGGACATACTTAAAGAAATTCAGGAGAAAATGGATCAAAAGTTAGAAGCCCTTGCAAGGGAAACACAAAAATCATTGAAAGAAATCCAGGAGAATACAAAAGCCAACAAGGAGGAAATGCAAAAAACACTTAAAGAAATACAGGAGAACTTTGGTCAACAAGTTGAGGTCATGAAAGACGAAACACAAAAATCTCTTAAAGAAATACAGGAGAACTTTGGTCAACAGGCTGAGGTCATGAAAGAAAAAACACAAAAATCTCTTAAAGAATTACAGGAAAGCACAAACAAGCAAGTGAAGGAGCTAAGCAAAACCATCCAGGATCTAAAATCAGAAGTAGAAACAACTAAGAAAACTCAAAAGGAGACAACTTTGGAGATAGAAAGCCTTGGGAAGAAATCAGGGGACAGAGATGCAAATATCAACAACAGAATACAAGAAATAGAAGAAAGAATCTCAGATGCTGAAGATTCCATAGAAACCATGGACTCAACAGTTAAAGAAAATGCAAAATGCAAAAAGCTTGTAACCCAAAATATCCAGGAAATCCAGGACACAATGAGAAGACCAAAGCTAAGGATTATAGGCATAGATGAGAGTGAAGATTTATAACTTAAAGGGCCAGCAAATATCTTCAATAAAATTATGGAAGAAAACTTCCCTAACCTAAAGAGAGAGATGCCCATGAATATACAAGAAGCCTACAGAACTCCAAACAGACTGGACCAGAACAGAAATACTTCCCGTCACATAATAATCAAAACACCAAATGTTCTAAACAAGGAAAGAATATTAAAGGTAGTAAGAGAAAAAGGCCAAGTAACATATAAAGGAAGGCCTATCAGAATCACAGCAGACTTTTCACCTGAGACTATGAAGGCTAGAAGGTCCTGGGCAGATCTCATGCAGACTCTAAGAGAACACAAATGCCAACCAAAACTACTATATCCAGGAAAACTCTCAATCACCATAGATGGAGAAACTAAGATATTTCACGACAAAACCAAGTTTACCCAATATCTATCCACAAACCCAGCCCTAAAAAGGATAATAGGAGGACAACACCAATACAAGGAGGGAAACTTCACCCAGAAAAAAGCAAGATAGTAACCTTTCATCAAACCCAAAAGAAGTTAAGCAATCAAACTTAAAAAATAACGTCAAAAATGATAGGAAGTAACAATCACTATTCCTTAATATCTCTTAACATCAATGGACTCAATGCCCCAATAAAAAGACACAGACTAACTGACTGGATACGTAAACAGGACCCTACATTTTGCTGCTTACAGGAAACACACCTCAGGGTCAAAGACAAACACTACCTTAGAGTAAAAGGCTGGAAGACAATTTGACAAGCAAATGGTCTCAGGAAACAAGCTGGAGTAGCCATTTTAATATCAGATAAAATTGACTTTCAACCCAAAGTCATCAAAAGAGACTCTGAGGGACACTTCTTGCTGGTCAAAGGAAAATTACAACAAGAAGAACTCTCAATCCTGAACATCTATGCTCCAAATGCAAGGGCACCCTCTTTCATAAAAGAAACTTTATTAAAACTCAAAGCACACATTGCACCTAACACAATAATTGTGGGTGACTTCAACACTGCACTTTCCTCAATGGACCGATCAGGAAAACAGAAACTAAACATGGACACAATGAAACTAATTGAAGCTTTGGACCAATTAGATTTAACTGATATATATAGAACATTCTATCCTAAAACAAAAGAATATACCTTTTTTTCAGCACCTCATGGTACCTTCTCCAAAATCGACCATATAATTGGTCACAAGACAGACCTCAACAAATATAAGAAGATCGAACTAATCCCATGCCTCCTATCTGATCACTATGGAATAAAAGTGGTCTTCAATAGCAACAGAAACAATAGAAAACCCACATACACGTGGAAATTGAACAATACTCTACTCAATGATACCTTGGTCAAGGAAGAAATAAAGAAAGAAATTAAAGACTTTTTAGAACACAATGAAAATGAAAACACAACATACCCAAATCTATGGGACACAATGAAAGCAGTGCTAAGAGGAAAACTCATAGCCCTGAGTGCCTCCAAAAAAAAAAAAATGGAGAGAGCATACATTACCAACTTAATGACACACCTGAAAGCCCTAGAACAAAAAGAAGCTATTTCACCCAGGAGGAGTAGAAGGCAGGAAATCATCAAACTCAGGGCCGAAATCAATCAAGTAGAAACAAAGAGAACCATACAAAAAATCAACAAAACCAGGAGCTGGTTCTTTGAGAAAATCAACAAGATAGATAAACCCTTAGCCAGACTGACCAAAGGGCACAGAGAAAGTATCCAAATTAACAAACTTAGAAATGAAAAGGGAGACATAACAACGGAAACTGAGGAAATCCAAAAAATCATCAGATCCTACTACAAGAGCCTGTACTCAACACAACTGGAGAATCTGGAGGAAATGGACAATTTCCTTGACAGATACCAAATACCAAAATTAAATCAGGACCAACTAGACCATCTGAACAGTCCCATAAAGCCTAAAGAAATAGAAGGAGTCATAGAAAGTCTTCCAACCAAAAAAAGCACAGGACCACATGGTTTCAGTGCAGAATTCTACCAGACCTTCAAAGAAGTTAACACCAATACTCTTCAAACTATTCCACAAAATAGAAACAGAAGGAACATTACCCAATTCCTTCTACGAAGCCACAATTACACTGATACCAAAGCCACACAAAGATCCAACAAAGAAAGAGAACTTCAGACCAATTTCCCTTATGAACATCGATGCAAAAATACTCAATAAAATTCTTGCTGCTCCCTTTCTCCTTATCTTTTCAATATTGTACTTGAGGTACTAGCTCGGGCAATTCGACAACATAAGGAGGTCAAAGGGATACAAATTGGAAAGGAGGAAGTCAAACTATCATTATTTGCAGACGACATGATAGTCTACCTAAGTGACCCAAAAAACTCCACTAGAGAGCTCCTACAGCTGATAAACAACTTCAGCAAAGTGGCAGGTTATAAAATCAACTCAAGCAAATCAGTGGCCTTCCTATACTCAAAGGATAAACAGGCTGAGAAAGAAATTAGGGAAATGACCCCCGTCACAATAGCCACAAACAGTATAAAGTATCTTGGGGTGACTCTTACCAAACATGTGAAAGATCTGTATGACAAGAACTTCAAGACTCTGAAGAAGGAAATGGAAGAAGACCTCAAAAAATGGGAAAACCTCCCATGCTCATGGATCGGTAGAATCAATATAGTTAAAATGGCCATTTTGCCTAAAGCACTATACAGATTCAATGCAATACCCATCAAAATCCCAACTCAATTCTTCACAGAGTTAGAAAGAGCAATTATCAAATTCATCTGGAACAACAAAAAACCCAGGATAGCTAAAACTATTCTCAGCAACAAAAGAAAATCTGGGGGAATCAGTATCCCTGACCTCAAGCAATACTACAGAGCAATAGTGTTAAAAACTGCATGGTATTGGTACAGTGACAGGCAGGAGGATCAATGGAACAGGATTGAAGATCCAGAAATGAACCCACACACCTATGGCCACTTGATCCTCGACAAAGAGGCTGAAAACATCCAATGGAAAAAAAGATAGCCTTTTCAACAAATGGTGCTGGTTCAACTGGAGGTCAGCATGCAGAAGAATGCGAATTGATCCATCCTTGTCTCCTTGTACTAAGCTCAAATCCAAATGGATCAAGGACCTCCACATAAAGCCAGACACTCTGAAGCTAATAGAAAAGAAACTGGGGAAGACCCTTGAGGACATCGGTACAGGGAGAAAGTTTCTGAACAGAACACCAATAGCGTATGCTCTAAGAGCAAGAATTGACAAATGGGACCTCATATGGTTACAGAGTTTCTGTAAGGCAAAGGACACCATCAAGAGGACAGATCGGCAACCAACAAATTGGGAAAAGATCTTCACCAATCCTACATCAGATAGAGGGCTAATATCCAATATATATAAAGAACTCAAGAAGTTAGACTCCAGAAAACCGAACAACCCTATTAAAAAATGGGGTACAGAGTTAAACAAAGAATTCTCACCTGAAGAACTTCGGATGGTGGAGAAGCATCTTAAAAAATGTTCAACTTCCTTAGTCATTAGGGAAATGCAAATCAAAACAACCCTAAGATTTCATCTTACACCAGTCAGAATGGCTAAGATTAAAAATTCAGGAGACAGCAGGTGTTGGAGAGGGTGCAGAGAAAGAGGAACACTCCTCCACTGCTGGTGGGGTTGCAAATTGGTACAACCACTCTGGAAAGCAGTCTGGCGGTTCCTACGAAAACTGGGCACCTCACTTCCAGAAGATCCTGCTATACCACTCCTGGGCATATAGCCAGAGGATTCCCCACCATGTAATAAGGATACATGCTCTACTATGTTCATAGCAGCCCTATTTATAATTGCCAGATGCTGAAAAGAACCCAGGTATCCCTCAACAGAAGAGTGGATGCAAAAAATGTGGTATATCTACACAATGGAGTACTATTCAGCCATTAGAAACAATGAATTCATGAAATTCTTAGGCAAATGGATGGAGCTAGAGAACATCATACTAAGTGAGGTAACCCAGACTCAAAAGGTGAATCATGGTATGCACTCACTAATAAGCGGTTATTAACCTAGAAAACTGGAATACCCAAAACATAATCCACACATCAAATGAGATACAAGAAGAAAGCAGGAGTGGTCCCTGGTTCTGGAAAGACTCAGTGAAACAGTATTTGGCAAAACCAGAACGGGGAACTGGGAAGGGGTGGGAGGGAGGACAGGGGAAGAGAAGGGGGCTTACGGGACTTTCGGGGAGTGGGGGGGCTAGAAAAGGGGAAATCATTTGAAATGTAAATAAATTATATCGAATAAAAAAATAACAATAAAAAAAAAGAAAAAAAAAAAAGAAAGGAAAGGCCCCACTGGGTACCAACCAACCCTGGCACATCAAGTCACTGCAGAACCAGACAGGCTCTCTCATTGGGGCCAAACAAGGAAGCCCAGTTAGGGGAAATGTATCTACAGGCAGGCAGCAGAGTCAGGGACAGCCTTTGCTCCAGTTGTTGGGGAAGCCACATGAAGACAAAGCTACTTATCAGCTACACATGTGTGGGGAGGTGGGGCTAGGTCTAACCCACATATGCTCTTTGGTGGGTGATCCAGTTGCTGAGAGGTTCCAAAGGTCCAGATTAGTTGACTCTACTGATCTTCCTGTGGAGTTCCTATCCCCTTCGGGTCACTTAATCCTTTCCCTGACTCTTGACAAAAATTTTCAAGCTCCATCCGATGTTTGAATGTAAGTCTCTGCATTTGTTTCAGTCAGCTGCTGGATGGAGCCTCTCAGAGGACAGATATGCTAGACTCCTGTCTGCAAGCATAGCAAAGTTTCATTAATAGTGTCAGGGATTGGTTCTTGACCATGGGATGGATCTCAAGTTGGGGCAGTCATTGGTTGGCTGTTCTCTCAGTCTCTTCTCTGTCTTTGTCCCTGGACTACTTCTTGGCAGGACAAATTATGGGTTGACAGTTTTATGGGTGAGTTGGTTTCCTTATCCCTCCACTGGGAGTCCAACCTGACTATAGGATGTAGCCCTTTCAGATTCTATATCCCCCCATTGCTAGGGGTCTCAGCCAGAGTCACCTCCTCTTGGAAGCCTCCCTCATCCCAGGTCTCTGGCATGTCTAGAAATGTCCACCACCAGCTACTGATTTCCATCAATGGCCCCCTGCTCCCAATCACTTCCCCTCTTCTACAAAGTTCCCTCCCTCTATATGACTTTTAAATTTCAAGTTCTGAATGAGGATTCAAGCATCCTCCCTTGGGCTGTCCTTGTTATTTAATATCTTTGGGTCTATGGATTGTAGTGTGGCTGACATGCACTCTATGGCTAATATCCACTTATAAGTGAGTACATATTATGCATGTCTTTTTGGGTCTGGGTTACCTCACTCATGATATTTCCTATTTCCTGCAAATTTTTTACTTTCCCTGAAAATTTTATTATGTCCTTGCTTTTAATAGTTGAGTAATATTTCATTGTGTAAGTGAACCACATTTTCTTTGGTTGAGGGACATCTACATTGTTTCCAGTTTCTGGCTTTTAAGAATAAAGCTGCTATGGACATAGTATAATATGTGTCCTTGTGGTATGATGGAGAATCTTTTGGGTATATGCTCAGGAATGGTACAGCTGGGTCTTAAAGTAGCAGTATTCCAGATTTTCTGAGGAACCATCAGGTTGATTTCCAGAGTGGCTGTAGAAGTTTGCGCACTCACCAGCAATAGAAAAATGTTCTCTTTGCTCCACAGCCTCAATAGTATGTGCTATCACTTGAGTTTTTGATCTTTGATGGGTGTAAGGTAGAATCTAAGAGTCATTTTATTTTGCATTTTCCTGATTACTAAGGATGTTGAACATTTCTTTAAGTGCTTTTCAGCCTTTAGAAATTCCTCTGTTGAGAATTCTCTGTTTATCTCTGTATCCAACTTTAAATTGGGTCACTTGGTTAGTTGATGTCTAACTTCTTGAGTTCTTTATATATTTTGGGTATTAGTCCTTGGTAGGGTATAGAGTTGATAAAGATCTTTTCCCATTCTGTAGGCTGCAGATTTGTCCTATTGATGGTGTCCTTTGCCATACAGAAGCTTTTAAGTTTCAAGAGATTCCATTTATTAATTGTTGATCTTAGTGCTGGAGTTATGGTGTTCTGTTCAGAAACTTGTCTCCTTTACTAAAGCATTCTTGGATATTCCACACTTTCACATCCCATCAAAATTCTAACACAACTCTTTATAGAACTTGAAAGTACAATTCTAAACTTCATATAGAAAAACCCAGAATAGCTAAAAACAACCCTATACAGTAAAAGAACATCTAGAGGCATTTACCATACTTGACTTCATGCTGCACTACAGAGCAATATTAAGAAAAACTGCATCATATTGGTATAGAAACAAAGACGTTTATCAATGGGATCGAATCAAAGGTTCAAAAATAAACCCACACACCTCCAGACACTTGATTTATTTTTTAACATAGAAGCCAATAACATACAATGGAAGAAATAAAGCATCTTCAAAAGATGGTGATTGTTTAACTGGATATCTGCCTGTAGAAGAATGCAAAAATATCCATATTTATCACCCTGAACAAAACTCAAGTTCAAGAGGATCAAAGACCTCAACATAAAACTAGATACACCATTTTTTAAATTGTATGTGTGGTTGGTCCATCTACATGTTCATGTGCTGTGTACATGGCTGGTGTCTATTGAGACAAAAATATGGTGTTATAACTTCTGGAATTGGAATAAGCTTTGGTGTCGGCCACTGGGAACCAAACCCAAGTCGTCTTGGAAGACAAGTCAGGGCTCCTACTTGCTAGGCCATCTCCCCAGAGCCTAGAAATAATTTTTATCAGGACAATAGTCACTAAACTTCTCCTGCTTCATAGAAACCAATCGAAAGCCATTCCTACATCTCTACACACTTCCCTGGAATTACTGAACACAAGCCCTGCTCTTACAGAGAGTAGTTTCCTGATGTTAAATTGTTCCACTGTTTTTCTGCTATGTAGTGTCTCTGTGGCAGCAGGTTAATGAACACATTTTGATACCCCCTGCATTTCTGATAACCTGATTTGGGTGGATTGTCAGACCTTCCATATGTGCCACTAAGGACCAACACAATATGTTTGTGACCCCTTCCCTGTTCCACATCTTTCCTCTCTTCTTGCTTCTCCCTAAAGTTTTGTATGAATATATTTTGTGGAAGTGTATTTACTGGACATTCACTAACACCTGGTAGAGAATATGATAGAGTGAGGACACTGGAATGGATGGTAACAAGGAAACTGAAGCTTTTCTGGAAATGTCCAGCATTTTGAGCACAGGCTTGGCCCTTTCTTGGGGCTTGTGATTGTGGCTGGAGTGCAAGTCAAGCCAACCTTAGTGAGGAGATTCTGTCGTCCACCTCCTCTTGTGTACTACCTCCATCCTTTTAGCATACCATTTCTGATGTTCATTGGCCCTGTGGCAAACAAGCTATGTTTTCATGCATGCCATGTTCCTACACATGGATGAGAGTCTTGGTCTGGTGATAGAAATGAAGAAATTTTTAAAAAATTAGAAATAAAAGAAATGAAGATATGTTCATAAATATCAAAATAAATCCTTAAGAGGTTAAGGAGAGAGGGGGAGACAGACAGACAGAGAGAGAGAGAGAGAGAGAGAGAGAGAGAGAGAGAGAGAGAGAGAGAGAGAGAGGGAGAGGGAGAGGGAGAGAGAGAGAGAGAGAGAGAGAGAGAGAGGAGAGAGAGAGAGAGAGAGAGAGAGAGAGAGAGAGAGAGAGAGAGAGATCATGATTCTCCATCACAGGGGTCAGGAGCTTATAGTCCTTTAATTCTGCTTTCTATTATCTCCTAAAGTGCAATGTGCAGTTTGTGTTGGTGAATCAGCTTGGACAAAGTGTCTAAAAACACAAACAAAGCAGAAGCATGGAGGAAGGTCTCACATATTTATGCCTTGCACACTACCATGATCTCCAAGTCATTGTATATCTATTGAAATACAAAAAAATTTCTTTTATTATTTGAGTCTCTAGGTTTGAGTGTCTCTTAGTTGGAACAAGATATTCTATAAATATTAAATAAATCATATGAGAATGGAATTTAAAATACCACTCATAATCAAGTTATATTATAGGCCCCAAGGAGTTAAGCAATTTATATAAATCATTGTGTTTCACAGTAGTACAATGTGAGGTCTGCTGGACCTAATATTTAAACTCTCTATGTCCCATCTACTCAACACCAGGTAAGCACATTTGTTCCCAGGTCATTTCTGATCAGCCTGCAAACAGCTGTGTCTTCAGCACATGCTCAGCCCTTGTTTTTTCAGTAACCTCAAACCACCGAATCTGCTCCAGAAATGAAGTATAGCTGACCTCATCCTCCAGAGTTTTGTATGATCAGCAAGCACAGCTGTGGTATCCCAGAGAAGCTGATACCTGAGATGGAAGATCATGACCTGGGTTTTGTCTGGTTTTTGAGATTGAATCACACCTTGTGGCTAAGATTGAATACAAACTCTTGACCCCTCTGCCTCAGTACCCCAAATGTTGCAGTTAGAGACATTTGTCATTGTTCTTGACTTGGGTTTTCTTTGTTCAGGGCAGCATAAAGACACTTAAGTGTATAGATAAACAATGAAATCTAGTGGTAAACTTAGGCTCTGATGGTCAACAATGCCCCTGCTATTTTGTATTTGGAGCTGGACACTGGCTGAGCACTCTGTCCTTCCTCAGCTAATGACCAGAGAGCCATATTTGCCCTCATTTCCAGCGCTACATAACCCTGGATCTCTTGTGGCTGGGCCCAATCTCTTTCTTAGAGAGGATGCTAGAATTTCAGGCGAAATGACATGTGTGTCTTTCTGTTTGCTTACTTTGCATAGTCTACTGGTTCCCAAGCCTTCAGGATAAATGAGTGCATTACAGGGTTATTATGATAGTCTTTCTTTTTGGTAGAATCAAATTCATTTCTAAGCTGCAAGACATTATGTTAGGAAACTGTCTTCCATTTTAACTTCATATCCTCCACAGGACAATCTGACAAGTAGACAGAGCTTGGCTGTGCCTCTTAGCTCCTATGCTTGACACCTAGTCTCCGTTGGTCATGTAAACTCAGAGGAGACAGTTGGCCTCAGATTAGATTAATGTCAATAGTCAATAGGTGGCTGAAACTCACATTCTTTCAGAGCATCACAGCACCAATAATAAATAACATTAGTGAAGTTCTACCTATTTGCTAGGCGCATTTCTGGCATTTACATCGAAACTCTCCCCATCTCTCTTGTACCTGTTCCACGGTTCTCTCTGATGCTAGAAATGGGTGCCACCAGTGTCAGTGGATGTGAAAGCAGAGCCTCTGAGGGGCTGAGCAGAGACTGAGGCATGGGAGGACTAAATATTCTCTAGTGTTCACAGACCAGGAGTACCATGAGCAGTCTGAGTCAGATGGGGTATGCTTTTACCCCAACACAGTCTAGCCACTCACCTCACTGACATCTGTCCTGTGTCTGCCATATCATCCTTGGCTATCCAGAGTGGGCACTGGACATTTGAGGATGATGGCACACAGAGTAATCTGGCAGGCTTACCCACGAGTAAGAGGCAGAGAATTAGAGTTTAGTCTTCCCCATGATTTCATTTGTATAGATTGTGAGGCAGGTATGGGAATCCTCACCATCCCCCCAGGAGCTACAGATACAGAACAATCAGATTTTTTTTTTGAGATCTTATGGCCAGGACGTGACAAAGTCACAGTCTCATTCTCATCATCTGACACTGTTCCAAAGTACTGTCCCAGAAGTGACCATAACACTGCATTCTGGTAAGGATTAGCAATTATATGCCCTTTTAGCATTCTCCAGAAACATCCCTAACCAGCTCTAGAATACAGAAGTGTACTGATGAAGCAATGGAAGGAATATGTGGGCATGGTATGTATAAGGGGAGCTTCTGTGTGCCTTTGAGAGATTAATGGAGGAGAGACACATACAGAGAAAACAGTCAGAGATGGAAAGCAGCCTCTCAAAAAGTAGTCAGAGGAGAGCAAGAGACATCTGTCCTGTGGTCTGCAGTGCGGTAAACTATAAATTTACACATATCTTGCATGCATGCTTGCACATCAGTGTGCACTTGTGTGTATACTTACTTGAGCATGTGTGTTTTTCGAGATAAAGGGTTCGTGAACTGAGGAAGTACCACAAAGCCACATGAGAGAGGGGGATACAGAGAGAGGAAGAGAAAGAGAGAAACTGCTAAGGTGGGTTCAGATATCTGAAGAATTTACAGGGTATCAATAAACTGTGTGTGTGTGTGTGTGCACGCGCGCGCATGCATTATGCACATATATGTGTTTATGGGTGTACACACAAGTGGGTGCCTATATGTATATATGTGCTGATCTGTGTGTGGTTTTAGTCACAGGTACATGAGTGGAACCCACACCTTCAGTTCACTTAATTTCTAGGTACCAACATAAAATGTATTCTTTTCCCCAGAAAGATGGCTTTGCTTATTTTTCTCCCTACCACTGGTTTTGTCTGCTCTGTGAAGACCAAGTACTCTGCTCACTCACGTATTTGCTATTTATTCTCTGAGCATTACCTCCGGCTACAGGAAAGGGAAAAGGATACAACATGTTAATTTCAAGAATGATTTCTAATACTGTCAGTGTGTTGCTCCTTCGCACAAACTATGGTTAGATTGATCATGTGAAGAATTTGCTGAATTAGACATGATAATGATAAAATTCGATGTCTTTGGTGAGGACAAGATTCCACGGCAGGGGAATTTTGAAGCTCCACTTGAGAGGGAAGGAAGCAGGCTTCAGCCCTACACACACACACACACACACACACACACACACACACACATGCACACACATATTCCATGTGCTGACAACCCAAACAACTCTTCACAGAACACATGCCCTGCTTCTGTAACTTTGGCCTAAACCACCTGAACATACCCTCTGTGTCTCAGATCAAATTCTAACGTGTGCAGAATACACATTCCTGCCAGTGTATGCTCTGTCTTGCCCTTCAAACCCCCAACTATAATAAAATGTAATCACCCTTCTCTAATCTTCAAGACCAACTTTTCACTGTGACCAACCACAAGCCCAGTATCTTCTGCAGCTTCATTGTCTGCTAATTTTTCTACTGTAGGCTTTCTGCTGTATTTGAAAACCAGACTTTCTTATTCACATTCCATCAGGGCTGGGAAGACTAAGATAGAAAACATGGACATGACAAATTCCACTTAAGCCCGAATCAGTATAAGAACCCCAAGGGAACTACAGGTGGGTGTAGCCTGAAAAATCTCCTATAAATTTAAATGTCTTAGATATTCACGGACCTGTGTACTGAGTCTCACCTCTGAAATTAGCTGTTAAGTGTAAAAGGAGCTAGCTAGCTGGGTTTGCAGCATGAGGCCTGAGGTGTTACTTGTGGTGTCAATCAAAAGGCAATTTCAGAAGACACATTAATAATGTTTAAATAGAAATTTGGGGTAATCAGGAGCTGAATGAGAAATGAGAGAATATTTTGTTGTTTTCTGAGGTTCCATTTTCAAAACACCTTCAGCAATGCTTTTTCATAGATAATTCTCCTTAATAGTTGATATTTAGCATCTCCTTGATCCTCTATGTGCATTTATATTGACTTAATGTATATAATGTATACTCCAAATAATATATTTTTTAGAAGTCTCCTACATGAAGGGATTATAATTTGTCTCACATTCATTTACTTACTCCTTTTCACCCATTAAACAGATGTTCAGTGAATAAATAGCTAATATGATAAAGACCTTATATCAGGAATTTCTTCTCAGAAAGCCTACAGCTCAATGGACAGAGATTAAGATCCAGACATTCAGGGAAATGGTATTGATGGTGAACCACAGATATACAGAAGAGTGAAAGATTGCTTTCACCCGAACCACTGTTTTCACTTGGTCTCTTTTGTACCTTTTTGGACTCCAGCCCTTTGCCAGCGCTGTGTTTGGAATGACAGAATAGAACTGCTCCTGCTGTACCAGTTCTTCTGCCTGTTCTTGGTCACATCAACCCTCCTACCTGGCAAATCCCAGTGCCTTGACAGGTCTCAGCTATGAGGTCATTTGGATATGGCTAGCCCTCTTCTGCAGGTTTCCTTCCCATATCTCTGCTTCTTCCTCCACCACTTTCTCAGTCCTGTGCATTTTCAATAAATTCCTTTCCTGTGGTCATGCCTGCCATAGGAAAAACTTCATTTCATAGAAGAAAGAATTCTCTAAGATTCACCAAATATAGCTTTATCACATGACCTAGCATTTCATTAGTGGTAATAATTTCAACACTCTTTGTAACACACCAAATGCAATGAAAGGAAACTAGAGGCACAGAGTGACATGCTGATAGGGAAGGTTACAATGAGAAGGTATGATCTAGACCCACCTATCACTCCCTCACTAAACCTAAACAATATACAGGGCTATGAATTTGAAGGTTGCTTGGTCAAAGGGCACAACATTAATTGAGTATTATTTATGAACTCCTCAGAACCTTCCAGAATTTTAATATCTTTCCAAGTCTGCAGGAGATAGCATGACACAGGAAGCACAGGCCAAAGCATTTACATTTGCTTTGATTATGTTTTCTATTGCTGTCATAAACACTACAACCACAAGTAACTTGAGAAGGAAAGGATTTATTTTATTTTATGGCTCTCACATCACACAGCATCATTGAGAGAAGTCAGGACAGGGATTCAAACCAAGTACCTAGAGGCACAAACTGAAGCAGGGACCTCTGAGGAGTGCTGCTTACTGGCTTGCTCAGTCTGCTTTCTTATACAAGGGAGGACTACCTGCCCAAAATTGGTTCCACCTACAATGGACTGGGCCCTCCAGCATAATAAAGAGAATGCTCTACGGAGTTGCCTATAGGGCAGTCTGACAGAAGCATTTTTCACAGTTGAGAGTACCTCTTCCTAAGTGGCTCTAGCTTTTGTCAAGTTGACATAAAACTAGCCAGCATAACAATATTAGTTATGATGCTAGTAGAACTGTAGCAAGGGGTGAAAAAGGGTTGGAAGGCCTTAGAGAAGAAGACACAATAGGTTGAAAGATTAGGATGACATTTGGGAGACATCATAGTGAAGTGGAAACTTAAGGGCTCTTTAGAAAGTCAGTTGGGTTAGAAGGTTTTTTTTTCTTCTCTGCAACAAACATGTGAAGGAGAGTTTTCCTGAGGTGGACACAGGTGAAAGACTAAGGTAGACTTGTGAAGGAACTTGTAGCTGAACCAGACACAGAACAAAGGATATTCTACTAAAGCAAGCACGTGAAAGGACACCTGATGAAGGATTCTTGGCTAACAACATGCATGTATTGGTCCGCCTTACATTGCATAGTCGAACTGCATTTGTCAGGACTCCAGAGAGAGAAACTCACCAAAAAAAACCTTCTGGTGGTGTGTTGTGGCTTCTTTGCCACTTCCAAGGAATTAAGCTAATTGGTGGAATTATGTCGGCTGAGGCAGATGTAAGTGCTGAGGAAGGAATGTGCTGAGGCAAAGCCCATGGAGGACATGTGATGTTTGGAGGAAATATAAAAGGATTAATTGGACAGTGGCTGAGGCTGAGGTTGCCTTTTTATAGAGCTAGCTTTGTAACATTTGTTGGTCTTGAGTCTTCGCTAATCTTAGCTTCACTGAGAGAGGCACAGCTGAGAACTTCTGGCATCCTCCTGATCCCTCGAGGCTGAGGCCTGGCTGTCTCTGCTAGGTAGTACCACAGCTACTGACTCGTATTTGCTATCCTGACTCTACCGAACTGGACTGCTGGTATATGCATGAAGTGTTCGTGAGTGAATTGAGCTGTCACTGCTAACCTGTAAACTCCTGATTTCCAGATAACAGACATGAGAATTGTACCAAAGAACCTTTCTAAACAAGTCCACTTTGATATATCTTTTCTTTCCCACTACCTCTGGTGGGTGGTATGCTAAAAGGGAGATTGAAACATTTAAGAATCATCATTAAAAATAGGTTTTAAAAAAATTAATGTTACATGGTAGATAATTTACAGAGGACATACATTTACCCAGAAATCTCTAGTGAGAGGGCACCAGAACTGGATCACCACTGCAGGTTGGGAAGAATTTAAATAAAGACAAAAATGAGGATAGTAGGATACTAAACAATAGAGTTTAGGACACTAATGGGGCTGCAATTGTCAGCCAAAAAGGTCTTATACACAGTGGACTCCAGAGATGGTTGGCAAAATAGTGTCTATAAAAGTAAAACAAACGTCAGGAGATTGGGCAAGGAACAGCACATACAAGCAAAGAAAACCAAGGATGAGTCCTATGATGGTCATATTTTCCCATTGAAACAAAATTCCTGATGAGACAACTTATAGAAGGAAAATTTATGTGGTCGTCATTTGGGGCTATGCTTGCTTGGCTACAGGTACATGCACTGGATATTTCATCTTTACATCAGGTGACACACACACACACACACACACACACACACACCACAAAAGAGAGACGAAATAGAGTTATATGATAAATAGGTAAATATAGATAGATGTTATAGATATAGATAGATAATATATAGAAGAATGATAAATAGTATAGATAGGTATAGCTAGATGATATAGATAAAGATATAAGTATAAATATAGATATATGATAGATAAATAGATGATAGATAGATGATAGATGATAGATAGGTAGACAGACAGACAGACAGACAGATGAGATAGGGACAACATCCTCAGAAAGTCCTGGCCACCAGTGGTCCATTTCCTCTAACTAGCTTCTTTCTCTTAAGGTTCCCTGTATCTTCCTAAATAGTGGCACCAGTTCGATAATAGACCTTAAGTACATGAGCCTGTTAAAGGAAGACCTCATAGACATATAATTAAGTGTGGTTTTCCAAACAGTAGCTGAAATTGAGTCCTGTGTTACTAAGTTTACCACCCTATTTCTATTTAGAAAAAAGAATCACGCTGAAGGGACCTGCTCCCTCAGAGCATCCGGAAAAGTAGATCTGAGCAGGGACAGATATACCATCCAGATCTCATTACTAAGAAGATCTGAGCAGGGGACAGATATACTATCCAGATCTCATTACTAAGAAGCGTTGCTGCCAGATGCAGCGGTAAAGTCAGCACACAGCCTCTGAACATTTCCCTTTTAAGAAATCTAAGAAATTAGTGTCCTAGAGAGAGCCTAATTATCTTACTATTTCTAGTTGTGACTTCCCTGTAGGTTTCACATACCTTATTCCTCACCATGAGTTGCATGGCAGGACTCCAGATGAAACTACAGTAACCAAGACTGGCATATATTTGTGGAATCCCACAAAGGTGGATTCCCACCTCCAGGTGACCTGGAGGGGATATAGTTTATGATCCTTCTCTGTAACAAGTGAGTGCAAAAGGTAGGAAAACCCAGTCTTCAGACATAAACACAGACACGCCACATGTGTTCTGCTTTGAGTGCTCTGAAAGGTTTTCCACATGTTCTTATCAGCTCATACATGGTGCATTGTGTTCTCTTTCCAAGCAGCCAACTGTCTGTCTTTAATGTCACCCATTAAGTGCCCATTGGATGTGGCACTGATTGGCCACCATCAATCAGCCTAGAGATAGTCTCTTTTCAACACTTCATATCTTGCCAGGATCAAGAAAGCATTTGTTCTCTGGGGGCTTCCAAAAATATTGACAGTTCTTGGATGAGATTCAACACCAATTTGGGGACTTTCTCCTTTTCTTTTCCATAGTGACAGCTTCCCTGACAGCATGAGACTGAGCATTTCTGCTGTTTAAATGGCGGTGATGATCTCATCTCTGTGACTCTTTCTGGGTTGCATGAGGAACAAAGAACTCAGAATCTAGGTTGCGTTCTGAGCTCTGGAGAGAGTGAAGACTCATCCCACTGTCCCACTGCTAGCGTGACTGTGCTCCTACAGTCTGGCTCTTCTACATCCAGGAAATCTCTGTGCTCTTACACAGTGGGGTATCTTTGCTTCTGAAACTGGCATCACTTGGCATGTTCTGCACCAGCTGACACCTTTCCAGAGAGACTCTATATGAACATATGCTTTCTTTTCAAGGTTCACTGCACATGTCAGACCTTAGATGTGCCTTTTGCTATACAGTCCTGACACTTGCCACCCCTGACACCTGGAATGCCTGCTTTCCCAAGCCCAGTTCCTACTTATTTTACCTTTGTCATTATACATACAGAGACAACCATCTCCTAAATTCTCATGTTTGATTGACTGTCTCCTTTATGTGAACAACCATACCATTATGCTTCTACTATAGCCAAGAAATAACGCCTGTGGAATGTTCCACATTTTCCAAAGTGCTTTACACATACACTATTTAATCCTTAAAATATAGGGTTCTGTACCACATTTGTTGCAAGGCTAATCTGCTTTGTCATCCACAATTTCAAGTTCTCTTGGTACATCACAGTGCCACACTTTCCTGACCTTATGAGCTTAGGTGAAGCCGTATGACAGTCTTGGATAAAAACCCATAACAGATATATCATCATTTCTGAGTCAAAGCTTTAAAGGCCAAAGTAAAATTGGCCCTTCATCTGATTTGTGTGTGTGTGTGTGTGTGTGTGTGTATGCGTGTGTCTGCATGTTTACACATATGGGCAGGTATGCATGTATTTGAGTGGACCTGCATGTGAAGGACAAAGGTCGATGACAGAAGATTTATTGGATTGATTTACACTTTATATATTGCAGCAGGATCTCTTACATGAAAACAGAAATCATGGAAAATCAAATATTCCATCTAGCCAGCTTCTTCCAGGGATCATCTGTTTCACTCTTCCAAGCACTGGGACACAGGCAAGCTATCACAGATCACCTGGCATTTACATGGGTGATGAGTCTGACCTCTAGTTCTTACACCTGTGCAACAGTATCTTATGCATCTCCCAATCCCTGACTCTTCATGGTCTTCCTACAATGAGGATGGAATAATGTTTCTGGCTGGTTTGTCTGCTACGTAATGAGTAAAAGTAGTCCTGCCTGTGGATGTTTATAGGCTAATACAGGATGCTGATACAACAGATGACACCTTGCTAGTGCCATTGTGTGTGTGTGTGTGTGTGTGTGTGTGTGTGTGTGTGGTGTGAGTGTGTGTGTCTGTGTCTGTGTGTGTGTCGGGGGGGGGGCAGGACTATGATGAAATGAAATTCTAACTGTAGTGAGATGATTTTTAAAATAGTTTAGGTATGTGGAAAACATAATTTTTCCCAGATAAATTAATGGAAATTATTTTTTTTTATTCGATATAATTTATTTACATTTCAAATGATTTCCCCTTTTCTAGCCCCCCCACTCCCCGAAAGTCCCGCAAGCCCCCTTCTCATCCCCTGTCCTCCCACCCACCCCTTCCCACTTCCCCGTTCTGGTTTTGCTGAATACTGTTTCACTGAGTCTTTCCAGAACCAGGGGCCACTCCTCCTTTCTTCTTGTACCTCATTTGATGTGTGGATTATGTTTTGGGTATTCCAGTTTTCTAGGTTAATATCCACTTATTAGTGAGTGCATACCATGATTCACCTTTTGAGTCTGGGTTACCTCACTTAGTATGATATTCTCTAGCTCCATCCATTTGCCTAAGAATTTCATGAATTCATTGTTTCTAATGGCTGAATAGTACTCCATTGTGTAGATATACCACATTTTTTGCATCCATTCTTCTGTTGAGGGATACCTGGGTGGCTTCTCAGAAGATGAGTACATGTTACCTTGGCAGAAAAGGTAGGGATGAGCACACTGAGGGGCGAGGAGGGGGAGGGGAATGGGGAGAGGAAGAGAGAGAGGGAGGAGAGGGAGAGGAAGAGGGAGAAAAGAAGACATGAGGAAGAGGCCTGTCCCATATCTCTCCCAGGTGAAACCCTGATGCTTCCTTGTTCATATTTCCTTTCTTATTTGTAAGAAGGAGTGGCATGTGCCTGTATGCATACCTGTGAAGGTCAGAGGACCACATTTGGGAGTCAGTTCTCTAGCTTGTTGAGCAAGAGTCTCTCTTGTCTTTGTCACCATTCACACTCCAGAATAGTTGGATCATGAGCTTCTGAGAAATTCTTCTGTCTCCCCGCCTCATCTCTCCAGAGGAGTGCTAGAATTACTGATGTATATCACACTTTCTGGCTATTTACATGAGTTCTATGGACTGAACTCAAGGTACTAGGATTGCTTGGTAAGTGATTTTACTGGTGAACCATCTCTCTGGCTTGACACTGATCTTTTAGCAAACATACAAATAATGAGTTCCATCATGACATTTTAATATACACACTGTAATAAGTAATGCATAATGTGTAACAAAGTATATAGTGTATAATATATATAATATCTGATCCATGGTATGTGGTATATATGTGATATGTGATATATGATTGATATGTGATATGATATATGATAAATATTATGTTGTATGTATGTTACATGTTGTTATATAATTTATAGAATATTGTATATTCAATTTTATATTCTCTCTATATATTATATATATAATAAATTTGTATGCCATATTCTATCTTCCATATTCCATGTTCTATATTCTATATTCCAAATTCTATTCTATATTCTAAATTCTTCTTTACTGTATATTGGATATTCCATATTCTACATTCTATATATAATTATACTTTGTTCTTATTCCCCACTTCTACTGCCTTCCCTTTCCTCCTCCTTGCTGGTCCTAGTACCCTACATTCTTCAGACTATTCCTTCTTTAAACTATCATGTCATATATACTCCACTATCCTTTCTGGTTGTCACTCCCTTTAGAACTCTCTCAAAGTCCCCTTTGTACTTTCACATACTACACATACACATAAACACAAAAAATTAGCTCTGCATATGCAAATTAGTAAGTTTAATCAGCACATAAACAGATGCACAAAGACAAAACACATGATCACCTAAACTGTTTTTAAGGATAGACATGAAGACTATTCCACAACTTGTAATAATGTTCTACAAAGAGACCTGAGTTTCTTTTTACCACTATCTGTTTCTTGCTTTGACCAAACAAGCAATAACACTTTGAGTAGCTGCCCTTATTTAAAAGTGTTGATGGGCCTTCACTACCTTTATAAAAATTTTAAAAGATTTTTATTTTTAATTACATATATTAATTATATATATATATATTTTTTTGGGTGCACATGCATATATATGTACACACAAGAGTCAAAAGATGATGTTAGATTTTCTGTAGATGGAAAGGCAGATAGTTCTATGACACTGATGTGATCACTGGGGACCAAACTTGTGTCCCCTGCAAAAACAGCAACCACTTTTAAGTACAGAACAATCCCTTCAGCCTTACTTCTTCATAACCATTAGCAGAAAGTCCAGATTCACAAGGATGTCTTCAAGATCATATGTCCCTATCTTCCAGTTGCCATTTCAGCATGTAATTGTACTCTATTGCTACAGAACCACAGGTCCTGATCTGTGAACTCTAGACTATCACTGCTTCCATCTCTATGCTTTATCTCATCAAGCAAAATCCTACTATAGTTCAGATATCACTCAGCCATCATCTCCTGGACACAGCCACACTCTCTCCTGCCTCTTGCCTTCTTTCAGTAACTTGGGTTGCCTGCACACATGTATGGTTTTTCCCCTTTAGTTTGCAGGATGCTTCACACTCTGTTTTCTTCTATTTAAAGATGATGTGCTGATGTGTAGTTTTCTCCTTTATCCTGACTGGGATTTGAAAAGAATCTTAAATATTTATTGTGGCAGTTTTGTCAGACTTAGGGAAGCCCATATCTCTTTATTTGCTGTTATTGATCTACTTATAACCTTTCTTGCTTTGCAGACGCCATTATCTTCTCTAGTATATTTTCCCTTTTCTATTCCTCTGTGTGTTTCAATTAAAATTTTTCTTTCAAGTTGTTTTAATATACTGTTGAAGAATCCATTGTTCTTTCAAATTCTATTGCTGAAATTTCATTTCTAAAATTCTATACTTTCTGATCTGTGGACATATCCCTATTGCTTTCTTTGATCTTGAACTATGTCTTGGGCATGTTTGTTTTATAATATGATGACCACTTTTTCTTGTGACTGTTTCTGTTGCCCCCACTTCACTTTGGTTTTTGGGAAGGGAAACTTCTACCATGCTCTGTTCCTGGAAAACAGGCATGAGTAGGATGGAAAGGAAGGAGCATAATTTCTGTGAACACCCCCCTTTTGCTCCCCAAGCCCTGTGTGTTTTGAAGGTACATATGGATGTACATTTAAGTATGGATAGGTGTTTGTGGAGGTTAAGAGGGCAGAAATAACCCTTGGATATTTTTCTTTTCTCAAGTTCTATCCACTCCCTCCTACCTTTATTTGAGGTAGAGTTTCTCCCTGGCCTTGGAAGTGCCAAGTAGGTTAAACTGTTGGAACCCTGAACCTCCAGAATCTGATTGTCTGCTTCTCTAAAGCTGGAATTGAAATCATATGCCACCACATATATAAAAAGACCAGTTGTTTTATATGAGTGGAGCTCAGATTTGCAAGGCAATCACTTTACTAGGCTGAGCCATCTCCTTCTCCTTTCTCCTGTATTTCTAGGGAAGCTCTTTTGTTGTCTTGGGCTTACTGTTGTTGTGGTTCATAGACATCATATATGGGTAGGATTATTGGCTGCCTTCATCCTTTAGAGGCATGCACTGCTGTACGTTCTGGTACCATGAGTAGCATCAGAAGCTATACCCATAATGTCTCACCAACACGAACTCTCAAAACATGAGCTAAAGAAAGACACCAGCACACATACCACACAAGACAATGAAAGACACATGAGAATTTAGGCTTACAGAAAGGAGTAGAGAAAAGTGAATAAAACTGGGGTTGGGAGAGGTGGCCCTCTCCAGAGAAGAACATCTCACCTGGCTTTCCAGTGCCAAAATGTCAGCTCTGAAAGCATACATATAAATAACATCATATGGGCTTATAGTTATTAATACACATACAGGTGCAATAGCAATAGATAAAAGAGAGGTCATGAATTTGAAGAGGATCTGAGAGAAGGCTCTGGGAGTGTTTAGAGGAAGGAAATGTAAGGCAGAAGCAATGTGACTAAATTACAGTCTCACCATGAACAAAAAATTAAAATAAAAAATAAAAATGGGCTATTCAAAATTATGGTGCTTCATTCTGCCTGTGAAGCTTAACATTTTAAATATATTTTTTATATTATAATATAATGGCCTTACTTTCTCCTTCCTTCTTTCTCCTCTACCCCTCCCATGCATTCTTCCATCCAGGTCTCATTCAAATTAATGGCCTTCTTTGCTTTGTTTTTACATGTATGTGTGCAGGCTATAAATATAGCCTGGTATTAATTGTGTGTGTGTGTGTGTGTGTGTGTGTGTGTGTGTGTGTGTGTATGTGCTTACCTCTTGGTATTGAATAATCAGTGGTGTTCTTCCCTGAGTTATTTCTTTCAATCTCAGCAGTCCTTAGTTATCTGTAGTTCTTTGGGATTAATCCCTTGTAAACTTTCCCCCATCCATACTAGCATAACTATCAATGTCCTTTTAGTTGAAGTCATGTTTAATTCATGTGGGTGAGACTTGATGGGTGCAGCTTCTAGCATTTTTAGGAAACATAACCTCACAACAAACTTTCTCTTCTTCTGCCTCTTTCAATAATTTCACCTGTCTTTCACATTGATCGCTGAGCCTCAAGTACCGGAGTTGTGTTGTAGATGTATGTGTGAGGACTGTGCTCCATAACTCTGAACTTAGATCAGTTGTGGTTTTCTCTTACAGTTTCAATCCCTTGTAAAGACAATTCTCGATGAGAGGCGAGAACTATACTGTGAGGATAATACTTATCCTGTAGTTAGGGATTGTAGTAGGTTGTTGGACTGTCAGTTTTAGGATATACTACAAGATCCAAGACCCTACTAGTTGGTAGCAATCTAAGTTTCTAGTACAAATCATGATTTTCCTCTTGTTGAGTGAAACAGAGCACAGTTAGATCAATGTTGATTACCACCAAGGTGTATTGCCATGGTAATAAGCCCTTAGGGTTATTGTGCCATGCTAGTTGTTGTAGTTTATAGATGTCACACCTGGTAAGATTACTGGTTACTTCTCTCCTTTGGAAGCTTGCATGACACCTCTGCTAACCATTATTAATAGTACTCAGAGAGGAACCTAACATTTTTAAAGGACCGTTTTCCATGAAAGCAATCTTTCCAAAACTAATTATTGAAGTGGACAATTTACTTAATAATTTCTCCCTTGGGGGGAACAAAATGCCCATAGGAGGAGATACAGAGACAAAGTGTGGAGCAGAGACAGAAGGAAAGGCCATCCAGAGACTGCCCAACCTGTGGATCCATCCCATACACAGTTACCAAACCCAGACACTATTGTGGATACCAACAAGAGCTTGCTGACAGGAGCCTGATATAGTTGTCTCCTAAGAGGTCTTCCAATGCCCGACAAATACAGAGGTAGATGCTCAAAACCAACCACTGGACTTATCACAGGGTCCCCAATGGAGAAACTAGAGAAAGGACAGAATGAGCTGAAGGGATTTGCAGTCCCATAGGAAGAACAACAATATGAACCAACCAGAACTCCCAGAGCTCCCAGCGACCAAACCACCAACCAAAGAGTACACATGGAAGCACCCATGGCTTCAGTCACATATGTAGCAGAGGACGGCCTTGTTGGACATCAATGGGAGGAGAGGCCTTTGGTCCTGAGAAGGCTCGATGCCCCAGTATAGGGGAATTCCAGGACAGGGAAGCAGGATTGGGTGGGTGAGTGAGCAGGGGAGGGGGATGGAATAGGGTGTTTTCTGAGGGGAAATGAGGAAAGGGAATAACATTTGAAATGTTTAACATATGATAAAATATCTAATAAAAAAAGAAAAAATCTCCCTTGAGATACTAGATGATTTGAAAGATTACATACAGAATTATAATTAGAATCTGGAAGACCATCCCTATACTGAAACATTTTTATATTTTCCTGAGGGATAGGTGGTCATTCATAGGGCATAAACAAATATCATAGTCTTGCTGTGCTTCAAAAATATGTCCAAAAATGCTGCACCATTCAAGATGCATGCTTCAGTAGGTAGAGGCACACAGATACAATGAGTTTGAAAGGGAAATCAAAGGCACACAGGGCTTTCCCTGTCCTCAGGGAATGACATCATTTCTTGGCACCCCTGCCAAAACCAACTCTCTGTTGGGTGGACTGTGAAGCGTGACTTCTTTTTAAGCCAAGGAAAGACTGTCTGAAAATGGGATTTTAATTTTTTTCAAATGAGTGGGAGGCCAGCTGGCTCTAGATCTGAGTTTAGACAGAGGGAAAAAATTCAACTCAGCTACAATTTCTTTTTCTCTTAAATCAGAGATTCACATGAGAATTTTCTCCTTACATCTGAAAATTGCAGTCAAAGTATCATGCACTGAGTTTCAAAAGATGCCTTCCAAATTGGCTCTGATGCTGAGTCATTAGCTGGGTGATCTCAAGTGCTGTTTGTAACCCCTGTAAGTGAGTTTCCTTCTTTGTTGGTGTGGTCACTAGCACCCGTTCTATGTGTTAGAAGGATAGTCTAATAACACTTGCCAAGTGTTCTGCTCTGAGCTCTGGACCTCATCTGCATGCAGTAAAATCCATTTCCTTTCATGGTCAACATTGAACGTACCAGCTACTTCTGCCTCAGGAAGGAAGGAAGGAAGGAAGGAAGGAAGGAAGGAAGGAAGGAAGGAAGGAAGGAAGGAAGGAAGGAAGGAAAGAAGGAAGGAAGGAAGAAAGGAAGAAGGGAAGAAAAAGAAAATCTAGAATCTGGTTTCCATTCCTAAATGTCATTTTCACCCTCAATCCCACAATGCCTCTGCACTGTCAGCACCACTTCATATGCCCTTGGCTTTTCTTTTCACTCTATGATAGACATTTGGGAAAGTCTTATTTATAGTTTTCATCTCTCCTTTCATTCAGTACCCTCTCTCACTGACTGACCTCTGCATTCTTTTCAAAAACAATAAAGAGCTTGGAGTGGGATTTATTGGCCCACCAACCTTAGGACCTGGCCACATTCTCTCCTCTCTCTCTCTCTCTCTCTCTCTCTCTCTCTCTCTCTCTCTCTCTCTCTCTCTTCCTCCCTCTCTCTCCCCCTCTCTCCCTCTCACCCTCTTTCCCCCTCCCTCTCTCTTTCCCATCCCCCTGTCTCTTCCCCTCCTCCCTCTCTATCTCTCCTTGTTTCTTCCTATCCAGATACATAACCAATGTACAATACCTAAGTCCTTTAATTTATTCTCAGTACAAGGCCGTCACATCTATCTGTTCCTCGGTGTTCTTAGTCCCTCTTCTCCAGGAAGTCTCTTTTGACCATGACGGCACTGAGGTCTACGCTTGAGTGATTCCTAACCACAGAAGCAACTGCCCCTCCCATGCTTCTCTCTTTTTCTTCCATTCTTTCTTTAGACCTCATCCAGCACATGCTTGGCTTGTTTATGCATCTGTTTGTTTATTCTTTTTTCTTACATTAGAATACAAATTCTGTAAGAACAGAGACTCTTGTCATTTTTACTTATTACTGTATCTTCAGACTGAAACTCAACCAGTACTCAATATTGGCTTGAAGCATTAAAGGCCATACAGTAGATACCTAACTAATGCTAGTTATCATTATTATCAATTTACAGAATTAGACTAGCCTGACTTAGCGAAATGTATAATAAAACAGTGCTGCTGAGATTCATTTTTTGTGAGTTGTCATTTTTAATAGAAGAATATATTTAAAGTCATACTTTAACAAGTTTTCCCTAAAAAGAAAGGCAAATTAAAGCAACAATTCTTAGCTTAGTAACACTGATGGTTCGTGGAATATACTTCATCTGGTCTAATTAAAAAGCCAGGCATAATTACAAGCCTTTTCTAGAGAGTACATTGTAGGAGCTCTAAACAGAGCCAAGGAAGGAGAGTACATGGTGAGTTCAGAAGATCCCTGCTCACCTAGGCGTCTGAGAAGTGTTTTCATTTTTTTCTTAGCTGTGTAGGAAAAACTTGAACCTTTTATGATTTGTGCTGGTATAACCAAGATCCCTGTTATCTGTCTTTCATGTGGTCTGTGTGCTGAAATCTTGGTTCCCATGAATATCTGCTGGGTGATTTCTTCGTCAGTGATGTGTCTTTTCTGCCCTATAAAATGAGGGCCTCAGAAACACCTGGAATTTTTAGGATAGAGTATTGAGTGACGTAACCTCAATTCTCAGGGGATAAGAGTCACTGTGGTGGTTTGAATAAGCTTGGCCCATGCGACTTGGAAGTTTTAGGAGGTGTGGCTTTATTGGAGGAGGTGGAGCCTTTTAAAGGAAGTGTGTCACTGTTGGGGGTCAGCTTTGAGGCTCCTGTGTTCTGGTTCCATCCAGTGTGGAAAGACAGTCTCCTTCTGAACGTCTTTGGCTCCAGGTTTAGAACTACCAGCTCCCGCAGCACCATGTCTGCCTTTAAGTCGCCATGCTTTCCATCCTGATAACAATGGATTGAGCCACTGAAAGTGTAAGCCAGGCCCAATAAATGTTTTACTTTATAAAAGTAATCACAGAGGTTGGGAGAGGGAGGGAGGGACCTGGGTGGAAAAGGGGACAGGGAGGGGAAGAGGGGAACATGATCAGATATTGGGGGTGGGAAAAGGACTTAAGCCCTGAAGGCTAGCAGAAAGAATGGAAACAGGCACCCTTGGGCAGTAGGAGGTAGGGGGACCCTTTAGAATGTACCAGAGACCCAGGAGCTGAGAGACTCTCAGGATTCAAAGGGAGGGACTTTAGAGGAAATGTTTTACAGTAGGGGGAGGGAACTTGTAGAGTCCACTTCCAATAGAAAGACAGAACATCAAGTGGAGGGAAAGGAGGTCCAGTGAGAAACCCAAATTGGGATCTAGCTCAAGGGGAGGCCCTAAGGCCTGACACTATTACTGATGCTGTGGTGTGCTTACAAACAGGAGTCTATCATAACTGCCCTCTGAAAGGCCCAACACACATCTGAAAGAGTAAGATGCAGGTATTTACACCCAACCAATGGACAGAAACTGGTGACATTGTGGTTGAATTAGGGAAAATCTGGAAGAATCTGAGAAGCATGGCTCTATAGAAAGACCAATTAACCTAGACCCCAGAGATCTCTCAGATATTGAACTACCAACTAGGCAGTATATACCAGCTGAAAGGAGGCCCCTAAAGCATATTCAGCAAAGGACTGCCATGCCTGACCTCAGTGAGAGAAAGCATACCTAACTTTCAAGATACTTGAGGCCCCAGGGCTGGGGAGGTTTGGTGGAGTAGGGGTAGAAGATAGGGACATCCTCTTGGAGATGGGAGGAGGTATGGGCTGAGGAACAGTCAGAGGATAAAGACTTGACTTTTAAAAAGACTAAAGAATAAAAAAATAAGTGTTGTCATGGCCATGGTGTCTCTTCACAGCAATGAAAACCAAACTGAGACTGTCATTATTCTCTTTTCAAGATGGTCCAGGTCTAGGTGCCATGTGAACATCAAATATGCTTCCGTAATTTCAGGTCCTGATGTATGGAGCTATAGAAACATCATCATAGCCACGTGTGAAGGAAAAGAATCTCTCCATCTCTATGAATACTATTTTTCTGTGGAAGGCACATTTGAGAATGGACTGTTCCCTGAATCTAGGCTCTAAGTTGAAGCTGAAAGAGGGACTGGCCTTTGGTGCACATATTGAAGTTATTCATTTCCTGCGTGTGCAGACTCACAAGAAGGTCTGACACATATCCAATCTAGAGGGGAAAAGAGGAAGACTTTCCTGTCAAAGGTCATCCCAAAATCGCCCAGGTAGTACCGGGCCAGGAGATTGAATTTCAAGAACTTTGAGAAATAAGTTTAAGTATCTATACTCAGAATGTTAATGGAATACCTAGTCTTAGCCACTATTAAAACATACCTCAATGAGGCCTGTTCATCCATTCTAGATCAAATTAACTCAAGAATATGGTGGAACTATTATAATTTTGCCTTTACTTTTCTAACCTCTGCACATGTCAGCCGTGTTCCAGCTGTAACTTTTTGCAGATGGCTGGAGTTACAGTTTTCTCCATACAGAAGCACTCTTGACACAGTACCACTTATGAAAGAAAACACATGCAAGAGCCCTCTGCATAAAGGCCTTTATGCAGGTATCTTCTGTTGCTTTCTAGTTCTTCTTTTTTATTGGTTGAGTGACCCAGTGGAGTTGTTTCATATTTGTATTCTATTTAGTTCATTTTATTATTTTTTTAATTCTTTATATAAATTCTTATTTTCTATCTTTACATTTACTTAGCAAGAATCACCACCATCATTATCATCATCATCTTTGCCTTTATCAGCACCACCATGTTTATAGTTATATTAGTAACTCTTCTGCTGATGTGATGAAATGCCCTGACCCAAAGCAACTCACAGAAGGGTTTATTTTGGCTTTTTGTTCTGCACGGATCAGTGTTCATCAAGGCAGTGAGGCCTGGGTGTTAGCTTATAGGCAACTCTACTAGGCTCCTCGCAGAGACCTAGCAACAGTTTACATCATCATCTGCCACCTTACCTGCTGCCAACAGGTACAGGCAGCATATAAAGGGACAGCTTGGTATACCATCTTTTACTTTCTCCCCCTTTTGTCCTTTTCTTCCCTCTCTCTGCACTCATGACTCTGTTCCTGCCTGTCTACCGGTCTGCCTGTCTACATGTCCACTTGTCTCCCTCCTTTCTCTTCCCCCAAATAAACAACATTTATGATAGATCTCTTGAATGGCATAATTTCTCATGGGGCCACCTTCACATGGGCCCATCAGGTATCCCTTCACTGCATTATATTTCGTAACACTGAAAGCAAGCAGTAAGCATGGCTGCAGGATTAGTAAGCCGAGAGCTCACATCTCAGTCAGAAGAATGAGGCAGAGACAGCAAACTGAAAGTATAGTGAAGTTATAAAATCTCAAAGCACACCCCCAGTGATGTCCTTCCCTCTACAAGCTATATGTCCAAAATCTCCCCAGAGTTTCCAAATGTATGAGCTCATGGGAGACATTGATGCTACAAGTGTTTAGCTGATAAACAACTTCAGCAAAGTGGCAGGTTATAAAGTCAACTCAGGCAAATCAGTGGCCTTCCTATACTCAAAGGATAAGCAGGCTGAGAAAGAAATTAGGGAAATGACCCCCTTCACAATAGCCACAAACAGTATAAAGTACCTTGGGGTGACTCTTACCAAACATGTGAAAGATCTGCATGACAAGAACTTCAAGACTCTGAAGAAGGAAATGCAAGAAGACCTCAAAATATGGGAAAACCTCCCATGCTCATGGATCAGCAGGATCAATATAGTTAAAATGGCCATTTTGCCAAAAGCAATATACAGAGTCAATGCAATACCCATCAAAATCCCAACTCAATTCTTCACAGAGTTAGAAAGAGCAATTCTCAAATTCATCTGGAATAACAAAAAACCCAGGATAGCTAAAACTATTCTCAGCAACAAAAGAAATTCTGGGGGAATCAGTATCCCTGACCTCATGCAATACTACGGAGAAATAGTGTTAAAAAACTTCATGGTATTGGTACAGTGACAGGCAGGCAGATCAGTGGAACAGGACTGAAGATCCAGAAATGAACCCACACACCTATGGCCACTTGATCCTCGACAAAAGGGCTGAAAACATCCAATGGAAAAAAGATAGCCTTTTCAACAAATGGTGCTGGTTCAACTGGAGGTCAGCATGCAGAAGAATACGAATTGATCCATCCTTGTCTCCTTGTACTAAGCTCAAATCCAAATGGATCAAGGACCTCCACATTAAGCCAGACACTCTGAAGCTAATAGAAAAGAAACTGGAGAAGACCCTTGAGTACATCGGTACAGGGAGAAAGTTTCTGAACAGAACACCAATAGCGTATGCTCTAAGGTCAAAAATTGACAAATGGGACCTCATAAAATTACAAAGTTTCTGTAAGGCAAAGTACACCATCAAAAGGACAAATCGGCAACCAACAAATTAGGAAAAGATCTTCACCAATTCTACATCAGATAGAGGGCTAATATCCAATATATATAAAGAATTCAAGAAGTTAGACTCCAGAAAACCAAACAACCCTATTAAAAAAGGGGTAAAGAATTCTCACCTGAAGAACTTCAGATGGCGGAGAAGCATCTTACAAAATGCTCAACTTCATTAGTCATTAGGGAAATGCAAATCAAAACAACCCTGAGATTTCACCTTACACCAGTCAGAATGGCTAAGATTAAAAATTCAGGAGACAGCAGGCGTTGGCAAGGATGTGAAGAAGGAGGAACACTCCTCCACTGCTGGTGGGGTTGCAAATTGGTACAACCACTCTGGAAATCAGTCTGGCGGTTCCTCCGAAAACTGGGCACCTCACTTCCAGAAGATCCTGCTATACCACTCCTGGGCATATACCCAGAAGATTCCCCAGGATGTAATAAGGATACATGCTCTACTATGTTCATAGCAGTCCTATTTATAATAGCCAGAAGCTGGAAAGAACCCAGGTATCCTTCAACAGAAGAGTGGATGCAAAAAATGTGGTATATATACAGAATGGAGTACTATTCAGCGATTAGAAACAATGAATTCATGAAATTCTTAGGCAAATGGATGGAGCTGGAGAACATCATACTAAGTGAGGTAACCCAGACTCAAAAGATGAATCATGGTATGCACTCACGAATAAGTGGATATTAACCTAGAAAACTGGAATACCCAAAACATAATCCACACATCAAATGAGGTACAAGAAGAAAGGAGGAGTGGCCCCTTGTTCTGGAAAGACTCAGTGAAGCAGTATAGGGCAAAATCAGAATGGGGAAGTGGGAAGGGGTGGGTGGGAGGACAGGGGAAGAGAAAGGGGCTTATGGGACTTTCAGAGAGTGGGGGGCTAGAAAAGGGGAAATCATTTGAAATGTAAATAAAAATTGTATCGAATAAAAAAATAAAGATTAAAGGAACAAAAGTAAAAAAAAAAAGTGTTTACCGTGTGCCAGTATCCCTAAAAGTACACTTAATCCCTACACTCTATAAATTGGCATTATTACAAACTCTATTTTCTATAGGAGGATTTTGAGGCCATAACACAGAATGCAGCATTATCCAATGCCGTCATGATGATGTATCTCAGCTCTGAATGACCCCAGCCCAAAAAGTCTTTGATTAAATCGTTATGTTTCCTCAGAACACCATCCTGTCAAATATCTGACCTGGCCCTTGGTGCTGAGAAGACTATTTGTTGAAAAAAAAAATGAGTTTGGCTTATGCTTGTTCTCGTTTGTGAAGAGCTGGATGAGTGAGTTTCTTCACATGTAGAAATGTTAACTCCTGTAAAGCATTTGAAGATCTATGAATGTCTATCTGTGTAGTTTTTACTCAGAAGCAGTAAGTTCCAATCCAGGAAAAGCTAGTAACACTCAGGCTTACCTGGAGTGCTACTTGGAGTAATCGCACCTCCTCAATTTTCCTATGTTCCCCTTTTGTATTCCCACATGCAAAGATTCCTGGCCCTGTCCTATGTATAAAAGTCCCTGCTATTTATCCCTTCTGTATACCTAGATATTTCTATATCTCTGGGGAGATGACCCATTCACCTTTATCCACTCTATTTGTTACCTGAGAGTACAATGATCTCTGTTCAAAAGGGATGTGGCGAGACAGTGAACTATTACTGTACAATGTTGGATCATCTCTGGGAAGCAAACTGGGGACCACTGAAGAGGAACTACTTCTTTCAAGTGGAGGAGATTGGAAAGTCACATAAGTTTCAGTTTTAAGGAGAAATGTCTTTTTTATATAGAATTTTGTGGTGACTGGACAGAGGAAGAGGAAATCCACAGCAGACTGTGGAGTGTTGTGCACTTTGGATGATGCCACCTGCAGGATGTAAGGACTGGGGTAAATTATCCAGGCAAAATGGAAGCTTCAGAATTTATGTGCTGTCCTTTCATCTGTGAGCAGATATGTGGGAGATGGAGGGAGGGAAGAAAAAGAGAGAGGAAGTGGAAGCAAGGAAGGAAAATAGATGTTTTTGTAGATTGGAAAATAGAATGGGAAGACAGTAGCTCCCTAAGTGGATCAAGCAAGAAATGAATTGGCAGGAGAGAGTTGGCAAAAAACAAAAACAAACAAAACCAGGGAATTTGGGTTATAAGTAATAGAAAGAAAGAAAGAAAGAAAGAAAGAAAGAAGAAGAAAGAAAGAAAGAAAGAAGGAAGGAAGGAAGGAAGGAAGGAAAGAAAGAAGGAAGGAAGGAAAGAAGGAAAGAAGGAAAGAAAGAGGAAGGGAAGGGAAAGGAAAGAAGGAAGGAAGGAAGGAAGGAAGGAAGGAAGGAAGGAAGGAAGGAAGCAAGCAAGCAAGCAAGCAAGCAAGCAAGCAAGCAAGCAAGCAAGCAAGCAAGCGAGTTTTGAATCAGAACTTTGGAGAGCTCCACACGGAGCTGAAAACAGGCTGGTTATTTGGAGAGGAATGGGGGACTTCCTTTTGGGACCATGAAGGAGGAAGTGAGCTTTCAGAGCTCCTGAAGGAGAAAATTATTGTTGGTAACTGACTACTTGTAAGAAGTAATTTGTGTGTCTGCAGCTCATCTCCTCACAGGGCTTCCCCGCCTACAGCAACATGAATGTGAAGGTAGCACACACTGGGACCTGTGGGTAGGGAGCCTGCAGCCTACCCTGTCCAGTCCTGAGAAACATGACTGCATGCATCCAACTGGCAGTAAGAACTGACAGCTGACCCCTAAGCCATTCCTTCTGGTTGCTAGGCAAACAACACAAAGGGAAACAGAAGAAGCCAAATAACAAGAGACTGCTCTCACCAGGTGAATGAACAAAAAAGGCCGAATAGAAGGAAGTCTGCAGAGACCCAGAGTGTAAATTATTGACTCCCCATAGACCCAGAATTACCACCTCTGTCTGCCCAGTTGATATCATTAGAAGATAAAACACATGACATGTTTTTAAATTAATACAATTTTCTCAGTTCTTTTTTCTTTATCTTTATCTTTATCTTTTTCTTTCTTTCTTTCTTTCTTTCTTTCTTTCTTTCTTTCTTTCTTTCTTTCTTTCTTTCTTTCTTTCTTTCTTTCTTTCTTTCTTTCTTTCTTCTTTCTCTCCCTTTCTCTCTCTCTATGTCTGTCTGTCTTTCTTTCTGTTCTTGTTTATCTGTAGAGACAGTCTAACTTAGACTGAGCAGTTGAAATATTTATATTGTTCAAAACACAGTTTCTTTGACTTTCTTTGTGCTGTCTTGTTTGAGTGTTGTTTCAGGTTTTGTTTTGTTTGTAATTGCATTGGTTTGGTTTGGAGATTAGGTTTTGTTTTGGTCAAGCTCTCACCACAGGATATATGTTTTCTCCGGGCTTGTAATTGCCCACACTTTGCCTCTTGGCCTGGGATGTAGATATGCGCTTTTAAGCTCGTTGTAATATTTAATTTTAATTCTCTTTTTCTCCATCTGTATTTTGTCTTCAGTGAAATGAATTTTTCTGTCTTCTTCATCTTTATCCGCTTTCACCTTTCTACAAGATTTTTTGTTATTTTGGTGCCGCCCTCCTTATACCCCTGTTTTACCTTTAGCTTGATTGAGCTAGTTTCTTTACTTCTGAATTGGCATTTCCCCTTCTTTTTAGTGTTCCCTTTTCCTCCTCCTCTTCTATTTTTATTAATGCACTTACATTATTTATTTTTCTGTTCATAACCATACCAACTAATATCTTATTTCTATACAGTATTATATTTCTTACTTAATTCCCATAAATCTAATGGAGTTGTGTCAATTTTTATAATTGGTTAGTAATGCATTATTTAAATTTTTATTGACTCTTTGTCAATAAAACAATATCACAACATGTTCCCCAATTCTACTCATCTCACCATCCCTTTTCATCTGACCTTTACTGTTGCATCCTACCTTTCAAAAGAAAATAAAAATAAATAATCAATAAATAATAAATACCTCATCAAGGAAGATGCAGTGTGGCAGTATGTCACAGAGTATACTTTTTTGTCCAAACAACTTTTTAAAAGAAGATTTATTTTTATTTATATGAGTACACTGTAGCTGTCTTCAGACACATCAGAAGAAGGCATCGGATCTCATTAGAGATGGTTGTGAGCCACCATATGGTTGCTGGGAATTGAACTCAGGACCTCTGGAAGAGCAGACAGTACTTGTCACACCTGAGCCATCTCTCCAGCCCTCCAAATATATTTACTAACAACTATTCATTACAATGAGTCATTGGTCTGGTTCAAGGCCTCTGGTCTCTGTCATACTATCAATAGTGGATCCTCATCCAGATTCCCATTAGATATACTGTTGTTGCCCTGTGTGTCATGGATATTCTGCTGCTTTAGAAGATCTGCAGAATTAGTCCCATCACATACTCAAGCATATCAGGACATCAGCTAGATGTTGGTAGATCTCAAAGCCCTAGATCTGGGCTTGGGTGTTAGCTGAGTTGGTCAGCCTACTAGCTCTCTCTCTTACACAGCACCAGGGCCAGCTCTCTAACACTAGCTCACCCAAGTGCTACAGCCAGCAAGGAGTGGGACCACCTTGCCTGCTGTAGGCAGTGAGGGGCAATGGGCAGAATATTTCCCATGCCTAGACCACCAGAAGTCACATGAATTGTGGGGTCCACTCTTTCATGATCACACTGGGGCTGCTCTCCCTCACCCCTTAGTAGGGCCAGCTCTACTATGCTGCCCAGCAGAAAGGCAGGGCCTGTTTTCTAGAGTGCTATAACTGGCATGGTAGCAGGCAGGCATTTAGGTGTCTCTATGAATGTATATTCATGGTGGGTTTGTCTGTGGTTGTAGTGATTTTTATTTCTCAGTGGTGATCAGGAAGATAATTGGAGCATGCTGGTTAGTTGGCTACTGAACTACACTTCTAGTCCAGTTTTAGAAATCGGCATCTCAACTCTGCCATAACCCAGTCTCACCTAAAGTTTTGGAATGCCTGTCAGACCTTATCAGAGGAGTTTCACTGTGCTATGAAAACTGGGTAATGTAGAAACTTACAACCTGTCAAAGTATAAGGAATAACTAACTGCACCAGTGGAGTGTTCAGTCACAAATAGGATAGCTATATAACCCCTCCTTTCAGGTTCTGGGACCTTCATGGAACAAGGGTTGAAAAGATTATAAGAGCTAGAGGTCATGGAAGACCAGAACAAAATGATATCTCCTGTATTCAGGGACTAACATCTGTGGTTATCTGCACAAGGTCTAGTCAATCAACATTCTAGCATGAGGCAGGAAGGCCTTTATGAGCTTCTACCCCTAAGGAGGCATTAAAAGGGAGAGAGGGGTGAGGGGAGGGGGAGAAGGGGTAAGAGGCAGTCAGTTTTATTTAACAATGCAACCAGTGGTGGAAGGTCAAACGTGCTCCAGTGGCTGGCCCTACAGAGGGCCATGAAATTTGTGGGGGAAAGAAGGTGGTGATAGGGGTGATAGATTTGTGAGGAGGTAGAGTGAGAAGTTGAGTCTGAATTAGTCCAAACTACATTGCATGACATTCTCAATGAATTAATTAAATATCTTAAAAGGAACATGTGAGGTATAATAAAAAGAAGTGGGGATAATTTATAGCTATAAAGGTCTACATAAAATATCAGAATGATCTCAAGTCAAAATCTGATTAAAACCTTTCATAGTCTTAAATAAACAAGAAAAACCCAATTTTGAAAATGAATAGGGGGAAGTAAAAAATAGAGATCAGAACTAAAATAATAAAATGGGAACTGGGAAAGAATGCAATAATGCATTGACCCTTTGAAAGAATAAACAAACAGCCCAACTTTTAACCAAAGAACCAAAGGAAAGACAGAGAAGATACCAATTAATGAAGCCATTTACAAAAATAGAGATGGAAATATGCTACAGATAAAAGGGTAATTCAGAAGTTAGGAATTCATTAGGGAATATTTTAAAACTTGATTCTTCTAAAAGTAAAGAAGTTTAGATGAAAACAATAGAGTTTTAGACACAAGGAACCTAAAAAATTTAAAGCAATAAAATTCACACTACAATAATATAGAGCAGTAATGAATAAAACTACTGAAAGATTAATAGAAAAAATCTCACAAGATAAATTCAATATACTGCTGAATTCTATTAGACATTTAAAGAAGAATTGATAGTGTTTCTTGCGCTATTGTATAAAAGAGAAGAAATATTTAAAATCGCATACTAGAAAGTCAGGAATATCCTGATACAGTAACTGAATGAGGACACATAACAGATCTATAAGCCAATTTTCTTGATCAACATGAATGTAAAAATCCTCAGTGAAATGTTTGCTAACAGTATTCTTATACTGCTAACAGTAAAAGAAGTCATATATCATGAACAACTTGGATTCACTCCACAAATGCAACTATATAACATATACAAAACAATAAATGCAAGACCTTAACATGGTTAAGAATGAAAATCACATAATCATCTCGTCACATACAGAAAAAAAGCATTTATCCAAATTCAAGGTCTTTTCATAATAAAATCCCTAAAACACCAAGACCAGAAGATCATACCTTAACATAAGTTGGCTATATACAACAGAACTATAGCCAACAATATGTGGTAAAAATAGAAGCATATCCTCTAAAACCAAGTTTGAGACAATTTTGTTCATTGTCACTATGCTATTCAATATAGTGCTAGAAATCTTAGCCAGAGCAATAAGACAAGAAGATGAAACAAGAAAGATACAAATAGGAAAGGAAGATAAATAATTTCTCTTTGAGGATTTAAGTGATTCTACATTTACAAGACCATAAATATTCTACCAGAATTCTCGTATCTGAAATGACATTTTTGTTGTAGAGCAGAAAACAAAATTAGCATTCAAAAATAAGTAGCTCAGGTTAGAGAGATAGTTTAGTGGTAAAGAACTTAAAAACGTGGGTTTGATCCCCAGAATCTACACAGACAGATAGAACTTACTTAAATGGTCTTTTGGCATCTGTTGTGAATACTTGTATGCATGTATATACTTACATGTGCACACACACATACAAACAATATATTCATACATATATGTAGATATACAAAAATTTAAAATAAAAAGATCAATAGCTTTTCTATATAGTAATATTAGAACTGCTGAAACATAATTCAGAAAAATAATCACATTCCTAAATCTTCAAAAATGACAACACCAAGATACGATATTAACCAAAGAAGTTACAAATCTCAACAATTAAGACTACAAAGCACCAAAGAAAGGAATTACACATCACTCCACACAGATAAATCCATCTGCAGAATTAACTGTGTAAATGCTTCAGAAGCAAAGGCAATATAAAAATTTCACAAAATTCTCATAAAAATTCCAATAGAATTTTTCCAAGCACCAGAAAAGCAACCCTAAATTTCACACAGAAGCACAAAAGACCTCAAATATCCAAAGTAATCCTGAGCAAAAGGGCAATTCAACACTCACTATAGCATCTGCCTTCACACTATGGGACAGCATATAGTTCTGCTTACAGAAACAGACATGTAGAGCAATGGTGCACTGGGATTC
Source organism: Apodemus sylvaticus (assembly GCF_947179515.1). NCBI lineage: Eukaryota > Metazoa > Chordata > Mammalia > Rodentia > Muridae > Apodemus > Apodemus sylvaticus. The sequence goes on from NC_067488.1 coordinate 35,067,987, forward strand.
CATTTCCCACAAGTCCTGATGACTATCGTCAAGAAAAAAAAAAAGGAAATGCTGGTGAGGGTCCAGAAAGAAGGCTCCTTTGGTGGCCAAGGGTCCTGAGAGCTGAGAACTGCAGGTACAGAGGGGAGGGCAACTGTGCTGGGCAGAGATACAGGAAGGACACTGGGAGTCAAAGAGGACTTGCCCTCTTCTGACCCTGGGATTTTGCTGTTGTTTCTGCTGAATGAATTTTCTTGGCTAAAGTCAGCCACAGAGGGGGTGCTAACTACATTCAGTCAGAGCTTCAGAAGGTAATTTCACGCCCTGCCTCAGTGCTGATGAGGCACTATTAATTTGGGGACACTTTAACACCACTTCACTGTGGCAGCTTAGCAAGCTGCTTAATTAATAGGGCAAGAAGAATAAGGAATGTATTTAAAGAGACATCATGATAAAATCATTCTTTGCAATATTTTGGTAAATGGAATTAGCTTGGGATCTACGTATATACATGGTGAAGCTATGATCATGTTGACAAACAACTATAGAATTTTGTGTCTTATTAACCAGTATAGAGAATGCATATTTAAAAGAACACACATAGTATGAAGGACCTGGGTCTAAAATGAGATGGATCTAAATTTAAATTCAGACTCTTTATTTTTATTAAAATAATGTAGAAAATTATTCAATCAATGAACCATCTTCCACACATTGATTTGGGTTATCCTGGGAATATGAAATGGGAATATGAAATGATATGCAGCATGTATTGGCCATATTACCATAAAGCTTATAAATGAGTCATGTATGACTGTTCTCAATTGGCAAAAGCATTCATGAAGTGGGTTCTGTGAACTTCATTCTTCATAAAGTTTTCATTATACAAGAAACAGGCTGATCTAAAGTCAAAGGGTGTACATACTAGGTCTGGGACAAGAGAAGTTCCCCAGGGTGGGGTAACCTGCATACACAAGATTACAGCACAGGGTTGGCTCAACAGAGCACATAAAACTACTGCAACAAGTCATGCCTTCAACATCAACAAGCATCTTACTTTTTTCTATTCTGAGTTTTCCTCTGTCTGCAATGTTGATGTGCTACTTGAAGGCACAACAAAAAGTTGTGTCTATGAAGATGAAAGTTGTATACCCATAATGTTGGAGTGGAAATAGTTTAGAATTATCAGGGTGGCCCTGACTGCTATGTTAGACATATCTCCTATAATTTGTACTCCAGTGTTGCACATGTGGAGTCTAGAAGTGGACATTGGATTGAGACAGGGTTTTTCAGGGAACCTGGATCACACAAATTTGGCTAGATTGGTTTCTAGATCTCCATCATTGCTTTCCCAGGACCAAGAGCATGGAGCTGTGTCTGGATTTTTGTTTGTTTTCTTTTCTTTTGTTTTTATCAATGTGGGTCCTGGGACTGCCACTCCAGCTACCCATGCTTGCAAGACAAACACTTTATTGATAGAGCCTTCTCGCCCCATTAGTATAATTTAGACATTCTAGATTATAGTAGAGAAAGCAATTGACTTTAATTGCTTAGCTTATAGGACACAGTTTAAGAAACTGTGATAAGCTATGAACTGTCACAAGGGACACTGTGAGCTGCATAGAAAATCTGATGGTCAGAATATGGTCACAGAATGTTCTCATTAGACAGATAGCAGCGACAGTTTCATTCATACTTAACGCATGTGATACATGATCTGACTGGGAAGCTGAGTATTTAATGGATCCTTTGAGGAACTCTAAAGACCAAAACTTCAGGGAAGCAGTACTATGGAAGACAAAGGAAAATGTGGGTACTGGGAAAAATGTGATACAAGCTGAAGTACTTCCATATATTCCAGTGAGTTATGCATATCAAAGACTCACTTTCTTCTCTGTAAAATGGGGCAAGAAACAGCCTGCTGTGGAAAGGTCTTCATTTTGGTCCAAGTAAAGCCATCCCCTAAAGCTAAACTGCTGACTGTGAAGAGGTGGGAGCCTAGGAATATGGCACAACAAACTTTCCTTTCGCTATTATTTCTCTCTTGTTTCTGCAGGAAATAGAGAGGTTGTACTTCTTTAAGCAGGGTGAATGAAGTTATCTTATGGTCCTAACAGAGAAGTTCATGAACTGGATGAGATCATAAAGGGTGATACTACGGGATCATGGCAGCACAGGGACCTCTCTGATTTTAATTCAGTTCAGTTACTTATGAGCTCATGCTATCTGCTGTGTTTGGTGGAGATGGTAGCCTGCATTTGTGAATAAGCTTTGTGCTGGGCAGATTGGTGTGCAGAGCATCCCTCATCTGCCTGGGAGTCCAGAATCGCCATATGTGTAAATTTTTGTCAGTGAGAAATAACTATACACATAAGAACTTCAAGAGGCAAGTGAACTATAGACAAGTATTTTTTTTCCTTTGTCTAGACTGTCCATGAGTATCATGGACAGCACTGCTCAAGGAATGAGACACTGAAGTAATATCCAATGCAGAATTATATTAGTGGACAGATGAGCAGGAAGTTAAGAGGATTGTTCCTGGATGGATGAGGCCTCCACAAATGTTTCTGTTATCTGATAAATTTCTTTCACTTTGTTATATGTAACCAAGTGGATCATGACTAAAATATGGAATTCCTAGTTAACAGACATTGCACCTATTGGTACTATTATCCTAGGAGATCTTAGCCTAGGAGAATAGGGACCAGATTTAACTCCGAAGGTCAGTGTCTGAGTGAGAGAGAGCACATGAAAGGGTTCATCTGATAGTCAGTCCTCTGGAGGAAGGTATTTCTGGGTCCTTCATACTGCTCCAAAGACTGAGCCTCTTGCTGGCTTGTGGAAAATTGCAATGAAGATAGGATCTCAGGCTGTAGGTATGTGGACATGATGAATTCTGACTAGACACACTGAGAAGAAAGGAAAGGATACATGAGGACAATGACAGAGTCAGAGAACAATCAGTGTGTGACTCCCAGTCTGAACCTGCTGTGAATTGCATGATGGCTTTCTCAGATTTCCTTTCCAGAGTATTAGAGACAAAATCACCGAGATGTACTCATTCTCCTTTGCTTTGACTTATGGTTTAAATTTACTAGAGTGGCTCACATTTATTTTAGCATCCTTTTCATTGCTTTATGAAACTACAGTGTGGTTTATTTCAGGCTATGTGTGTGGATGGATGTATTTCAGTTATTTTCTCTATCCTCCTATTACCCCACTCATTCCACTCATCCAAAACATCTGAGCTACTTTATCTTATCTCCTTCAAAGTATTTTTTCTTCCATTTATTTTGGTGTGTGTATATGCTTTTAAGGCTGGCTGGCTGGTTTAATGGTTAAGAGAACTTGCTCCTCTTCTAGGGAACCCAAATTTGTTTCCCAGCACCCACACTAGGAAGATTCACAAATGCTCATTATGCTCATTACTTCAACGTTTGTTTGTTTGTTGGTCTGTACTTCAATTTTCATCCCAGCTCTTGCTTTTCATTTAAAGACACTTAAAGATCGAAGCTTGTTTTGTGTACACTTCTCACTGTGATGTTTGGCCCAACAAAGAACACCATCTGAGACACACATCATGCTAAACATCCATTTCCCTGACTATCAGGGCTTAGATCCGTTTCCCTCTTTGTTATTGCAGACATCAGTGTTCTCCTAGTGTTTTTATTGGAGGTGAAAACTCCTTCAGGGTTAAGAAGTAACATGTATCATCTACCATGCACATTCTGTACTGAGTGCCCACGGTTTTATTGTCTGCATCTCCTGGATATGTCCCCAAACTGCAGACTCCTGGAAAGGAACTAGGTATTTGTCATATTCCTTTTGTTTGAAAAAATTGTTTCAGAATCCTGATCCATCTTATTAGTTCTGAGAATGTTTATAATTCTCCTGAAATCCCAGGTTCCAAGTACCAAAGATGCACTCATGCTTTTCTGTGGATAGAGGTCTCAGGCTTCTTCTGGTCATTTCTTTGAGCATTTGGAGTGTGTCAGGGGAGAAAACAACATGCTGAGGCTGGGGACTGAATTTTAGAAAAGTTTCAGACACAAAATTCAATCTCCTAGAAAAGTATTGACTCAGAGTCGAGCTTGGCGACCATTTCCAACTCTGCTTCAACAGAAGAGATTTTAGGGGAAACTGGATGAATCCTAGTAAAGGCAGAGTTTTGTGCCTTAAATTAAATTAAAATAACAACTCACTTAATAACCTGGTTGGGGATGCCTGTTAAAATTTGGTAGTGCCTGGACATAGAATACATCTGAGGGTGTTTCTCAGTTTTGTTGAGGGGCAGGATCTGTGTAAATAACCTCTAGATATAAGAAGTCCAGGACTGTTCAGAAAAATAAGGCTAAACATATGCAACTATCATATAGAGCCAAAAAAAAGAATGTCACTATCTAAATGGTCATGACATGGTACAGATTTAATAGAAAATTTAGTCTTGGCCAGTTTTGTAGAGTAGTCTAGTACTTCCAAGGAAACAGGGAAACTGGGATCACCTTGGAGAAGAAGGAACTTGAGAGGTCAGAGAGATGGATCAGAGGTTTAAAAGCATATTACTTTTTACAGAAGACTGGAGTTCAATACCCATAACCCATGCCAATTGACTCACAAACAAATATCCACAAATCCAGCTCCAGAGGATCCAACACATTCTTCTGGCCTTCCTAGGCACTGTATAATGTGTACATGCCCCCCATTATAGACACATATACATGCACATAATAGAAATACTTAGATAGTGTACCTGAAAAGATTATGAAAAAAATCATAGAAGTTTGGGGAAATCCTGCAAGTTCTAGGGTGCAATGCCTATACTAGAGGAGAGGGAAAAGATATTGAGTTCAGCAGGACTTCCCATGCCCCACCCCACCACTCAGTACAAGGAGAATGGTCTCAACTAACACGGAATTAGACAATCTCCTGAGTTCTCTTATGTCCAAAATCAACTCTTGTAGAATTCCTTCTAGTAAAGAACTTGATTTTCTGGGATGTTCACAGGCTGGGTTGTTGTGGTCATCTAAGCACCTGCATGGAGAATATGGGGCAGAAAAGAGAGAGTCCCTCTCCAGGGGAGCTTGCAGCAGGACAGATGAGTGCCTATATATGAGGAATTCCCCAGGAGCATCAGAACTCTGGCTAGTGTTCTTCCATCAACAGGTAGGCAGAAGTTAGACAAGTCTGAGTGAAGGTTTTAACAGTCACTTCATATAAACCCTCATACCCATACTTGAGGCCTTGGAAAACATTGATTGTGTTAGAAATAATGTAAGGATATTAGCAGGAAAAAATGTCAAACACCTATGTAAATAGAACTACATAGTTGAGTGTTACTCTTAAGGAAATAGAAGTCTCTTTTATGTAAATAATGTAAGAATCATTAATTCTTAGATAAAACTAATAATTCTAAACAACCTAAAATACTTATGAGGATTTTTACTTTTATTGATTTATAAATTTCAATTTATAGACTCCTCTGGGAGAAGGGAGCACATATGAATAATGTGTGATGTAAAAAATGGTCACAGGATAAAATTAAAGGTACCGCTCTCCTTCTGATGTATTATTCACACAAGAACAATCCAGCAGCCACACCTTTTTTCCTCAGAGGTAGGAATATCTGATGTCATTTTAGCAATATATGAGTTTTATTGAGGAGGAAGTGAAGGACACCACATTTTCCAAACTTCTTGCAATCAATATCTCTTGTTCCACATGATCAGTGAGAAGTAGAAACGGTGTCTCCTCCAACTGAATCTGGAACTTGGTCTGTATGTGAGAAGGGAGCTGTGGAGCCTCAAAGTCTAGATGATATAATTGCCGTAAACTTCTCTAGTCCAGTGCCAAACATGATGTGACTACCTCTGTTGACACATGCCATGCTCAGGAGTCAGACCGAGTGAAATCTGGTCAAAATCAGCATCAACTATGAGGTATGATGACACCAACCTCCAGATTTCAAGTTAGCATTGGTGTCTGGGTGCTCCAGGCTAAGGCCCAAGGCTGTTTACCAAGGTTCTACCTCCCTACCCATCCTCACTTTAAATACTTTCTTGACTATTACCCGGAGAAAATACAAGTTTTCTCCATTATGCATGTCAGTCTCTCTGACATAAAGAACCTGTAAATGTAATAGCATTGGTGGCTTTCATTATTTAGCACAGAATGATTGTTAGGTACCCACAAGACGACTATCCAATGTTCTTCCTTTGATGGTGGAATTGAACAGATGTAAAACATGATTATCTGCAGACCTGGGTTTTCAAGATGGAATGCATAAATGACCATGGACAGTGGTTTTTACTCTGACAGCATCATGGATTGTGTACTCCTACAGCAGAGCTTTAGCATTATAGTAGTCTCTCATGTTCAGAAGTAATTTCATTCTGAAACAGAGTCACATTTGGTCACAATTATTCTAACAGTGAAAGCTTTTATCAAGTAAATGGACCTTGCGTGTTTTATCCATACTTCTCCTTTACCCAAGGACCCTCTTCTAAGTTCATGGTTCTTGGAGTGCCTACAAGCTTCTTGTAGTAACGCTGAGGTGACTTAACATCTCAGGTGTTCCTGCCTCCCTCATCAGTAATGTCATGATATTCATTATGGAGGGTGGTGGTCAGGGAATACTTAACCACTGGGTTACTACTGCAATACTTAGCCGCCTCTGGGTATTAGAGGTGGTAGAATCCTTGGAGGTGTGGGTACTTGAGGGTGTAAAATTGGCTTCTTCAGAGTCATCCTCAAGGTGGTGGTCAAAGGGAACATATATAGGGAGGATGTATAGAAAGGGGGAACTCTGGCATTCAGACACTGGAGGATTAGAGCAGACAGGGGAAATGGATTAAGGAAAATCAGAGATGGGCTTCATGAGGTAAACTTAAGAGGGTTGAGTTGACAACTGATTATTGAAAATGAAAGGCAATGGTGAGTTCCCCACACCCCTGGATGATGTAAAGATGAATTCCTAAAACAAAAGCAGATGGTAAGGTGAGGCACCAAGAAGCCACAGGAGAATGGGGCACTGAGTGCTAAACCAGAAGAGGAGGGACTTTAGGCTCAACTCACAGATAGGAGACTCCGGAGGTAAGTTTATCTATCTGGAAGCAGAAACCATGGAAACAGGGTCTCTGGCTTACAAAAAAGATAAGAAACACAGATCAGCCTGGAGGACTGCCTTCTGGTGACTGGTTATGACAAAGCTCTCAGTACACAGACAAGAGAAAGAAAAATGGATACTGACATCTAATAGGTTTCCTTAAATTTAATGGCTACTTATGTGTGTACCTATTGAAGAGACACTGCAGCTGGAAACACAAACATCCTGTTACAATGAAACATCAGATCAAACGGGAAAGAACAGACAGGGGGAGACACACAAAAGAAAAGCTAATTTTAGCTTTGGCCTGCTAGGATGCCAGACATGCATCAATTGCAGATGGCAGATCACTTCCATCATAATGTGTCAGGCTGGCTGTGAGAAGCTGTGATTGGTGACAGACACACGTAGCCTGTCACCGCCCCAGCTGTCAGACAGAGGGCAGTCTTTCTTCCTGTGAGTGAAGACTGGAATCTGAGTACCAGCCCGCTGTCTGGAGCCTCATACCTTCTCCAAGGGTCACTGCTGGTGACCTCATCTTGACCTTTGCCATCTGTGCACACATGAGCAGTCCTCTCCATGTCTCCCAAGGGCTTTGAACCACTTCCAGTTTTTTTTTCTCCCTCTGTGTGTATCTTGTTTGTGACTGGATATGTAATCTCCCAGATTCCTGCTCTGGCCACCTGTTGCCATGCCTCCCTCACCTCAGCATCTTTAAGCCCAAATAAAGAATCCTATCTATACGTTGCCTTGCTCATCATATTTTATCGCAACAACAGAAAGGTAACTAATTCAGGGGGTCAGCCAACTGATTGCATTGACACACTTTTATCAGAAAAGAACAGGTCCTGCTGTGTCTCACTGAAGATTCCATCACTGGAAGAAGGTGGACTTTCCTTCTGTTCAAACTTTCCCCTGAAGCCACTCTCTATTGTCATAAATGATAAATACTATCTTTACTGCCACAATGTTTCATGGCATGTTACTTAGGTCAGGAAACTCACATTGCAGCAAATGAAATGTGCCAATGGAATGACGTCATAAGTCAGTGGATTTATTGTGTTCTTCATTTTCCTGGATTAGATAACATGATACAACAGTAAAGTGGCCTTTTGAAAATTTAATGTTAGTGCCATTAAATGGTAGTATAAGACTGTGTGCAGATGATGTCATGCCCTAAGACAAAATTTATGCTCTGGGTCCCCCATTTAATACCAGATGCTATTTCTCTCATAGTAAGATCTAGAACCAAGAGGTCAAAAATGAAGATATCCCTCTCATTATTATACCAAATGTTCACACAGTCTATATTTTTCTCCATGTTTCTACAACTCTGATAGTTATACTGCCTTAGAGGATAGGTTTCAAAGAAAATAAAGCATCCTTTTCAGAGTACAATTCTGTCTTCCCACGAGATGCTGAAAAAAAAATCTGGCCATTTAGCATCCTTGTGCCAGTGAACCAGCAAGCAGTGAAGATGTTGATGGACTGTCTGACTATGCTAATAGGATCATATAACAATGGATCATTTCTACCTCGTGGATGGCAAGAAAAATGGAAGATTATAGTTCAAATGGGGCAGGTGCCCAGGGATTCTCTATGGAAACAGGGCATGGGTAGCCAAATACATCTCAATATATGCATACCTGATAGTGGTATAGGAATGTGAAAATCAAGGTTGTATTTCTCCCCAGAGCAGGAACTAGTACCAGGTAAAAGGCTTGCTAAGAAAAAGATCAGTGCTTGTCTGGTTTTCACAGATCATGACATGTTCATAACTGATGAAAACAAATCAAGCACTGGTTGCAAAGCTACCTCGGGAACTTGGTTAGGAGCCAATGACCCAGCCACTCAGTATGGACAATGCTTTTAATAGATGGTTGGTTACCATCATCCTACCTACCAGCCCCCTGCCTGTGATTTCACTCCAGCATCTGATGCAGATTGTACCTCTGCTTCTGTCTTCATACTCGTCTTGCTTCTAGATCCTCTCATACTTGGGTTAGACTGCATTCCTACAACCATCACTTTATTCCCATCGTATCTAGAGAGGCTCCATTTTCTTGATTGAACACTGACTTACACATTTTTTATTTCCTACAAATAATATAACCAGCACAGCCTTCTATTGGAAAGCCTCTTTTTTGGAGAGCAGCTCTACCTGAAAGGGAACTCTGTTGCCCTCAGTCCTGAGAGAGTGACTCACTCATCTTTACCAGCCTTGTGATCACTGGCTATGGAACACTAGCATGTGTTACTGCTTAGGACCTACCATTTATATCATCTTTTATGCTTCTCCAAAAAAAAAAGAAAGAAAAAGAAAAGAAAAGAAAAGAAAAGAAAAGAAAAGAAAAGAAAAGAAAAGAAAAATCCGAGAGAGAGAAGCAGCAAGGGTTTTTAAGCTCATAGTTTTAGAGGCTCATTGCTTACAATTGAGTAGATTTGGATTCAGTGTTGGGGGCTTAACCACAGATATTTCTACATTGTGAGAGGAGCATGTATAAGGAAGGAGCTCCATGTCTAAACAAGAAGCCAGAAATGACACCCAGGCCAAGCCCAACCTTATTTAGCCACTGTTTTTATTAAACTAACTGGAGGTCACCAGCATTCCTTGTTAGTGCTTCCACATGTGCTTCCAGATTTCACCCAGAGGTGTGTACACACACACACACACACACACACACACACACACACACACACACATATATATATATACTAGTCCAGCAATTGCTGGTTATGAATGAAGAGTCCAAAAATCTAGAACTTTCTAAGTCCACAAAGCTGAATGTTTCAGCTATTCTTCAGTAGATTCTGGAGACCCAAAGAACAAGGCCTTAATGCCACTGAAGGAATGAACTTGCTAACAAGGTAAAGGCAAGTAGGCAACAAACCAAAGTTTCCTTCTTCCATGTCCTTATACAGGCTTTCTGCTGATGTGGCCCAGATTACAGGCATTCGGCAGATGTGGCCCAGATTACAGGCATATCATCCTGCCGCAAGATGAGATTAGAAGTGGATGCTCCTACTTCAAATTAAGTAAAAAAAAAAAAAAAAAAAAAAAAAAAAAAAAAAATCACTCAATTGTATGCCCTCTTTTTTTGAATTTTAATTACTTCCGGATATAGGCAAGTTAAGCTGGGTGTTGGTGGTGCATGCCTTTACTTCCATCACTTGGGAGGCAGAGGCAGGCGGATTTCTGAATTCGAGACCAGCCTGGTCTACAGAGTGAGTTCCAGGACAGCCAGGGCTATATAGAGAAACCCTGTCTCGGAAAAAAAAAAAAAAAAAAAAAAAAAAAACCAAAACAAATAGATATAGGCAAGTTGACAAATGACACCTTTCACATTAGCCACAAACAATATAAAGTATCTTGGTATGACTCTAACCAAACAAGTGAAAGATCTGTATGACAAGAAATTCAGGTCCCTGAAGAAGGAAATCAAAGAAGACCTCAGAAAATGGAAAAATCTTTCAGGCTCATGGATTGGCAGGAATAATATAGTAAAAAAGACCATCTTTCCAAAAGCAATATACAGATTCAGTGCAATCCCCATCAAAATCCCAACTCAGTTCTTTATAGAGTTAGAAAGAACAATTCTCAAATAGATCTGGAATAACAAAAAACTCAGGATAGCTAAAACTATTCTCAACAGAAAAAGAACTTCTGGGGAAATCAGTATCCCAGATCTCAAGCAGTACTACAGAACAATAGTGTTAAAAACTGCATGGTATTGGTAAAGTGACAGGCAGGTAGATAAATGGAATAGAACTGAAGACCCAGAAATGAACCCACATACCTATGGTCACTTGATCTTTGACAAAGGAGCTAAAACCATCCAGTGGAAAAAAAGATAGCCTTTTCAATAAATGGTGCTGGTTCAACTAGAGGTGAGCATGCAGAAGAATGCAAATCAATCCATTCTTATCCCCTTGTACTAAGCTCAACTCCAAGTGGATCAAGGACCTCCACATAAAAGCAGACACACTGAAACTAATAGAAAGGAAACTGGGGAAGACCCTTGAGGACATGGGCACAGGGGAAATTTTCCTGAACAGAACACCAATAGCTTATGCTCTAAGATCAAGAATTGATGAATGGGACCTCATAAAATGACAAAGTTTCTGTAAGGCAAAGGACACTGTCAAGTGGACAAAATGGCAACCAACAAATTGGGAAAAGATCTTCACCAACCCTACATCCAATAGAGGGATAATATCCAATATACACAAAGAACTCAAGAAGGTAGACTCCAGAAAGCCAAATAGACCTTTTAAAATATGGGGTACAGATCTAACAAAGAATTTTCACCTGAAGTATTTTGAATGGCTGAGAAGCACCTTAAGAAATGTTCAACATCATTAATCATTAGGGAAATGCAAATTAAAGCAACTCTGAGATTTCACCTCACACCAGTCAGAATGGCTAAGATTAAAAACTCAGGATACAGCAGGTATTGGTGAGGTTGTAGAGAAAGAGGAACACTCCTGCACTGCTGATGGGATTGAAAGCTGGTACCACCACTCTGGAAATCAGTCTGGCAGTTCCTCAGAAAACTGGGCATGACACTTCTGGAGGACCCTGTTATACCACTCCTGGGCATATACCCAGAGGATTCCCCAGCATGCAATAAGGACACATGCTCCACTTTGTTCATAGCAGCCTTATTTATAATAGCCAGAAGCTGGAAAGAACCCAGATGTCCCTCAGTGGAGGAATGGATACAGAAAATGTGGGATATTTACACAGTGGATACTACTCAGCAATTAAAAACAATGAATTCATGAAAATTTTAGGCAAATGGTTGGAACTAGAAAAATACCTAAGTGAGGTAACCCAATCACAAAAGAATACACATGGAATGCAGTCACTGATAAGTGGATATTAATTAGCCCAGAAGCTCTGAATACTCAAGACACAATTAACATATCAAATGATTCCCAAGAATGAAAGAAAGAGAGGGCCCTGGTCTTGGAAAGGCTTGATGCAGCATTGTAGGGGAGTACCAGGACAGAGAAATGGGAGGGGGTTATTGGGGAATGGGCAGAGAAAGAGGACTTATGGAACTTTTCAGGAGGGAGCAACTGGGAAAGGGGAAATTATTTGGAATGTAGACAAAGAATAGCCATCACACTAAGCAAATCATAATCCTGGGGTTCAGAGTTCTCCTCCTTGGCTAATAGCACAGCAACTGTGACAGGGAGTCAGTCCTGGAGGCTGAACATCATTGGCCAAATCTCAGAGCTCCAGAGTGATCAGCAGGCTGTGTTCTATGTGGCATGTTCACAGTTTGCCACAGAAAACAAGGCAGCAAACCAATGTTCCCTTCATGAACCAAGACCTCTCTTATCTGTACTTGTCTGTGGGTTCTTTGTACCAATGCTACTCACATGCATCTGCAACAAAAAGCTAAGCCAGGATCTTCCCAGATGCCCTGAGACACCATGACCAAACATGCATAGCTGCTCCAAGTTGTGTTTATTCCTTATTTTTAAGTCTCCAACGCATCTGTATCTAAAAGAGTTGGTACCCTCTTAAGATACCACCTGTGTACAACACTCTAAAATATGGGGGATGACAATGTGAATTTCTCTTCCAATTCTGACCTGATGTGAAGAATGAGTCACCATCTCCCCTAGTTATCTTTACTTAACAATTAGTCACAGCCTAGGGTCATATGAGAGGAAAGCCATGGTTAAGAAATTGCCTAGATCAGATTGGACTATGGGCAAGTCTACGATGAACTGTCTTTGTGAATTAATGGAAAAGGACCCTGTTCCGTGTGGTAGAATTATCCCAGGCAGATGGCCCTGACTGCATAAGAAAGCTAGCTAAACAGTGAGTGTATATCTAAAGAAGTAGCATTTTTCATGGTCCCTGCCTCTAACTTCCTGGCTCAAGTTCTTACCTTGACTTTTCTATGATAGATTCTAACCTGGAAGTATAAGACCAACAAGTCCTTTCTTTCCCAAGTTGCCTTGTTGTTTGTTACAACAATAAAAAATAAAATAGAACAGAAATTGGTACTAGGGTAGGGTAGTGCTACAGCGGACCTTGCTATATTGTTTTGTCAGAGGGTTTTGAAAGTGTTTAGAACTTTGTGGAAGAAAAACTGAGTTCTTACAGTTTAGTGAACTATTATTTTAGGAGTTTACAAGAGAAGAATTCTGAGAGAATACAGACAATGGAGGCCTGGCTTTTGAGAATATAGGGGGAAGCAAAGACACTACCAGGACTATTTGTGTGGTATTTAAGTCTCTGATTCATGGTCAGATAATACAGAAGTTGTGTTTACCAGGAGATCAGCTCCCTTGAGTAAACTTGTCTCTGTTTTACTTCAACAATAAGAAACTATTTCCTAACATCCAGTGGAAAAAAGATAGCCTTTTCAACAAATGGTGCTGGTTCAACTGGAGGTCAGCATGCAGAAGAATGCGAATTGATCCATTCTTATCTCCTTGTACTAAACTCAACTCCAAGTGGATCAAGGACCTGCACATAAAACCATACACACTGAAACTAATAGAAAAGAAACTGGAGAAAACTCTTGAGGACATGGGCACAGGGGAAAAGTTCCTGAACAGAACTCCAATAGCTTATGCTCTAAGATCAAGAGTTGACAAATAGGACCTCATAAAATTACAAAGTTTCTGTAAGGCAAAGGACACTGTCAAAAGGACAAAACAGCAACCAACAGATTGGGAAAAGATTTTCACCAACCCTACATCTGATAGAGGCTAATATCCAATATCTACAAAGAACTCAAGAAGTTAGACCCCAGAGAACCAAATAACCCTATTAAAAATGGGGTACAGATCTAAACAAAGAATTTTCACCTGAAGAAATTCAGTTGGCTGAGAAGCACCTTAAGAAATGCTCAACATCATTAGTCATTAGGGAAATGCAAATCAAAACAACCCTGAGATTTCACCTCACACCAGTCAGAATGGCTAAGGTCAAAAACTCAGGAGACAGCAGGTATTGGTGAGGATGTGGAAAAAGAGGAACACTCCTCCACTGTTGGTGGGGTTGTAAGATGGTACAACCACTTTGGAAATTAGTCTGGCGGTTCCTCAGAAAACTGGACATGACACTTCCAGAGGACCCTGCTATACCTCTCCTGGGCATATACCCAAAGGATTCCCCAGCATGCAATAAAGACACATGCTCCATTATGTTCATAGCAGCCTTATTTATAATAGCCAGAAGCTGGAAAGAACACAGATGTCCCTCAATGGAGGAATGGATACAGAAAATGTGGGATATTTACACAATGGAATACTACTCAGCAATTTAAAACAATGAATTCATGAAAATTTTTAGGCAAATGATTGGAAGTGGAAAATATCCATCCTAAGTGAGGTAACCCAATTACAAAAGAATACACATGGAATGTGATCCCTGATAAGTGGATATTAATTAGCTCTGAATACCCAAGGCACAATTAGTATAACAAATGACGCCCATGAAAAAGTAAGGATAGGGTCCTGATCCTGGAAAGGCTTGATCTAGCATTGGAGGGGAGTATCAGGACAGAGAAAAAGGAGAGAGGTGATTGGAGAATGGGTGGAGAGAAGAACGTTTATGGGACACATGGGGAGGGGGAAACTGGGAAAGGGAAAATATTTGGAAGGTAAACATAGAATATAGAATATATATATATATATATGTATATATATATATGTATATATATATGAACTCTTTTCCTCAGGCTGAGCGCACCGAAGCTGTGGGCCAAGATGGACAAAACTACAAGTCATTATGACAGCTCAATTTGGGAGAATAGAAGTGTCTCCCACATAGTATCAGTTTAAAAATCATAAAAGTTGAAGGAGGTCAAGGAGAGAAGATGAGACTTGTTCTGTGTGGCAGGATTAGAGTCCATGTGGAGAGGCCAGCAGATGCCCATGGCAAAGGTGCAGCCTTAGTGCAATGGAGGATCCCAGGACATTGGATAACCGTCAATGGCAGAGTCAAGTGTGAAGTGATGGAGCCAGTGTAAAGCTGCAGTGCATGTGGTGTGTGCTGTGGATACAGAGGTGGAGAAGGAACCCGCCCAAATATTTTGTAGCACAGAAGGTCATAAGTGAGTCTAAGATGTCAGACACTGAGCTCCAGAATTAGGATTTTTTCACTGTTTAATTTTGCTTTTGCTTTAATCAGACTTATTATGCCTCAATTATTTTCTATTATGAACTGAAAAAGGGAAAGTTTATATTTTACAGGAATCCACGGGTGAGAGAATTTGGATTTAAGACTGGGATTGATGAAGTTAGACTGTGATTTATATTAGAATATAAATGTGAGATATAACATACAGAGAATGAACAGTTAGATCCTAAAGTGATGTGTTTTTGTGTCAAGTTGACATAAACGGAGCATCCTAATTATCTTTGATTGTCAACTTGACACAAGCCTAGAACCATTGAGAAGAAAACTTGACTCAAGAAGTTCCTAGATCACATTGGACCTCAAACATTTCTGTGAGGTATTTTCTTGATTATGAATCAAGGAAATTTAGGAGGATTCAACCAACTGTGTGAGTTACCACCTCTAGTCAGGTGGTCCTGGACTATAAAAGAAAGCTTGCTAAGCATAGACCCATAGACTAGAAGTGGAAAAAACCATACCTCCATTGTTCTTGCTTCCTAGTTCCTTCCTTGCTTCACAAGTTTTTGATTATGATGATTATAACAGCTACTTGACTCAAGGACTGAAGGAATTATGGTGCTATATTGCTAGCATAGCTAATTTGTTGTCATAGGTTTGCTGACTTGTAGTTGTGGCTTCTGATCCACCTGGGCTGAGATATGTGTTTGGAGCTATGAGATCTTAGCTAATTTTTGCTGCAGAGTTGTGACTGTAAAATTGATGGTCTGTCACAAGGTTTAGATTAAAACATACCTCTGGCAGGGGCTAGAGAGTTGGCTCTGTTGTTAAAAGCACTTGCTGATCTCTGGTCTGGTCATAAAACAGCATGGCCAAAGCAACTTATAGAAGAAAGGGTTTATCTGTCTTACAGTTCCAGAAGGATAATAGCACAGGGTGGCAGAAAGCTGGAGCAGCAGCCAAGACCTCAAATCTCAAAATGCAATCAGAAAGTAGAGATAGAACAACTGAAGAAAGCACATGAATTTTGAAACCTCAAAGCACAGACTTTTTAGAATTTAATGAAAATGAAGGCATAACATACCCAAATCTTTGGGACGCATCTTATAAAGAATGAAGAGAAAGAATGACATGAGCAAGCAAGGGAATGTTGGAGTGGCATTGTTTAGGGTGAGTTACATGGCTGGGCTTGAGAACAACCTATGAGGCAATCCTTACAATAGTAAGCATAGTGCAGATGAAGTCACTCCGCCCTGAGGAAATCAATGACCAGCTGAAAGTCTTTATTCAGTGACTCAGCAGAAATCCAAAAATAGGGAATCTCATGTCATTCTTGCCATTACATCATGCCACTAGAGAAAGCAGAAACATGAGAAGAAAAATGAAAAAAAAGACTGTTTAAACTCATGTCAGGACATTTTCATTAGACCTGAGAGCATAATTTTAACTTCTGAGCTCCATATAACACAATCTATGGCATAAGCAAAGACTAAATGACTTATTCTTAATGTTGAATATCATAGGTCTATTAAATTACTGTACATTTTCAACGGTGGCGCTCAATTATAGCTGAGTGATAAGTTACACCAAATTTAAGGTATGCAATGTATTTGTAAACTCACTCCTAAGAATATTACTATGTAAAGTAAGAATTACGACAACAGATAAAACAATAATGTATCCCATCATGTGGGACCTAGTTATTTGGGGAGTTGAAGGAGGACCAAGCCTGAAAGAGAAATGGGCGGGAAAAGAGAGCGAGACCAAGCAAAAAGGGTGTCTTGTCAAGGCCTCTTTAATGAAAGGCTGAAGGTTTGAATACACCATGAGAGGAAGTAGGGAGGGGCTAAGGGGGAATGCTAAAGGCACAGAAAGAGGGAAGGTCATCTGGGGCGGATGCTAACTGCGGCTTGAAACATCTAGCAGTTTTTCTGGAATGCTGGTTCTGCCTAGACAACCCCAGGTGTTCAGCTAAGATAAGGATCAGTAGATCCTCACGACCAGCCTTGTGTGAAGGAGAGGGTGGTTCAGCTGTTAACCGAAAGGTCAGTGGATTCTCAAGGTGAGAGCTGTTGAATGTCTGGTTTCCCACAGTTTGGTCTCCCACAATAATGAACTATGTTTACCCCATGAATGACACATATCCACTGTCAACACCAAGCAAAATGGGTCAGTGGGTCACAGTCAATGACAACACAACCTCATGTTTCAAATTAGTGGAGGCACTTCTGGGTTATCCTCAAAATCGGGATCTTCTTCACTGGGTTCAGCTCCGGGTTGAGATTCCATTCTTTTGGGTTTGTGTTTTTTCTCTTGTACTATGGTAGACACATCGGGGCAGGAATGCTTAGTGGGATCCACTTCTAATCTTTCTATCCTCTTTCTTCTACAACAGAAAAAGACAAAAAAAAAAGGAATTAGTTTTATGGTGTTTAAAATTAAGCTTCAAAGAAATTAAACTCATGTATTCACTTACTCAGTGAATGCTTAGCATGGGCTGCCTATATGGTCTAGGGAGTGTTAAGAAACACAGTCCTTGGATTCAATAACTATAGTGAATTCTAGAAATAAGATTTTTACCGATAGAGAAAAGAAGTAGCAAACAGGGCTGTGCTACTATACAGACAGAAGGAGATGAGGAACTTGAGACGCTCTCTTAACCTAGGAAGTTAACAAGCTGAGTCACATGCCAGGATCGACAGAACTCTAGCCTAGCTGAAGCCCTAGGCTTTGTTACAATGGGGATATTTAGACAAGTTCAGGTCCCAGAGCTTCTGCTAGCCCAAGTCCTTGCTCCTACTGCCCATGCCCAGTACTCCTAGAGGTGGTATGACTGCAGATGACTAGCAAGAAACTTCATGGCCAAAAGCTCCCAGTGTTCAGAGGAACTGTGTGCAGGACATATATTGCTGTGCTCTGTTTTAACAGCAGTTTTTATTCATTGCACCTGGAATACAAACCAGTGACCTACACATTTCTAACCTTCCCCAGTGATTCTCCTAGTACCCCAACATATGCACCATTCATTTATTCACTTAACAGACATATGTCAAATGCCTCTATAATTCTGGAACTACAGTAGAAACCGAGGACACCTTGCTCTGTAAAATGACACATTGTTGGTCATAGTACAGTATAATGCAAGAACATGGAATTTAGTAAAGCATCGTGGAATTCTATCATACTGCTCTGTTTTCATAGAATGCTGGCATCCTCAAGACTGAGATTTTGCATTTTTAAATTTTGCTCTTTAGCATACAGTTATATGTGAATAAATGATTATTCTGAAAGTGAAAAAGTATTATCCTTCTTTAGAGAAATACTGGATTGTATGGAAGAAATTGTCTCTGGTTTTTGTAGGTGTTACAAAGTGACATCCTTAGGTGAAATGTGTCCTGCAGATACTGTATGTTGGGATGTGAAAAATCTGTTCTCTTGGGAAAATAGTGCTTAAAATCCCCTACTCATTCCTGGACTCTGCTCAGCCCTTCAGGACATTTGAATTAATTCCTCTCAGTGTTTTGAGCAATACCCCTGGACTTGTTGAGGGAGAATACCAAGTGCATAAAATCTACAAAATATACATTCTGTAGTCCAGCCTGTGGACTGTAAATAAACACTGTATGCTAGAGAGGGGAAACAAGGCAAGAATGGACTGTGCCTTTGCTGAAGAAGTGGCCTGGGTAGTGTCTGAATAAGGGGAAACAGTGCTCAGATAAGCAGGGATTGTAGAAGGAGGAGACCTGGCCACACCTTCCCCTTAGAACTAACTATAGGTAAGAAGACCTGCAAGACTGGGCTGGCTTCCCTCCATCTTTTTAACAACATGAAGCTTCCTTGAAAGGCAGGATATATACTGTGCCAGCAGCATGTACAAGCAGCACACTGTGTGCTTTCCTCCTGGGAGGAGAATTTTAGCATGTTCTAGACCCCTAGTGAAAAGTTCAAGCACAGTGGCTCTAATGAGCACCCATAATGCACCATGTCACGTGAATGTTTCACTCACTGCTGCAGAAATTAAGTATGCCGTGTCACCGCACAGGAGAGGACTCTTAAAAGCTTGCCCCTAGCTATCTTCAGACTTGCCTTTGGCTGATGCTGCTTTGTGAGTTTTTTTTTTCTGTAATAAATATTAGCCATGAGTATAAATGTTTTGAGTCTTGTACCCTTAAAAACCATGAGCCTGGGATCCTCATGGAGATTCCAGACACTGCCTTCTGATGCAGTCTTTGTTACTCCCATTGAGTCCTCAAATGACTGCCACTGCTACCTCCTTCTGATGCAGCAAGACAGGAGGATATCAGAGAAAGTCTCAGAGATAAACAATCAAGGCTGGGGAGCAAGTCCTGGTGTATAACATTAGCAATGCATATCTTGTCACTCAGAGGAAAGAAGGCACAGACAGCACAGCATCTAATCTCAGACTTTGCTTGTAAAGACTCCATTAAAAGGCCTCCATACTAAGTGAGGTAACCCAGTCTCAAAAGATCAATCATAGTATGCACTTGCTAATAAGTGATATTAGCCTGGAAAACTGGAATACCCAAAACATAATCCACACATCAAATGATGTCCAAGAAGAATGGAGGAGTGGCCCCTCGTTCTGGAAAGACTCAGTGTAGCAGTATAGGGCAAAACCAGAACAGGGAAGTGGGAAGGGGTAGATGGGAGAAAAGGGGGGGGAGGGAAGAGGGCTTATGGGACTTTCGGGGAATAGGGGGCCAGAAAAGGGGAAATCATTTGAAATATAAATAAAAAATATATCAAATAAAAAAAAGGCCTCTAGATCAGTGTTAGTCATCTCCTTGGTTTTTTAGTCATCTCTGGTTATACCCATGACTCATCTTTAAAGCTGGATTGATGACAACATATACTGAATACTGTCAAGACCAAATTAGCTCATAGATGTGAAGGAGATAAAGCACTACCAGAAACTCAGCAGACATTTAGTAAGGCTGGGGAACCTTGCAGGAAAGAGGGCAGTGGTCAAGGACATTAGGCCAAAGGTGAGGGTATGTCATTTAGTTCAGTGTGATTGTCATAACATTTCTTTCAGGTGCCTTGTGCTGTGGTCAGTACTCTTAAACTTAAAGGTAAAATATTATTGTGCCCCGAATCTAAGGAAGAAGGCACAGATAATGAACACTCAACTCTTGTGCCCCAGACAGGCTACTTGGCAAGAACTTTTGTCAAAGCACCTAGGAATAAATAGCAAATGGATAGACAGTGAGAGTTACGGAGGAAAGGGTATAATTGATGCTTTGTGAAATTAAGTTTTAGCAAACAAAGTAATGTGTTTCATTGTGACATTTTCAAATTATATATATATTGGATTGATTCTTGTCCAATCTCCAAATAGTCTTTCATTCTGCATCATGTCACATAACATTACTTTTTCCTACTTTCAGGTAGTACACACACAGTGCATGTAATATTTATCTTAGCCTGAATTATTTCTCTTAACATTATGATCTCCATTTTATGTATTTTCCTACACATGTTATAATTTCATGGCTTCATACAGGTAAAATTGAATGTACACACACACCATTTTTATTCATTCTTCTACTGACCTCTAGGCTAGATCCTCTCATTCTCTCATTGCTACGGTGAAGGGGATCTTGATCATCTATCCCACAAAATCGTACAATTGTCCACTATATTGATGACATGCTCATTGTACCAAGTAATCAGCAGGTCAAAACCACTCTGGACTTGTTGGTGGCAGATTTGCACATCGGAGGATAGTTAATCCAACCAAATTTTAAGGGCTTTCTACCTTAGTGAAAGTCTTAGGAGTCCATTGGTGTAGTGCATACAGATTTCTTCTTCTTCTTTCTTCTTCTTCTTCTTCTTCTTCTTCTTCTTCTTCTTCTTCTTCTTCTTCTTCTTCTTCTTCTTCTTCTTCTTTTAGATATGAAATATTTTGACTGAGTTTTTATTTTATTTTATTAGATATTTGCTTTATTTACATTTCAAATGGCATCCCCTTTCCTTGTTATCCCTCCAAAAATCCCCTATCCCATCCCCCCTCCCCCTGCTTAACAACCTCCCTCCTACTTTCCTGACCTGGCATTCCCTTACCCTGGGGCATCAAGCCTTCACAGGACAGATATATTCTTCTAAGGTGAAGGATAAGTTATTGCTCCTAGCAATCTCACTACCAAGAAAGAAGAACAATGTGGACCTATTGGATTCTTGGGAAAATACATTCCTCATTTGGGCTTGTTACTCCATCCCATATACCAAGTAACTCAGAAAGTGACTTTGTGTGGGACCTGGAATAGAAGTCTCTTCAACTAGTCCAGGCTGCTGTGCAAGCTGCTCTACCACTTGGGCCATATGATTGAGCACACCCAGTGGTACTCAGTATGTGAGGTGTCAGATAAGGATACTGCTTGGAGTCTTTGGAAGGCCCTAAAGGTGAATCACAAAGGAAACCTTTAGTGTTTTTGAGCAAAACTTTACCATCATATGCAGACAATTATTCTCTTCACTGAGGGAAATTATTCACACTAAGGGAAACTGTTTCAGTGTGGCCCAGGAGGGCTGAAATGTTTATCATGAGCTGTCAAATTGACAACACCTTGTGTTTTTAAAACCTAAGTCTGGAATTTAGGTGATAGACAGCACATACTGGCATGTTCTGAGCCACCTGTCCTGAAGAATGTACGATGGACAAGTACATCTTTGGCCTCTGAGAAGGCAGTGGAATATAAGGCAGACTGGCTTAACATCTTACCTAAGTCTAGTGAGACTGAGCACAGACACACACACACACACACACACACACACACACACACAGAGAGAGAGAGAGAGAGAGAGAGAGAGAGAGAGAGAGAGAGAGAGAGAATCATATTTACTATAGAGTTAAAAAAGTAACAAGAGAAGTCTAGAATTCCCTGGGAGGTAGTCCTACAGAGTTTATGAAGCTGCCCAAGATTATATAAACTCACCTATGTGTCAGTTCATCTTGTAGCTTGTAAAGTACCCCAGAAATCTGCTTTCTTCGATTTTATAACCCAGGGAATACAACCTAATCAGCCTAAGCATTGAATAACACAGTATTTGTGAAGAGTGAAACAGACCCTGTTATAGTACACTCAGCTTCCTCTTATCACAATGTATTTATCGTATCTTCAATGTTTTCTCAGTTATTCTTGACAATTGCCAGCAAAAAAAGAGGGAGAATGGAATTGGTTGAAGACACCATGCAGTGTCTTGCATGGAGCAGCTCACAATACAAGATAGGAATTTGGGACAGGGAAGATGACGGCTCAGTCACTAGAGTGCCTTCGTCACAAGCATGAGGACTTGAGGATTCTATCAACCAGAATCCATAAAAACTAGCCTGTCATGGCATGATGTGTTTGTGATCCTAGAACTCTGGAGGCAGAGATGGGATGATCCCTAGGTCTTGCTGGACAGTCAATCAACCCAAATTGCCAAGTTCTAGGTTCCATGAAAGACTATCTCAAGTTAAAACAAGTAAACAAACAAATCAAATGGAGTAAAAATGATGAACACACCAGACACAAACCTCCATCTGCCAAATGCACATATACATCCACACCACATACATTCATGCACAGACACACACACACACACACAGAGAGAGAGAGAGAGAGAGAGAGAGAGAGAGAGAGAGAGAGAGAAGAGAGAGAGAGAAAGAGAGAGAGAAGCACTCTAGTAAAGAGAGTAGTTTGCACTAAAACAGGACTAGTAAGCAGAAATTAAAACAGAAACAAAACAAGAAGCAATCAGCTATTAGAATATAAAGGTGTGCATTATATACCCACTACTATATTTAAACTGCCTTGAACTGCATAATAAGACACAGGCTTCCCTTTGAGGTAGGAAGTAAGATAAAGATGCTTGACTTCACTTACTGTATTAATTACTTTGTGTAGCTATGACCCATTTTAAAAAGAGAAAAAGGAAAAAGAAAAAAAGAAAAGCTGTCAGAAAAGCTCAGTTACTGGTGGTAAGAACACATGGCAGAGGCACGGCAGTATCAGGAGGGACCAGAAAGCAGAGTGAATGAAATACAAACTAGGAGCTAGGCAGAACCTCCAAAGGTCTCCCCTAGTGACCTGCTTCTTTCAGCTCAACCCACCACTGTCTAAAGTCGTACAGCCTCATAAAATAGTGCCACCCACTGAGGAACAAGAGTTGACAATATGAGCCTAGGGACTTGAGACATGGTGGCTCACCAGTTATAGCACTTGATCCTTTTCCAGAGGACTTTTGTTCAGTTTCCAGAAATCATGTGGTAGCTTATAACTGTCCTGACTTACAATTCTAGAGGAATCCCCATCTGGCTTCTGTTGACAACTGATATGCAAACAATGTACTTAAAGTCGTTCAGGAAAAGCACTCACACAAATAAATAAAAGTAAATCTTTAACCAGTATGAACCTGTAAAAGACATGACAAATTCTAAACATATTTCACACCTGGTACCCCAAAAGCCCATAAGATACAAGCTTCATCTCAAAAAGCAAAATGCACTTAGTCAAACATCAAGAGTCTCCAGTTGCCCAGTGTAGTGATTTGTGCCTGTAACCTCAACAAGGTCTGCGTAGAATAAAGCATGTATTCAAGGATTAGCAGGACAAATTAGTGAGAAACACACTAAAAGTAAAAAGTAGAGCTGTGATGTAGCTCAGTGATAGTCTAGAATGTGAAAGGCCCTGGATTCAATCACAGAAATCTTAACAGTTTCAGTAATACCCACAAACCTAAGTTCATGGAGCTTACACTCCACTGATACTCAAGGAGATATCTTAGTTGTGAGTCCCTATAAAATCAAAAATAGCATTAGAGTCTTTGACTATACAGTAGCATAGAGCAAAAGTTCCATCCCCAAAGGGAAGAATTCATCTATGGAAATGGGACCAAAGCAAGACTGAAACCCAACAGAAGAGCAAGAATTAAATCTTAGAGTTCCACGATTGGCATTCATCATGTGACTGCCAAGGGACTGCACAGCTCTTAACACTTGGCCTCTCTTGATGGTTCCCATGGTCATGGCAATTCAGATTTTACTCTCATAGCTTTATACCTAGATCCTTTAAGGACTTCCTGCATGAAATCTGATGCTGCTAACACACTGCACAGCCATCACAGACTTTTCTCTGTAAACTTGGTGGAAGCTTTCACAACTCCCCAAATCTCTCCTCCTACATGTGACCAGAACCAGAACAACACAACAATACCACATTTAGCCACATTACAGCCTCATCTGTAATGACATTCCTCTGGATTATGTAGAACCAGAGAATCAGGGGATGGTATAGGGAGCAGGCCTGGAGCAAGAATAAGTTGAGGCATGTTCAAACTCTGGAAATCTTGACCTGAAATTGCCAGGCTTGTGTTTCCTGCTGCACATAGTTCTGTGTCGCCACCTTTGCCTTACTGAAGGAAGTCACATTGCCTGGTAGCCTTTTCTCTTATAAGGTCATGCCCAAGACCACCTGGAATTCCTCCTTTTGCAAATAAGGTATCCTTAGCACTCTGGCCCCAGTCAATAATATGCATAAATCCCAATTTCCCCAACTCACCCCGTAGACATGCAGATAGACTTTGTTCCCCCATTAGAGTGAGATGTCTCTTGCTTTAACTATGTTTAGGTATGGGCCTTGAATTCCTGCCATTTCCAAGACTTTCAGCATGAAAGGATGCTGAATAAAAGTAAACCTGTTGCTCCTTAAGTTGCTTTTGTCGAACATTTTGCCACATCAATTAGAAAAGTTAATGAACATATACAGGCCTCTAGTTTAGTTTCTAATATAATTCTTGTTCCACCTAAAGCATCATAAACATATTCTTCATTGTGCTCATTTCTAGTGTGTTCTGGCATTTCTAAATCCAAACATAATCACCTACTAATGCCTGCTTTTCCATAATCCAGGGCTTTTCAAGTCCATGTTTCCAAACTCCTCCAAATGTCTCCCACAGATTGGTTCAAAGGCCATGGATCCACATAGCCAGGTTTTGTCATAACAAACCCCTTCCTGGTACAAATTTCTGTATGAATGCTATGAACTAGGTACCTAATAGAAACAACATAAAGGGACAAGGGTTTGTATTTGTTCATAGTTTCACTCTACCATGATTAAGAATACATGGTGATGAAGATTAGGTCATGGTCACAGGATATGTGACAGAGGATGCTTATATCGCAGAGCAGAAATCAGAGGATGAAAGAAGCTGGTGACAGGCATTACCCCTAGAGACTTACCTCTGCCAATGAGGCCCTACCTCCTGAAAGTTCCACAGCCTCTAACACCCCTCCAAAGTACCAACAGCTACAGATCACACTGAATCTCAAGAGACATTTTAGATAAAGATCATTAACTCTCCTTATTTAATACTGTAGTGTACTACATAGCAAAGCATGAAAAGAGACATCATGAGATGAAATTTGTGAAGAAATAAACACTCTTTGAAGATATGGGAAATCTAAAAGGAACACACAGATAGTGAAAGACTGAGATACTGAGAAGTATTAGTAACATTGTTGAGTGATACTAACAGTACAATAGCATGACCATAGTAAATGTCACTGAGCTCCACAGTTTCAAAAGGTTAGTTTAAGATTGAGAATATTTTTCCACAAAAGAGAAATTTTCAGTGCTGCCAAGCAGAAATAGATAATAGGATATATTTATGATAGTATATGAAAATTATAACCCTAAAATTAATAAAGCACAAATATGCTTCTTGAAAAATTATAAAAAATTGGAGACATCAAATGAGACTGCAAAAATGCTAATTCAAGGCTAATTAAACTCCTTAATTGATTTGTATGTACAATTCTAAATATAACCTCTAAAGTGTGGGGGTGGGGAGGGATAGAGGAGAAGAGCCAGAAATAGAGAAAGATAGAGATAGAGATACAGAGAGAATAAGCATGTGCCATAGTTTCAACCCTTAATGTCCTGTGCTGGGAGCTGCTGACAGTTTCTGAGGTCATGCAGCATTCTGACTTTAAAAAGGAATGCAGGAATGCTGGACTCATCTTTGAATTTAATCCTTCTGAGATCAAATAAGTAGAGTCTAAACTTGTCTAGCCTCCTGATTTGGTGGTGTGATTTTTCCTTACACATGTACCCCAGATGCAAAGTCACACACCTGGAATGCCTTGGCAAGACTTTGAACTTCCAAAGCCGTGAGCTGCACAAAGCTCATCTGTTTATAGTTAGCCTGTGTCTGGCTTTTCAATGTAGTGATGATAAATGGGCTGATATGGTTTGCATGTGGAATCAGAAATGTTGATTCTAAAATGAGTGTAGGCATACAAAGACACAAGAAGAGCCAAACTGCTCTTCAAGAATGTAAGAAGACTGCCTAAATGTTACAAAACCTTTTTATACTGCTATGCAAGTTAAGGAGGGGAGCAGGTACAATCCAGAAACAGAATCAAGATCTGCATATTCAGATGCATGTTTTGTGTGTGACATAGGGGCCTTGATCTCCAACTTTTTGAGACATTGAGACTGGAAAACATACTTTAAACAAAACTCAATTACTGATAGAGCACACCTGTACACAAAAGGCAAGATTGCAAAGCTCTAGAACATGAGGGCAGGATAAGATTCCTAGAATAAGGCAAAGAAAGCATCAACCATAAAGCCATTATAAATTTCAACTCAAGATCTTATGTTCACTAGTAAACAGAGCTGGAAGGCTAATCACTAAAGGTAATGGGTCTGGATTGATTGACTTGAACTTGTTTTGTGATCTAGGGTGAATTCAACTTTGCGTCTCAGTGAGAGAAGCTTTTTTTGTGCAGTGCTATTTTGATTATGAAAGATTGTTTTGTTCAGGGTCTTAGCACCTGCACTCATAAAGACCTCCACCTTGGAGGAACCTGTGCAATTTCCTCTGCATCACAGTGTTAAGAGCCATGTGTGCTCACCAGGTGTTCCCCTCCAGCCATGATGGACAAATCCAACACCTCTTCTCCCCGACCTGCTCTATCTACACAGCTTGAGTAGCAGACTGCTCCAGTTAGGAGAAAGTGGAAGTCTCCTCCTGCCCTCCCAGGTTTCTGCTGCATTGGTGACCGTCTTCTCTAAAGGCCAACAACCTGGTCAACCTCAATTCCCATGTGCACCTGTAATTGACTGCTGTTTACTTAACAGAGGCATCAGAAGAACTCCACAGCTGGGACCCTCTCAAAAGCTGTAAAGTAATATGCACTGGTGTCCATGGGCAGGGGTCGAATCCTGGGGAAGGCAGATTGGAGGTCTTTGAGGACTTAGTTTCTTCTCAGCATATACCTGCAGTCTTTATTTCAGCAGTCTTACACTTCAGCATCTCAGCTGGGATTGGTCAACGCCATTTGCTCATAGAGATTCTGTCCACTGTGGTTATGGAAGTCCAGTCAGAGGCAATGCACACAAAGAAGAGCTAAAGTGTATATTGAAGTTTGTCAGTGAGGAAAGATCTACAAACAATTTCTACATGAGCTCTGGATGTGGGGTTGTGAGATGAGCTTACTCCACAATGAAAGTAAGAAACACCTTGTAGAAGTACTTTGCTAAGACATCTCCAACTGCCAACAAATCATGGTAATGATAGTCTTCCTGGGCTCTCATAAACACCTCGCAGTGCTTTGCCTTCCTATCCCACCATAGCTTCCCAATTAGTTCAGATTGTTTACATGGCTTGAGAGTGTTGGCGTTGATTATAATTAATATTCATATAAGTCATGGTACCCTAGAGCTGTTATATTTAGTAAAAACAGCCAGCTTGAGAATTATGAATGGCTGTCCAAGGTTTAAAACACAGAACCAGTTTTGAGTAGAAACTAAATTCCATATATGTTGCTCAAGCAAATCCAATATTTAAAAATCACTACACAACCTCCATAGTTGTCTTTGGTTAGAACAAATAGCTGAGGCTTTATGATGCAAAGCACAAACACAGTTCTTGTGGAGGTATTTTTTTATGATGTAATTCAGCAGATACATTTGGAGCACAGAGATAAGTTTGCCTCAGTCCAAAATAGATTTTACCATCTGGATGTTAAGAGTCTGGAACTCAAGAGAAGTAGGATAGCTCAAGGAACTGAAGTTTAACTCCAGAGCCCGGGAACCAGGAACGCTTTGGACAAAGTGCCTTTCATGCTGGAGTGTTGAGGGGAGATGAGCTTTGTCCTGAAGCTTTTTTTTTTACACTTTATTTTATTTTTTTTATTAGATATATTCTTTATTTACATCTCAAATGATTTCCCCTTTCCTGGTTCCCCCTCCCTGAAAGTCCCATAAGCCCTCTCCCCTCCCCCTGTTCCCCAATCAACCCCCTGTAGCTTCCCTGTCCTGGTATTCCCCTACACTGTTGCACTGAGCATTTCCAGGAACAGGGGTCTCTCTTTCCTTCTTCTTGGGCATCATTTGATACGTGAATTGTGTCTTGGGTATTCCAAGCTTCTAAGACACGATTCACATATTAAATGATGTCCTGAAGCTTTCCAGGACATTGGAAGAGAGGATTCTAACACTGTGGAATACTGGGAATGGGTGAGTTTTCCTTTGAGAGAAGGTAGGTTCTGCTGGAAAATGAATTTAGACAGAGGCCTAAAGATGACCTCAGTGCCTCAAGACACTGCAGAGAGGACAGTAGTCATAGAGGATTCTATCTAGAGACCCCAGAAGCTTGGGTGACAAGAGAATCATACATGGATGTAGCAAGAACCATGTTATGAACTAAACTGTGTCAACAGGCTATGCTCAAATCACTATTGGAAGAGGGGCTTGAATAGATTAATGAGGGTTCATAGCAATTTTCAGCAATGTCAGCAGTCATGGAATATATTGTTGGCCTTATTACTGTTTACAAAAGCAGTTGCACCCACATGAACACAGACTGAGGTTTTGAGATCAACAGTCTTGAAAGTCTAGGGACTTGAAACAAACAGGAACATGAATGGTCTGAAGCATTTTCAAGCATTAAACTTTTACGCCACCCAGAAATCTGCATCTTCACAAGCATGTCATAATGAAGAGAACAATGTTATATAGATAAAGACAGTTGGGAACATCATACCTGGGGTTTGATGGGGTTTGCTCCCTGCTTCTATCCGAGGTGGTTTTCACAGACATGGGTGTGCGCTGACCTCCTGTGATCATTTCTCCTACCTAAAATAAAAATATGACACGTGTAGAGTGCTATGTTCTTTCAGGATATGTTCTTAAAAAAACAAGCATCAAGGGTCTATGTGTAATTTTTTAAGCTATAAAGCACCTAAATTTTTCTCTCTACGTATTCCATGAAAGTCTGAATTTAAGCCTCTTAAACACAACAGTTTTGCAAAACCTCAAGCTAATGAAAGATTGCCAAACCCAAGCAAGCAGATTTGGTGAATCAGTTTATTCCCAAATTATTTTATGTGAGAGCCAACAACATGCCAACCGATTAAGGGAAGTGTTGAGGCCAGGATGCTGATTTGAGCAGACTCTTGTCTGGGTGTTGTTCCAACATGCTGTACAGAAAACACCCTAGGATGGAGTGTCATCACCCTAATTCCAGTTAGACCTCTTGCTTTTGCTTTGGAATTAGGAAGGCAACAAACTGTGCTCATAGGTCATTTCTGGGTCTGAAAATTCTATAATTCTATTATTTCTTTTACACTAGGTAAGTTCAGTGTTAGGCATGTTCAGATCTCAATAAACAAATCCATCCAACAAAGACTGTTTGAAGGCAAAGAGAGGTCATCTAATCTGTGTCCTCAATAAGTGCCTAAGCTATCTCAGTGGAGGAGGAAGCGGACCCACTGCTCTGTATCAGATCCCAGCTGTGCAAAAAGCCTAAACTTACTCTTACTATCTTTGCTGTATGCTTTACTTATGATTTCCTTCATCCCTGAGCAGCATTCCTGAGATGGATTATTTGCAGGTGGATCGAGGCCTTTACATCTCCCTTGTTGTATTACTTCAGTCTGGTAAACAATTCAGGGTCATTTGCCCTTTTCATCCAAGTGTCATGCAGGCCTATCTCCTTTCACTCACTCTCATCATCTCCTTTTTGACAGAAAGAAGACTCATTCTGGGACACACCCACCCAGGAGGCCCGGGAGGAAGTCATCATTTTGAAAGCTGACATCTACCTGCCTCCCCTTGCTCTGCTGTCTAGATTTGGTGTGTCATACAGTGTGACACCCACGGTCCTAAAATTCTTAGACTTGGACTCAGAGGTTTTGTCACCACCTGGGTCACCTGCTGGCTCAACCAAGCACGCTGGACTCACATTTGCATTTGGGAAAGGAGTTGGTGGCCCTGTTCAGCCACAATCCTAAGTTTGTCCACCTGGATGCATAACCATATTCATACATAGGAAAACACTTTTTTGCCATTTGCCTAAGGATTTGGTTTGCACTCTCCACTGAGCTCAGGAACAGTGGTGGGCCAGGCCTTAGTGAAGCCTGTGGCGTTGCCAAGCTTTTCTCATCTCCCACATCTCTCTCACTCCTGGTGCCTTCTCTCCCTCTTCAGGAGCCGATCAGTGGATGTGTCTTGATATTCTGCATAATCATCTACATCTTGAAACCTGCTTTTTGGAGTACAGTGGCACCTTAGCACCTTTTATTTTTAAAATACTTCAATCATTTGAGGTGGCATTACTGTGAGTTTACATGCATTAAAACATCAGACTTAAAAATAAAATATCAGCTTTGTTGTGGGGTGTGTGTGCAAATTTTATATGCCTTCCCGTTGTAAACACACTAGCAAGAACGAGAACCTATGCATAATTAGAGTCTTAAAATGCTGGCTTCTAACACTGTTATTTGTCACATATTAGGCACACAGATTCTCTGTTTTTGTGGAAATGCAAATAGAGTCACAGATTTGGAACTTTTCTTCACAGAGAATTTGCTGTGCACCAGAATCTAAATCTTATTTTTAAAAGATATTTTTGGCACAGTTTGTTTCAGAGGCAATTTTAAGTTTAAAAGTTAGAGGGAATCAAGGCATCAGCCATGAGTAAAACAATACGGACACTGGGAGTGTTAACATCTGTTAACTGGGGGTCTCTCATCCCCAATACTCACATTAAGCACAGGGAGACCCTGTCTGGTAGGGTATAGACTCAAAGGACCAGGGTACTGTCATTCATTTTCCCATGGTCCTATAGCTTGGGGCCGTGCTTCCTCTGGTTGGCAACGCGCATTGAGCAGTGTCTCATTCTTTTGTCCCATGTATGTTCAGGAATGACTAATGGAAAAGTTGTAAGGTCCGAAATATGTTCAATAAATTAGATAATGTGAGACTACCAGTTTCCTGAGCCCACTGAAAGAAATGCAATCAACTCCCTGAAAATTCCACTCTAGGACAGGCGCAGAGGTCCAAATTAACATCTTAATGCTGATACGTTGCTTTAACTGTTGCAGGCTTGCTCTGGGGAGCTGGGACAGAACACGGATGCAGAGACATGGCTCCGTTTCCACAGAATACTCAAACCCCACAGCAGGCTTTTCTGAGCACTGCTTCTCCTACCTTCGCTTGGTTAGCAGCCTGAGTTGGGGTCTCCTTACCTCCTCGAGCAATAGCCTGAAATCAGATCTTCTATATGGATGCTAATAAAGTGCACATTTATGCTTTACTAATAGTAAACGATACTCATTCTGAGACTCTGGCTGCAAAGCAGCTGCAAAAGAGAAACTAAGCTCTTGATTCCCCTCCCTGCCCCACCTTTTTTTTTTTTTTTTTTTTACCCCCAGAAACATAGGAACTGCCTGCTTAGGAGAGTAATTTAATATGATTCAAATCAATAGTAACTTAGATGAATCTAGATAAATAAGCATGGACAATTATTGCTTTAGTTGAAAACTTGCTTGTAAATTAAAATAATACCGCTGGGAAGAAATGAAAACAGAAGACTATTTACTGAGGAAAGTCCACAACAATCTGTGGTTAAACACATTAATCATAAACTCTGAGTCACCCAGAGTGCATCAGTGCCGCTTTAAGGGAAAAAAAATCATAGCACTTGGAGTGCTATCATAGCACTAAGCACACGCAAGCCCAGATTTGAATTCTCTGCTTCATTCTCCCATCATGTCTTCCATCCTCCCTCACAAAGAGCTACTTTCTTCATTTATTGAGCCTCACAAAAAGCACCACACTGGGGAGGGGAAGAGGGATACTTCCCAGAAATCTTTAACCAGTTTTACCAGTGAACAAACCACTGATGCTAACTGACCTCAAATTGACCCAGAAGACAAAAAGCATTGCAAACATCACTGTTAAGCAATATCCAAAGATCATCCTTAACACTTATGGTGGATATCCATGTGATAAGATTGCTTTCAACGTCTGCTTTTGCTGCTTCCAGCAAATGATTATCACAGCATGCTTGTATTATTCTGGGTCAGGAGCATAGGAGAGTTCATAACTCAGGATTATAGTTATGCCTGGGCTTAGGCTATAAAAGTTGATTACTTGGGAAATCCAAGGTAAACATGGTAGGTTGCTACATGGTTCTCTAAAGGGCAGGTTAAACAAATAGGCTAAGTACACAGTAGGATGGCAGTCTTAAGTCTTAGGTGACCTTAAGGTCTATTATTAATTCAGCTATCAAGTCCTGAAAAATGCCAGTCTCTTAGATAGTAAGAGATTGGTTTATCATAACACATTGCCACAGTAATTAATTATTTGCTGTTTCTTACAAATTTGACTCTGCTTCTTACATAGGATGCGCACAAAAATGACAATAAATTTCTCTTGGAAACTTCCCTTTTTCCCACAGTTCTAAAGGTTACTTCCATTAGGTTTGCTTAATAAAACGTGTGGTGAGCACCTACTATGGGTTAAGCATTAAGGGAGAGATAGAAACCGGAAGATTAGAAATACCATCTTGTCATTTCACAAGGGAAAAGGAGACAAGCAACTGGAATACCTGGGTGGGTGTAACTGAAAGACAGCCGTATGGCCAGGGCTCTAAGGAAGCCTATTAAAGGACATGGTATTTCATACTGGAAAGAACACATATATTTTCCAGAACAGAAATAGAGAATGTTCTGGGAAAGAAAAAAGCAGGGCAAAGGCAGTAAGCACATTAGTCACATGGGGCCAGGCTGGTCACTCCTGTGGACGAGGCTGGAGACCTGGCAGCACACTTGCTGTATCCCAGTGAGGTGTTCAGACTTCTCACTTGAGGTGACAGAAGCTTTGAGGAAATGTACATGCTTGTTCATGTCAGCTCATGAGGAATATTTAAACTTACTCATTCACTTAGGCAAAGTGTGTGATAGCAAGAAGAACACCTGTAAATCCTCATCAATTTAGCCTGCTTTGTAAGATAACAGTGTATGTGAATATTACATTTCCTCACAGAGTTCACTGTCTCTCAGTTTTAACTTTTATCTCTCTTAAAACTTGGTAAATCAAAATGACTCTGAGATTCCATCTTACACCTATCAGAATGGCTGAGATCAAAATCTCAAGGGACAGCACACACATGCCTATGGGAAGGAAACATTCCTCCATTGATGGTGGGATTGCAAACTTGTACAACCACTTTGAAAAGCAATTTGGTGGTTTCTCAGAAAAATGAGAATAATTCTACCTCAAGACCCAGCTCTACCACACCATGCTCCACAGAACCACAAGAACACCTGCTCAACTGTGTTCATAGCAATTTTATTTGTAATTGCCAAAAACTGGAAACAACTTAGATGTCCCTCAACAGAAAGAATGGATAAAGAAAATGTGGTACATTTACACAATGGAATATTACTAGGCCTTTAAAAACAATGACATCATGAAATTTGTAGGCAAATGGATTGAACTAGGAAAGGTCATCCTGAGTAAGTTAATTCCAGAAAGACAATCATGGGGTGTACCCACTTATAAGTTGATATTAGCTATAAAGTACAAGATAACCATGCTACAATCCACAGACCCAAAAGAGCTAAGTAACAGGAAGGGCCTGTGAGGACACCTGAATCTCTATGAGTAGGGGAAATAGAATAGACACTGGGATGGATGGATGGAGCGAACTGCATTGGGGAGGCGATAAGAAGGAGTAGGATAGATCTTGTGGCGGGAGGATGGAGGGAGAAAGTACTATGAGAGAGTACTAGAATCTATGGGCAGCATCTCAGGGAAGAGCTAGAAACCTAGGACAATGGACACTCCCAAGAATCTATGAGGGTGACCTTAGCTAAGACTCCTAGCAATGAAGCATATGGAACTTGAACTGACATCTCCAGTAACCAGAAAAATTTCCAATGTAGGGATGGGGACACTAACACAGCCAAAGAATCTTTGACCCACAATTGTCCTGCCTACAAGATATGCAGGCATAAAAATGTATCAGAAATAGAGGAAATGGCTGACCAATGGCTAGCCCAGCTTGAGACCAATCCCATGGGAGAGAGCCCATCCCTGACACAATTAATGATATTATGCTATACCTGCAGAGAGGTGCCTAGCATACCTGTTATCTGAGAGACGTCACCCAACAACAGATGGAAACAGATGTAAAGACGCACAACAAAACATTAGGCTGAGCTTGGGAAATCCTGTTAGAGAGTGGGAGGAAAGATTGAAGGAGCCAGAGAGGTCAAGGACACTATAAGAAAACCCTACAGAATCAACTAACTAACTAACTAACTAACTAACTAACTAACTAACTAACCTGGGTCCATAGAGCCCCACAGAGACTAAAGAGACAAACAAACAGACAGTGAGCATGAGACTCATCCAGGCCCTCTGCAGATGGGTAATAGTTGTGCATCTTTGTCGCCATTTAGGACCCCCTAACAGCAGGAGCAGCACACTGTCTTTGACCCTGCTGCCTGCTTTTGAATCTCTTTCCTTAACTGGACTGCCTTGTCTACTGGGCTCAGTAGAAGACAGGGCTAGTCCTACTGCAAATTGATATGTCAAGGTGCATGGTTCTCCATGAGAGGACTCTCCTTTTCTTAGGAGCAAGGAAGGAGGTGGGGTGAGAGGGGGGACTGGAGGAGAGGAGGGAGAGGAAGCTTCGGTTGAGAAATAAAGAAAATTAATTAATTAATTAATTAATTAATTAAACATATTTTTTAAATGAAAAGTTTACTTGAAGCCTTTCAATATGCTTCCAAGTGCTTGCTGGTCTCCATCTTTTAATTTGTTTTCTCCTACAGGCAGCCCCATACACTAGACCAGTGCATATGCTCTATGCTGTTATAACTACTGCCCTTGCTGGTTCTGTATGAGATGCTAACTGGCCTGCCCTGTGCTTCTCAGACCTTTAGGTACTATTAGAACAAAGTTCAATACTTTCACACGAGTCTACAGATAGTAGCCTGGGAATCCAGTCTTTCAGCAGATGTTTTCTAGCTGATTCTTGGATTCTGACAAGTTTTGACTTTGTACTGACTGATTACAGAGCATTAAGGTTTTTTGGGTTGTTGTTGTTGATGGTGGTGGTGGTATGTATGTGTGGTGTGTGTGTGTGTGTGTGTGTTTACATGTATGGTATGAGGGTGAACCCCAGCTTTGTACATGCAGAGCAGATGCTCTAATACTGAACTGTGACTCATCTCTGTATACTTCTCTATATGTAATTCATTTAGAGAATCCATATTTAAGGAAGGTTGACAACATTCCAGGAATTGATGTAGGATCTAGGATAACATGAAGCTGTGGATGGGCAATAGCAACTGTCTAATGTTTCATTATATCTTGTATGTATATACTGTTCTGCAATGGACTATTTATAGAAATAAGATATTTTACAATTTTCTAATAATTATACCATGTTAACTACCCATTACATGCATTTGGACCATTGATTTATTTTTCTATGGAGTAAAACTTAGAATTATGAAGTCATATCATACATTTTAAGGTTTGATATATGATGTCAGGTTTTATTTCTGAAAGGATTACATCACTTCCTATTTCCCCCAACAATTTATGAGAGGACTCTTCCATTGTAGTCTCACTGGCATTGAATTTTTAAAATGTTTCTGATAGAAAATTGGCAGTGTTGTTTGCTTCTGAAAGGGCAAAATTGCTGAGGAAGGGGAATGAAAAGATGGTTTGCTATGCCCTACAAACTTCTCAATACTCGTGGAATATTTCTCATAAAACATATATATGCAAATAAGCATAAGGTGTAAAAGTTCGTGATCAGATGAATAGGCATAGTATTTTTATTATGAGATATAGTGCATATTTACCTTGCCTTTGAATTTCTCTTGCAAGGACTATTCCCAGCATAGCTGAATGATTTTAAGATTTTTCTGAAACATTTTTGTGATGTATGAGTATTATCGCCCACCTGATCTTTTTGGTATGTCTTCCCTGCCAGTGGTGCAGCAGCATTAAGAAAGAAAGAAAAAAAACCCTGAATACTGAGCTGTTTATTTACTTAATGTATATTTTACCCTCACTAAAATGCAAATACCACACAGGCAGAAATATCTGTGCTGTGCATACACTAGGGCCTCAATAGCTTTTATTAACTAACAGATAAAAGTTAAACAAACAACAAATCCTGTGGCTTTAAATTAACTGTTAAACCTTAATTAAAGCCAGAGGAAGTGGCCACCATTTCGCGTCTGGAATATGTCTCTACAACGAATGAAAGTGGGTATTTAACTTTAGTTCCACTTTAAAACAATATTACCTATTGTCTATATGAAGTTTATTTTGATGTTAAATGGTGTTAAATAAGAATATGTTAAATAAAAATGGTGAGGACAGAGACTGCTCAGTGGTTAAGAGTTCTTGCCGTTCTCCTAGAGAATGGGCGATTGGTTCAGCACAACTGCTTGTAACTCTACCACCAGGGGATTCAATTTTAT
Organism: Apodemus sylvaticus; assembly: GCF_947179515.1. Taxonomy (NCBI): domain Eukaryota; kingdom Metazoa; phylum Chordata; class Mammalia; order Rodentia; family Muridae; genus Apodemus; species Apodemus sylvaticus. The sequence goes on from NC_067488.1 coordinate 35,104,980, forward strand.
CTTCTGACCCCAAAAGGTCCTATACACACGTGGAAGACACAGACAGCACACATACATGTAGATATATTTTTTAGAAATCTTTTAGAAGATGACAAACAAATTATCTCAAATAGAAACTATTCCAAATACTTATTGCATAATCATTTATACATTTCCAGTGTTTGCTAAATATATTTATCCAACCAGTTTCAATCAAGGAGTCAATAGAGGTTTTTGTTTCACCTTGCCACTGGAGTAGGCACATTGCCTTGTTTTAGGAACCTTATGGTCTGATGAAGGGGAGAAAAGACCATGGCAGAAATAGGACCATGGAATATAGGTACAAGGCACCCCAGGAATACTATATGTCAATGTCTATTGGCCCAGGTTCAATTCCCAGGACAGCATTATTTGAGCTAGAAAAAGATTATAGGTTGAAAAAAAGGGAAATGTCTTCCAAAGAAAGGGAAATCCTGGGTGAAATGATTGAAAGTGGGAGAGAATTGAGAGGTCCAGAGCTATAGACAGCGCCAGGCTGCATTAAGTCAGAAGCATGAATACCAGAAAGGGTGGAGGTGAGAGCTGAGCTTCCAGACTGAAATCCCAAGTTTATAATCCACCAGTACAGCTGGAATTTTATTCTATGGATGAAAAGGATGGGCTTCAGGACTGAAAAGTGGCATCCTGAAGCTGGCAGTTTGAAAGGACTGATGAGCAGCACAGTGTGTTTTCAAGGAAAGAACGCCTGAAAAGAATAATGGCATTCATAGGAAAACTTCAGATATGATGGCAGTGGTGACAGTAGGTGAGCTATAAAAGAGGCAGAATCCAGCAGGCTGAACCGTGAAGAGGAAGGGCAGGAGGAGATGATGACAAAGAGAGTCACAAAGAAAAGATATGGGGAAGGTATAGGAAGAACAGAAGGGATATAAGCTCATCCTTTAACTAGAAATCCTGGCGTACCCATTCAAGTTAGCAGTTAAAGAGTATCGTAAGCCAATTTATGAGGTAGGATCAGGGAGGAGATGGTAAGGGGTTGGGATACAGGACAGAGGAGGTAAGAGAAGTAAGATAAAATGAAAGCAACAGGCAAATAGAGTGGTGTGTGCACAAGAATGGTCAGGGAAACAATGGGGAAAACAGTAGCACATGACTTCACAGAGCTATAGAAAAAGCATGGGTAAGAGGAGTACTTCAGAGAAACACAGTGGAAAGATCAAACAGATTATGCAGAATCTACTGAGCTTATAAACACAATCTTGTATAGTATAACATGGAGACAGACAAATATAAATGCATACAGACATACATATATACACTAAAGGTGTTAAAGAGGAACAACAGGAAGCAGACACTAGAGGGTGAACCATGGTAGAAGAGGTAGCAATAAACAAGAGGCAAGTTTATATGAATTTTTCCTACAAGGCTCTTCCTGAGTTGCAAGGCATAAAGAAATGTGTGTCCCACCTGGCCTGGGGAGTCAAAAGCTGGAATGTGAGCCTACCAGAGTGTTACAAGTAAAGATTTCACAGAAAGAGACCTCAAGCTAAGCATGTAAATGCTATTGAAATCCTCATCTGGTCTACACTCGAGGTAGTGATCTTTTTGGTTTGTTTGTTTGTTTGTTTGTTGTTATTTTCATATTTTTTATTCGATATATTTTTTATTTACATTTCAAATGATTTCCCTTTTTCTGGCCCCCCACTCCCCGAAAGTCCCCTAAGCCCCCTTCTCTCCCCCTGTCCTCCCACCCACCCCTTCCCACTTCCCCGTTCTGGTTTTGCCGAATACTGCTTCACTGAGTCTTTCCAGAACAAGGGGCCACTCCTCCTTTCTTCTTGTACCTCATTTGATGTGTGGATTATATTTTGGGTATTCTAGTTTTCTAGGTTAATATCCACTTATTAGTGAGTGCATACCATGATTCACCTTTTGAGTCTGGGTTACCTCACTTAGTATGATGTTCTCTAGCTCCATCCATTTGCCTAAGAATTTCATGAATTCATTGTTTCTAATGGCTGAATAGTACTCCATTGCGTAGCTATGCCACATTTTTTGCATCCACTCTTCTGTTGAGGGATACCTGGGTTCTTTCCAGCATCTGGCAATTATAAATAGGGCTGCTATGAACATAGTAGAGCATGTATCCTTATTACTGGTGGGGAATCCTCTGGGTATATGCCCAGGAGTGGTATAGCAGGATCTTCTGGAAGTGAGGTGCCCAGTTTTCGGAGGAAGCGCCAGACTGATTTCCAGAGTGGTTGTACCAATTTGCAACCCCACCAGCAGTGGAGGAGTGTTCCTCTTTCTCCACACCCTCTCCAACACCTGCTGTCTTCTGAATTTTTAATCTTAGCCATTCTGACTGGTGTAAGGTGAAATCTCAGGGTTGTTTTGATTTGCATTTCCCTAATGACTAATGAAGTTGAGCATTTTTTAAGATGCTTCTCTGCCATCCGAAGTTCTTCAGGTGAGAATTCTTTGTTTAACTCTGTACCCCATTTTTAATAGGGTTGTTCAGTTTTCTGGAATCTAACTTCTTGAGTTCTTTATATATATATTGGATATTAGCCCTCTATCTGATGTAGGATTGGTGATCTTAAAAGCACCCAAATGCAAGGACCAGAGCAAAATGATGAAGAGACTCTGGCTAGAACCAAGCTCAGATGTGGTGTATATAGTCTAATAAATTGCCAACAAAAAGGTCAAGTGTGACATGTGCATCACAGGCATTCAAGGCTCAGGGAACATTGTAGAAGAGTGGGTGCAAAGATCTATGTGCCAGAATTTAAGAGAGAACTATTACAAAATGGTATATTCTGGATATGACAGGACCACTACAGCTGTGAACTCCAAACAGCTGTGCTTGCCTGCATAAATCAACTCACTCAACACTGCAGGAAATGAAGTGGGGACAGCTCACAAGCTCCCACTCCATGAGGAACAATTGACAATTGATGGCTTCTAGGGAAGGAGGGACTCTATTTTCTTTAAGCATTTTTTTTAAGGTCCCTGGTAGGTTGACCATATGCAGACCTGAGAATTGGACTAGGTATGGGAGTATGAGGTTGGTATGGGGATGGGCTGTGGGCTGTGGATCTAGGTAAAGAGAGAAGTGAGTGTGATCAAAGTACTTTGTATGTATGCAAGGAAGGGATGTGGGAGGGTTTGCAGGGAGGAAGGGGGAGAAATGGTGTCAATATCATTTCAAAAAGAAAAGGAAAACAGTTTTTTTTTTTAAGAAAAAAGAGCGAATACAATGATATTTAAAAGCAAAGACTATTAACAACCCATTCCAAAACAAATATCCTTCAAAGGCAAGCGCCATATGTGGCCATGCTGGAAGTACTAATTCTGGATTTGATCTACTGCAAGAAACACCTGGAAAACGTAGCAAAGATAAAGGAAACAGCTATTGTGGTATAGTGTCTAACAGGAAAGGACTGTAATCTACAAGAGTAAGGAGATAAAATAACTGAGCCTTATTGAACAGGTTCTCTGGCTCCATGTTAAAAATAGAAAATAAAACTTCTAAATGCTTAAGAAATAACATGTAAAATGAAAGAAACATTGGTTTTCTCAGATAAGAAATCCTAGACAAAATTTAGAAATAACAAGGGAACCTTTAGTAATTAAAAATGATGATTGTGTCTAGTAACTAAGGACCTTTGTTAGGGACCACCCATTTTATCTAAAATCACTTTTATTTCTCTATATGGTAGTGTGCAATCTTGGTTATGTTATAGTGAAGTAGCACCATTTCCTGGCAGGGGATCCAGATTAGGGATGATGTCTGGATGGAGAGAGTGAACTCAGCAGAAGCATGCATGTATCCTTGCTTTCTGATCCTGACTACAGATGCCCCGTGACCACTTCCCCATGCCCCTGCCAATGAGTCTTCTCTACTGTGATGAACTGTAACCTGCAAATGTGAGATAATTAATCCCCCTTAAGATGCTTTAACTTAATCAAAATAATCCCAACAGGCATGCTCAAGAGGCCCATCTCCCAGGTGATTCTAACTTTTGCTGCACTGAAATTTATCACCGAGCATGGCAGTGACCAACTGCTTCTGCAGAGGGCTCAAGGAATCTCAAAGAGGAAAGCAAAGCCTATGGTTCTAGACCTACATATGCACACAGGAACTGCTTTGTATCACACAGCAAGTCTATTTGAAATGGGACATATATCTGAAGGTAAAGTCTAAAATGCTAAAAGAGTCTAGAACAGCTAAAAATGTCATGAACAAGAAAGGGGGAGCTCAATGCAATCCCCATCAAAATCCCAACTCAGTTCTTCATAGAGCTAGAAAGAGCAATTCTCAAATTCATCTGGAATAACAAAAAAACCAGGATAGCTAAAACTATTCTCAACAGCAAAAGAACTTCAGGGGGATTCAGTATCCCAGACCTCAAACTTTACTACAGAGCAATGGTAATAAAAACTGCATGGTATTGATACAATGTCAGGCAAGCGGATCAATGGAATAGGATTGAAGACCCAGAAATGAACCCACACACCTATGATCACTTGATCTTCGACAAAGGAGCTGAAAGCATACAGTGGAAAAAAGATGGCCTTTTCAACAAATGGTGCTGGTTCAATTGGAGGTCAGCATGCAGAAGAATGTGAAACTATCCATTCTTATCTCCTAGTACTAAGCTCAACTCCAAATGGATCAAGCACTTCCACATAAAAGCAGACACACTGAAACTAATAGAAAAGAAACTGGGGAAAACCCTTGAGGACATTGTCACAGGGGAAAAGTTCCTGAATAGAACACCAATAGCTTATGCTCTAAGATCAAGAATAGACAAATGGGACCTCATAAAACTACAAAGTTTCTATAAGGCAAAGGACAATGTCAAAAGGACAAAACATCAACCAACAGATTGGGAAAGGATCTTCAACAACCCTAAATCCGACAGAGGGCTAATATCTACTATATACAAAGAGCTCAAGAAAGTAGACCCCAGAGAACCAAATAACCCTATTAAAAAGTGGGGTACAGAGCTAAACAAAGAATTTTCACACGAAGAACTTCAGAGGGCTGAGAAGCACCTTAAGAAATGTTCAACATCATTAATCATTAGGGAAATACAAATCAAATTTGTATTTGTACAATACAACCCTGAGATTTCACCCCACACCAGTCAGAATGGCTAAGGTCAAAAATTCAGGAGACAGCATGTGTTGGCAAGGATGTGGAGAAAGAGGAACACTCCTCCACTGCTGGTAGGATTGCAAGATGGTACAACCACTTTGGAAATCAGTCTGGCGGTTCCTCAGAAATCTGGGCATGATACTTCCTGAAGAGCCTGCTATACCACTCCTGGGCATATACCCAGAGGATTCCCTGGCATGCAATAAGGACACATGCTCCACTATGTTCATAGAAGCCCTCTTTGTAATAGCCAGAAGCTGGAGAGAACCCAGGTGTTCCTCAATGGAGGAATGGATACAGAAAATGTGGTATATTTACACAATGGAGTACTATTCAGCCATTAGAAACAATGATTTCATGAAATTCTTAGACAAATGGATGGAGCTGGAGAACATTATACTAAGTGAGGTAACCCAGTCTCAAAAGGTTAATCATGGTATGAACTCACTGATAAGTGGATATTAGCCTAGAAACTTTGAATACCCAAGACTTAATCCACATATTAAATGATGTCCAAGAAGAACCAAGGAGTGACTGCTGGTTCCGGAAAGACTCAGTGCAGCAGTATAGGGGAATACCAGAACAGGGAAGTGAGAAGGAGTAGATGGGGGAACAGGGGGAGGGAAGAGGGCTTATGGGACTTTCAGGGAGTGGGGGGCCAGAAAAGGGGAAATCATTTGAAATGCAAATAAAGAATATATCAAATAAAAAAAGAAAGAAAGAAAGAAAGGGGGAGCAATCGCCCAAATTGAAGCAAAACATAGAAACTATATGCTTGCAGCAATTTATCCAAGTTGCTTTTATCAGAGTATTTCATTTCATCACAGAACTGGAAAAGAAACTAAGGCCTTGCAAGTAAAGGCCTTCATTTAGCTTTTTTAATTTGGACACTGATCCATTTATCCTTGTGCCACACTAAGACAGCCTGACTCTACCCTGAAACTGAATTATTCTGGTCATTCTTTGGGTTTTTCTATAAACTGGAGAACCAATACATCAGTTTCCATACCAGAGCCTTGTTGGGACGATGCTGGGAATGTAATGAATCTATAGGTTAGCCTGAGCTCTTAATAGGATGAATTTGCCAGAAGTCATGGGGCCTCTTTCCATCCAGTGTTTTAAAGTGCACAGTGCTTATCTCTGCATAGAAATGAAGTCTCTTTCATACCATCATAATTACCTTGCTGAAGGTAAAGCTATGATTATGAGTGAGAAAGATGATTGTATTTATCAACTTACCCATATGATGACAAAATGCCCCTATAGAACAACTTATAAGTAACAAAGATTTATTATTTTTCCTTCAGATGTTTCAATCCATTGTCATTTGTCCCTGTTCTCTTGGGACTGAGATGGCATAGCAGGTTTTGACAGTAACATGTGGTAGAAGAGTTTGTTCTGAAGGGAGCCAAGAAGGGGGGGGGGGAGGATAAGGAACAGAGATGGGAAAGGAGAGGAGGGAAGGAAAATGGAAGAGAAGTGGTTTTATGACCCCAGTATTCTCAAGAGCACCCCTATGACCTGAGTTCCCTCTACTCCTGCAATAGCACTTCAAGCTTGAAACCATTCCTTAAACACCAGAGCCTTGGAAGGTCATTCAAGACTTTGGTCATACCAAAGACTGAGATAACATGTATTAGGAAAAGTGCTTGTGAAAAGGCAGAATTTGAATTAAGTCCTGATTATGTGTTTCCAGAATGGGGGGGGGGGAGTGTCCAGAATATATATTGAAAGGGAAAAATAGGAAGGTTTCAAAAGCTTATGCCAATGCTGGTCATAGCTGGACCACAGCAGGGAATGTGAACATCACTCCAAGTAGTATGGAAGACATTTGGAGGCAGAGGGCTCCAGCAAGGGAATAAAAGGGACCCGTGATTTTAAAGGGCACTCTGGCATTTCTATGGAGAAGGAACTGAATATGGGGAAGAAATGTGAGAAGGCATGGGATGGTGTAGTTGAGTGCTCACATTGCTTTAAACAGAGGTGCCATCTTCTGAGGGGGGAGTATGACTCTGACAGAAGGTTTAGAAAAGGAAATGGTTCCTCATGCTAGAATCTTCACAGATGGAAGATGGAATGTGCAATCTGCACTGACCTTGGACTTAATGGTCCTTGTCCCTTGGAAGGTACATATGGTGTCTTTGGTTCTGATGCCTGCAATCTTTAATGATATTTATGCCTTCTATTACCCAAGTAGTATGAGACTACACATGGAATCTCCTTTGTGCCTCAATAACATATTGGAACAGTTTCTCTGTTTCTTCAAGTTTATTTGTTGGTTTCCTCTACATTTCATATTTAGTTTTATTTGTGTCCTCTACATTTCATATTTAGTTTTATTTGTGTCGACTATTAAATGTAATGTCTATAATTTTTTCCTTTGGGAATGAGAATCAAAATTTTTTCAAGGTTTTGTTTACTCTGAGGCTATAGTCTAAAAATCCATTAATATTTTATAAGAAGACATTTAGCCTTCTGGCAAGGGATGTGTATGTTATATTATTGAAATATTTCTCAGGTTTTGTTGATTGTATCCATGAAAGAAACAACTGTGTAAGTTTTCTAATACAAGTGGTTCAATTGATATTTCTAAATATTATTGTTTATATGCTATTAATGAGCAGCCTAATGTAGACGGGGCATTTGGAAGTCCTCTTTATATTACCTTTCTAATATGGAAACTATAGTGTTGTAGCTGCTTTCCTTATGCTGTGATAAAATAACCTACAAAAGCAACTTCATGAAGAAAGGGTTTTATGTTAACTCACAGCCTGAGGGTACAGTCCACCATTAAATGGTAGCCACAGCATGGAGAACATCTGCCCCAACAGTGGTGAGAGCATGAGGCAGCCAAGGACTTTGTCCACAGTCAGGAGGTAGACAGAGATGAATGCTTTTTCACATCTGGTTTCCAATCTCTTTTGTCTTTTTTATGCAGTCCAGAACCCTGGTCCCAGGGCTAGAGCCATCTGCATTGACAATGGGCCTCCTCTCTTTGGTTGGAACTCTTTGGAAACTTCCGCACAGATGCTTCCAGGTGATCCTAAGCCCAGTCTCCCAGGTGATCCTAAGCCCAGTCAAGAGGATAATGAAGATCAAGTGGATGAAGAGAAATACTCTGCCTGCATTCAGTGCTACTTTGCTTTAAGTTCTGTCAGTGGATACGAATTTAGCTGAAATGACCCTGACTTTGTTTAGATTCACACTGTAGAGCTTCCTGTGTCCTTCAGACTCCAGAGTGTAAGCTTCATGGCAGCTGGCTGCCTCAGTCACATACTTACCAGTGTTTGTTAATGGATTAATGTTTTCTTGTACCTGTCTCAGCTCCATGCAGGCGCATACCATTTTACTGTACTCGTCTTTGCAGTTAATTTCTATAGGGCATTGTAATTTACATGTTTTAATTAAAATCTGCTTACTTTCTCTTACCTATTTATAGTCAGCATGGATAAGAGCAATAAAAATATTTGGGGCAACAAAAAAGAAAGTATTTACATTTGTACTTCATCACCATAATTTTTCTATTTCATGTTTTAACCTAAGTCCCCTAGATCATATGTGCTTCTTATAATACCATCTTTACCACTTTCATAAGGGAAGTTAATCACTTTGGGGTGTTTCGTGAAGTAGTTTATTCAGAGCAATTGCTACTACCTATGAAACCGCTGAGTGCACTAGAGAGACGGCAGTTCTTCAGCAGCAGAGAGTGAATGACTGAGGGTGGACCAAGAGCAACTAGAAAACAGGATCACTTTCTCAAAGTATAGTAGGAGTGGGAAAAAGGATGTAGTGTAGTCTCCATGCAGGCGCTCTGTAAGGACAGCCTAGTGGAATCGAAATCTGTGTGAGAGAACCATTTTCTCTGCTTTTCTAACAATCCAATATGGGTGCCCAGCACATAGCAGGTGATAATGAAAATGTCTGGGCTGAACTACAGAATAAACAATGACTGCCGGCTAGCACTGTCAATAAAGACCTCTATAATCACCTGTTCCTTGCTGGTATGTATATAAATAGGGGGAAGAAGGTACTGCTGGGGTTAGATGCAACGAGAAAAGGCAACGATTTGGGAAGCCATTAGTGTCCGTCCTCACAACTCATCACTGTAATCTATGAGCCAGCACTTTGACTTTAAATCTAAGCGGAAGGCAAGAGCCTCCCCAAGAGTCTGAGACTGCCTGAAACAGACTTGCCCCTTGACATATCTGAGTCTACAAGGATGATGGCTATGGACTGAACATGGAGGGGACAGACAAGAAGGAATCCCTGAGAGACAGGGGTCTCTCATCACATAGTGCTTCATCTATGCCACAAGCTTAACAAATGTCAGCTAAGTTTAATAAATATTTTACTTGACTAATTAATAATTCAATTATGTAAACTTTTTTCAGAATTTTGCAGAAAGCTCTCTATTGCTGAGTTCTACTACCTTACCTTCTACATCTGGAATGACAAGCGTGCTAAATTATTCCATCATCTGATATTAATAACTTCGCTATTAGATATTTATAGGTTCTGCTTATCTTCCCTCCATCATCATTTTGCTTAAGTACACACATTTAACATCCTCACGCTTGCCTGGTAAATAATTTCACTTTTTTTCTGCATGAAACTTCCAAACTGTCTACATCCTTTAGATATGAACCTGCCTTGACATAAGCCAATTATATTTATTACTTGGGAATCTGGGTGAGTTGAATCACATTTTATTAATAGTTCTTAGTAATGAGGCCCAGCTATGCAATTAAAATAGACGACTATTTTCTAACAATCCTTATGTCAACTGCAGAGGAATTTTTCTCTTGTAAACATTTCATCTTATTACATAATTTCTGGCATTTATAATAATTAGCTAATTATATATATGTATGATTCTCTTGTATAGCATGTAAGCTCTGACTTCTGGAAAGAAGGATAATTCACATTAAAATATGGAAACAATATTTCCTGTTTACTAATTAGCATTAAGTGTTTATGTTTATATATAAATTTCCCCTAGACAGATATAATATTTATATGTATACATATTTCTATATATTTGATCTTTTTAATTTCAGATTTTTAAAAGAATCTCTGGAATTTAGCTTTATCTTTCCCTTTCTGTTTTTTTCTAGATAATTCATTTGTTAAGCAGAGACCAAAAATAGTGAGAAGAGTTTCAAAGTTATAATTAGTATATACTATTTGTACAAAGTAATGAACTTATTGTGACATTTCTGTACATGGTAAAATGAGCTTTCATTGTATTTACCTACATCGCACTCTTTTTTTTTGCATTTATATATTTATGCATTAATTTATAAATGTAACATGATTATTAATGAAAAAGAGGCCATGAGAGGGATTGAGGAGGAGTTGGAAGAAAGAGGTGTGACTGATGTAATGATATTTTATTTTTTAAAAGTTCAAAAAAGTAGAAATAATTTCCATGAGAATAAGAAATTATAGTCACAAACCATGATGTCTAGCCTGAGTTTTAGATCAAAGTCTATTTCCCTATACTGTACAGTATTTATCACTTTTATTTATTAGCAAATATATTAATATCATAGGAAATATATATATTTATTCAATCAAAAACTTATATATTAAAGAGTTGATTTGGATTTTTCCTATCCTACATTTTGATCATACTCCCCTTTCCCAACTACTGCCATATTCTTCCCACCTCACTACCCACCTGACTTTATTTTCTCTCTCAATAAAAACAAATCAAAAAATAAAAATCAAACCAACCAACTAATCATACAAACAAAAATAGTAAGAGAGAAAAGAATAAACCAAATAAAATGAAACAAAAAGCCCCCTACACAAAACAAACAACTCCTGAAAACAAAACAAACAAAAAACATGGAATCTATTTGGTCTTGGCCAACTATTCCTGAGCCTGGTGCCTTGCTCTACAGTATTGCTGATACACCCAGTGACATTCCATTGGAGAAAACTGATTTTTACTTTTCCAGCAGGTAAGGTATCAATTCTAAATAGCTTCCTGGTTAGGGAAGAAACTTTGTGTCTTCTCAGGGCTGGGATTTTGTCTGGGTAAAACCTATGAAAGCTGTCACAGTCTCTGTGAGGTCACAAACTGTTGTGTCTGGAAGTCAACTGTTTCTTTGGAATTACCCACCAACCCCAAGGGGTCGTATCATCCTTCTGCCCCCTTTCCATCATAGATCCCTGAGAACTGAAGGGAAAGGTTTGGTAAGGCATCCCATTTAGGAATCAGTACTTCAAATTCTCACTGCATTGTCCAGTTGTGGGTCTCTGCTTGGTCATTCACATAAGGAAGAAGCTTCTATGATTGGGACAGACCAGTAGGACTGCCTTCTAAGCAAACCATTTAATATTCTGACTTCCTTAACTGTATCTTGACTGATAAGAGAAGCAAATAATTTACCATTCTTCAAGGAGAACTCTTTTTCTATTTAAAGAAAGTTATGAACTCACAATATTAGAAAAATATGTAAATTACCACTGGCATATTAACATCTGTAAACAGAATAAAATGTACTTGCACCAATCAAACATATTTTAAGTATATTCTATCTCAGGTCAGTGTGTAACTGCAGCAAGGAAAAACTCAATTTTGAAAGAGTGATCAGACAGGCAAGTGGGATGCGGACATACAGCTCAGAGCAAAGCTCACACACCCCAGCTGTCCATGAAAAATGTTAAAAGTGAAGTTATGGGTAACTCATAAAAAATATTCTTATTTATATAAAACAGTGATGTGATTTTTAAAATGCAGATGAAATATTATCATCTCTAGGTTCCTTGAAATCCTTTCTTTTAGGCATGTGTAACCTATCTGTTACCTAAGCCATCCATGTACTGCAGGCTCAGAATCAAAGAGGATGTTAAGAAGTTAGGGCCAGCACCAAGAGTGATGATGTTTAAAAAGAAAACCCTTGACAGAGACAGTCTTAATGGAAGCAGTCATTCTTCAATTCTAAAACTTCATGATGATTATTGTCATTCATTCATTCATTCATTCACTCATCCATTCACTTATTCATTCAATAAACATTTGTGAAGATGTCTGCTATGATCCAGCTAACTTTCTAGGTCTTGGGAATTAAACATTGAATACAACTCACAAAATGCTTTGCCCTCATGATTTTATATTATAGTAGGAGGGGAGCCGTTAGGAAACAAATACTTAACCTATGGAGCACATGAGCATTGTGGTGACCAGAAAAGCAACAGAAAAAGCCGTGGTGGGCCAGGAGGTATGGAAAGTAACATTAGAAAATGATGTTTTAAGGAAATATTGAGATTAAGGCTTTAAGATGTAAACAAACTCATCAGGGACCTTGGAGGAATGGAGATCAACAAGTAGAAAGGCCAAGTACTAGGTATTCTTCTTGCTGCTGTGATGGAACGTGACAGAAACAACCTAAAAGAAGAGATTATCCTGGCAGATAGCTTCAGAGGGAGTTGGGTAGTTGTGATGGGGAAAGAAAGTATGGCTGTATAAGTGGCTCCAGTCCGTGCTTTCTGGTGGGTCTTCACACAGCAAGGATACTCTGTTAGCATCTGAGAAAAGCCTGCCTTGAGGAATAACCACATGGTGCCAGAATGGGGCAGTGGTGGGCATCCGGGAACAGTGTCTCTAAGGAGTTTTGGAGGTGCAGCTGAGGGAAGAGACCTGTGCCACTGACTCAGCACAAAGCTTGTGATTGGTACAACAAGAGGTTTATGACCTGAACAACATAAGGCTTCTGATAGGTGGCACAGAAAGCCTCCCACATGCAAGGCCATGAGTTCTAGCAATATAGAATCTATTTCTTGAACTTATGGAGTTAGTCCAAGAAGCCACTCCTGTATAACTTTCCTTTCAGGTTGCAATGTTAAGTACAATGAAGGTTCTGTTAAAGGACTCCAGGTGGTCATCAGGGTTATCTAGGGCAGTCTTAGAGACTCCTGAAGAGAAAAGGGACAAGGTCATGATCTTATTTCCACATGAGGGTCTCCTGGTCTTCTGGGTCAAAGAGGAAGTGAGAGGTTATCTAAAGGCCACCACAGACAACCAGGAAAGAGAATGATGGCAAGAGATTGCCAAATTCTGCATTTATTTTTGAGACAGCACCAGTAAGGGGCTATAGAGATGTAGGAGTGAAGAAGTCTATGCTGTCTTTAAGCCTTATCTGGATGGTTGTGGCTTTTTTCTGGATCCTCTGTGGTTCCAACACAGTGAGTAATATGTATCTTTAACTCTCCTTGGACTTCTTTTTGATGGCTGAGCGTTTCCAGTTGTTTTGAGCAATGATGGTTAGCCAGTTCCAATTCCAGAGCCACCCATGACCGTCACCATCACTAAGTGCTCTGGTCTTATAGTTTCTCTCTTGACCATCTCTCACACCTGAGAACCTCTGATGTATTACCCGGAGCATGTCCTCTACAATGGTTGTTTATCTTCTTCCTGAACTCCGGTGTACCTTGTTTCCAGGTGTCTCCTCCACCTACAGTTTCCTTTACGTTGGATGTCTCTTCTTTATATGAAAGACCAGTGCTTGAAATCTCTATCAGACTATGCTTATAGCTAATTACTCTGTTCCTTTTTTAATAAACATACAAGATTTATTAAATTTATCTTTGGGATCAATACAATGACATAGAGAGCAAAAAAGAGAGATCATCATTTATGCTTTCCTAAAAATATTGGTTTAATTATGCATAATGAAACATCGAATAACTACAAAAAAATAGTTTCTTCATAATAGGAGTTACTCTCACTATCCCCTCAAGTCAAAGGAGGCTGATGAGCTAATTAGGACAAGATTCCACATTGGTCAGTGTGCCCAAGGAATAAACACAACATAGCAACCGGCATCTTTTCTGAGGCAGAGAACACCTGGGATGGAGTTTCTAATTAGTCAGCATGACATTATGGGCAGAGGAGCTGTGTGGGAAGGAGGGGGCTGGATACAACAGGGCAGGACCACCTTAATAAGCACCTTTATTTTGTCCCTTTTCTGTTATTATAACAATATTGGAGCCTCAGTAATTTGTAGAGGAAAGAGGCTTCTTTTGTCTTGTAATCTACAGGCAAGGAAGGATAAGCTTATGGGATGCATCCATTAGGGTTTTATACTGCTCTGTACATGGTGGAGGTTGGGAGGAGAGATGGAGCTTGACCATGTGAGAGAAAGGAGGACTGCACTCTGCAGTAGCTAATCCATTCTTGGATAAAGGCAACAAGCCACTCATGAGTGCTCCACCCCTATGACCTAAACATCTCCCTCCAGGATACACCTCCCTAAATACCACCCTCTAACATATCCACATTAAAGAACTGAAGTTTTGAAAGTGAAGTTATAAGACATGTATTCAAAACAGTTCATCTAGAGACAGATCAGAGGAACTCAGTCCTCCTCAAAGGCACATGCTTACAGAGTTGGCACTGTTAAATACTAAAGAGTGGTAATTTCTAAGGCTTTTACTGTAAGTGCCCTCTAATTTTTCCTGCTTAGTGATGAGTAAACCACCAATCAAGAGTAGGTCAATCCTTCCCTTAAATGGCAGCTGACAGGTCCTTCCCTTGTGCTTGACTGCCTTAAATGGGAAGCTGTCAAGCTAAACAGCCCTCCCTTTTTTCCCCTCAGGAAGTCTGGCTGTTTTGCACATTCATGATCACTCTCAGGAAACTTCATTCTAGCTTGAAGGGCCTCTCAACCACCATTGCTACCCAAAATGCAACCCCTGCTTCAGCAGGCCTTCCTTCTGCCACAATCACTTCAGTATACTAGGACTAATTTGGAAGAGTCCAAGATGACATTGCCCGTCTTCCAATTGCTCTCACTTGGGAATGGAGGACTAGGACATACTTGGTGACATAGAAAAAAGCTTGTGATTGGTGTGATGCACTGTAAATATTTAATGAGATGCATGACACTGAAATCCTTTCACATGCAAGAGTCCAAGAAGCCTCTTTTATTTTTTTAATTCGGTATATTCTTTATTTATATTTCAAATGATTTCCGCTTTTCTGGCTCTCCACTCCACGAAAGTCCCATAAGCCCTCTTCCTTCCTCCTGTTCCCCCATCTACTCCTTCCCACTTCCCTGTTCTGGTATTCCCCTATACTGCTGCACTGAGTCTTTCCAGAACCAGGGGCCACTCCTCCATTCTTCTTGGACATCATTTAATATGTGGATTATGTCTTGGGTATTCAAAGTTTCTAGGCTAATATCCACTTATCAGTGAGTGTATACCATGATTGATCTTTTGAGACTGAGTTACCTCACTTAGCATGATGTTCTCCAGCTCCATCCATTTGTCTAAGAATTTCATGACTTCATTGTTTCTAATGGCTGAATAGTACTCCATCGTGTATCCATTACTCCGTTGAGGGACGCCTGGGTTCTTTCCAGCTTCTGGCTACTACAAATAGGGTTTCTATGAACATAGTGGAGCATGTGTCCTTATTGCATGCCAGGGAATCCTCTGGGTATATCCCAGGAGTGGTATAGCAGGGTCTTCCAGAAGTGTCATGCCCAGATATCTGAGGAAGCGCCAGACTGATTTCCAAAGTGGTTGCACCATCTTACAATCCCACCAGCAGTGGAGGAGTGTTCCTCTTTCTCCACATTCTCACCAACACCTGCTGTCTCCTGAGTTTTTGACCTTAGCCATTCTGACTGGTATAAGGTGAAATCTCAGGGTTGTTTTGATTTGCATTTCCCTAATGATTAATGATGTTGAACATTTCTTAAGGTGCTTCTCAACCCTCTGAAGTTCTTCATGTGAAAATTCTTTGTTTAGCTCGGTACCCCACTTTTTAATAGGGTTATTTGATTCTCTTGGTTCTACCTTCTTGAGTTCTTTGTATATATATTAGATATTAGCCCTCTGTCGGATTTAGGGTTGGTGAAGATCCTTTCCCAATCTGTTGGTTGATGTTTTGTCCTTTTGACAGTGTCCTTTGCCTTACAGAAACTTTGTAGTTTTATGAGGTCCCATTTGTCTATTCTTGATCTTAGAGCAGAAACTATTGGTGTTCTGTTCAGGAACTTTCCCCTGTGACCATGTTCTCAAGGGTTTTCCCCAGTTTATTTTCCATTAGTTTTAGTGTGTCAGGTTTTATGTGGAGGCCCTTGATCCATTTGGAGTTGAGCTTAGTACAAGGAGATAAGAATGGACTGATTCGCATTCTTCTGCATGCTGACCTCCAATTGAACCAGCACCATTTGTTGAAAAGGCTATCTTTTTTCCACTGTATGTTTTCAGCTCCTTTATCAAAGATCAAGTGACCATAGGTGTGTGGGTTCATTTCTGGGTCTTCACTCCTATTCCATTGATCAACTTGCCTGACATTGTACCAATACCATGCAGTTTTTCTCACTATTGCTCTGTAGTAAAGTTTGAGGTCTGGAATACTGAATCCCCCAGAAGTCCTTTTACTGTTGAGAATAGTTTTAGCTATCCTGGGTTTTTTTGTTATTCCAGATGAATTTGAGAATTTCTCTTTCTAGCTCTATGAAGAACTGAGTTGGGATTTTGATGGGGACTGCATTGAATCTGTAGATTGCCTTTGGCAAGATGGCCATTTTAACTATATTAATCCTGTCAATCCACGAGCATGGAAGATTTTTCTATTTTCTGAGATCTTCAATTTCCTTCTTCAGAGATCTGAAGTTTTTGTCATATAGGTTTTTCACTTGTTTGGTTAGAGTCACACTAAGATACTTTATGCTGTTTGTAGCTATTGTGAAGGGTGTCATTTCCCTAATTTCTTTCTCAGTCTGCAAGATGCCTCTTCAGTATACCCCACCTTTCATGTTGCAAAGGAGGTTCAATGGAAGTACAATGGAGGTTGTCCTAAATCATCTTTTACTGCATACTTATCGTCCTCATGGTTAGTGTCAGGTAAAATGGTTGTTCAAAACTCAGAACTTTCAGAGATTTTAGTCCTAGACTGCTCTAGCAGCATCACAAAGGGTCCCTGACAACTATCAAAAATTAGGAGATAGGGAAATCCAAACTTTGGATGCTTTAACTTAAGCTGTTGTGTGCTCATCTATTATCATTCAAAACTCAAAACAATAGCTTTTGACTAAAGTACCTACAACTATATGTCTCTGACATTAAAAACTTGGAGCAATGAGCTTTGCATTCTTGGCATCTTAGAACCATAAGACAATGATTTTGAAAATATAGAGCTTTGTTCTATCCTAAATAGACACCAGGCTTCTAAAGCCCTTCGCCATGAACCTCAATTTCTCAGAACCTAGTGTTGCATATTTCTAGGTTTGTAAGTCTAAACTGACATATTTTGGAGATAAAGAACTCAGGGTATCAACAGTAAGGGAGCTGTGGCTTACCTGTGTATAATTTCTATCTGAATAGAGTAAAACCATCTCCAGCAAACTTCTGATGACAATTTGATGTAGAAAGTTGAGAAATGGACAAAATGTTCTTCCAAATGGTGAGAGGGCTGGCCAGAAAAGGCTTACAGAGAAAAGATCAAGGTCAGGATATTGAACTGAGGCAACTAAATGACTGAATTTGAGAGACCAGCATTGAGAAACTGTGAAACCCGAGAATAAGAAAACAGGAGGGAAGCAGAGGACAAGGAATAGGCAGAGCAATAGAACATTTTCCAGGAGCTCATAAACTGGGGAAGAATGATGCACGTCAGAGCCACAGGACTCAGATGCCATTTCTGGTGGCCCAGGAAACTGGACCTTATAATGATAAAGAGACATGCACAACTAACAAGTAAGGATAAACACTGAGTTGTTTTGTTAGCATTACCTTGGAAAAGTATCTCAAAGTGTTTGAGGCAACTTTAAGCCACAGACAAGAACAATGTCCTGAGAGTAGTCCTTTGTCCATTCAATTGGCATCTAAGCACACATGGGTTGCTGTGTACCTATGCACAGCATTGCACCATTGCAACAATGGCTCCTATTGACAATGTTGCCATTAATGTTTTTTTATTTGATATATTCTTCATTTACATTTCAAATGATTTCCCCTTTCCTGGCTCCCCACTCCACGAAAGTCCCATAAGCCCTCTTTCCTCCCCCTGTTCCCCCATCCACCCCTTCCCACTTCCCTGTTCTGGTATTGCCCTATACTGCTGCACTGAGCCTTTTCAAAACCAGGGGGCCACTCCTTCCTTCTTCTTGGACATCATTTGATATGTAGATTATGTCTTGGGTATTCTGAGTTTCTAGGCTAATATCCACTTATTAGTGAGTGCATACTATGAGTGATCTTTTGAGACTGGGTTACCTCACTTAGGATGATGTTCTCCAGCTCCATCCATTTGTCTAAGAATTTCATGAATTCATTGTTTCTAATGGCTGAATAGTACTCCATTGTTTAGCAAATAACCATCCCGGAGTTCAAGCATACTCCAGTCTTAGCCAGAGAATACCCTAAGAATCGGGGTCTCGGGGTAGTAAACATCAGGTACCATTTTCTTCATTTTTATAGTTTCACTTTTTTTTTCATTCTTTTATTTTATTCGATATAATTTATTTACATTTCAAATGATTTCCCCTTTTCTAGCCCCTCCCCACTCCCAGAAAGTCCCGTAAGCCCCCTTCTCTTCCCCTGTCCTCCCTCCCACCCCTTCCCAGTTCCCCGTTCTGGTTTTGCCAAATACTGTTTCACTGAGTCTTTCCAGAACCAGGGATCACTCCTGCTTTCTTCTTGTATCTCATTTGATGTGTGGATTATGTTTTGGGTATTCCAGTTTTCTAGGTTAATAACCACTTATTAGTGAGTGCATACCATGATTCACCTTTTGAGTCTGGGTTACCTCACTTAGTATGATGTTCTCTAGCTCCATCCATTTGCCTAAGAATTTCATGAATTCATTGTTTCTAATGGCTGAATAGTACTCCATTGTGTAGATATACCACATTTTTTGTATCCACTCTTCTGTTGAGGGATACCTGGGTTCTTTCCAGCATCTGGCAATTATAAATAGGGCTGCCATGAACATAGTAGAGCATGTATCCTTATTACATGGTGGGGAATCCTCTGGGTATATGCCCAGGAGTGGTATAGCAGGATCTTCTGGAAGTGAGGTGCCCAGTTTTCGGAGGAACCGCCAGACTGCTTTCCAGAGTGGTTGTACCAATTTGCAACCCCACCAGCAGTGGAGGAGTGTTCCTCTTTCTCCGCACCCTCTCCAACACCTGCTGTCTCCTGAATTTTTAATCTTAGCCATTCTGACTGGTGTAAGATGAAATCTTAGGGTTGTTTTGATTTGCATTTCCCTAATGACTAATGAAGTTGAGCATTTTTTAAGATGCTTCTCCGCCATCCGAAGTTCTTCAGGTGAGAATTCTTTGTTTAATTCTGTACCCCATTTTTTAATAGGGTTGTTCGGTTTTCTGGAGTCTAACTTCTTGAGTTCTTTATATATATTGGATATTAGCCCTCTATCTGATGTAGGATTGGTGAAGATCTTTTCCCAATTTGTTGGTTGCCGATCTGTCCTCTTGATGGTGTCCTTTGCCTTACAGAAACTCTGTAACCTTATGAGGTCCCATTTGTCAATTCTTGCTCTTAGAGCATACGCTATTGGTGTTCTGTTCAGAAACTTTCTCCCTGTACCGATGTCCTCAAGGGTCTTCCCCAGTTTCTTTTCTATTAGCTTCAGAGTGTCTGGCTTTATGTGGAGGTCCTTGATCCATTTGGATTTGAGCTTAGTACAAGGAGACAAGGATGGATCAATTCACATTCTTCTGCATGCTGACCTCCAGTTGAACCAGCACCATTTGTTGAAAAGGCTATCTTTTTTCCATTGGATGTTTTCAGCCTCTTTGTCGAGGATCAAGTGGCCATAGGTGTGTGGGTTCATTTCTGGATCTTCAATCCTGTTCCATTGATCCTCCTGCCTGTCACTGTACCAATACCATGCAGTTTTTAACACTATTGCTCTGTAGTATTGCTTGAGGTCAGGGATACTGATTCCCCCAGATTTTCTTTTGTTGCTGAGAATAGTTTTAGCTATCCTGGGTTTTTGTTGTTCCAGATGAATTTGATAATTGCTCTTTCTAACTCTGTGAAGAATTGAGTTGGGATTTTGATGGGTATTGCATTGAATCTGTATAGTGCTTTAGGCAAAATGGCCATTTTAACTATATTGATTCTACCGATCCATGAGCATGGGAGGTTTTCCCATTTTTTGAGGTCTTCTTCCATTTCCTTCTTCAGAGTCTTGAAGTTCTTGTCATACAGATCTTTCGCATGTTTGGTAAGAGTCACCCCAAGATACTTTATACTGTTTGTGGCTATTGTGAAGGGGGTCATTTCCCTAATTTCTTTCTCAGCCTGCTTATCCTTTGAGTATAGGAAGGCCACTGATTTGCTTGAGTTGATTTTGTAACCTGCCACTTTGCTGAAGTTGTTTATCAGCTGTAGGAGCTCTCTAGTGGAGTTCTTTGGGTCACTTAGGTAGACGATCATGTCGTCTGCAAATAATGATAGTTTGACTTCCTCCTTTCCAATTTGTATCCCTTTGACCTCCTTATGTTGTCGAATTGCCCGAGCTAGTACCTCAAGTACAATATTGAAAAGATAAGGAGAAAGGGGGCAGCCTTGTCTGGTCCCTGATTTCAGTGGGATTGCTTCAAGTTTCTCTCCGTTTAGTTTGATGCTGGCTACCGGTTAGGACACAATGAAACTAATTGAAGCTTTGGACCAATTAGATTTAACTGATATATATAGAACATTCTATCCTAAAACAAAAGAATATACCTTTTTTTCAGCACCTCATGGTACCTTCTCCAAAATCTACCATATAATTGGTCACAAGACAGACCTCAACAAATATAAGAAGATAGAACTAATCCCATGCCTCCTATCTGATCACTATGGAATAAAAGTGGTCTTCAATAGCAACAGAAACAACAGAAAACCCACATACACGTGGAAATTGAACAATACTCTACTCAATGATACCTTGGTCAAGGAAGAAATAAAGAAAGAAATTAAAGACTTTTTAGAACACAATGAAAATGAAAACACAACATACCCAAATCTATGGGACACAATGAAAGCAGTGCTAAGAGGAAAACTCATAGCCCTGAGTGCCTCCAAAAAGAAAATGGAGAGAGCATACATTACCAACTTAATGACACACCTGAAAGCCCTAGAACAAAAAGAAGCTATTTCACCCAGGAGGAGTAGAAGGCAGGCAATCATCAAACTCAGGGCCGAAATCAATCAAGTAGAAACAAAGAGAACCATACAAAAAATCAACAAAACCAGGAGCTGGTTCTTTGAGAAAATCAACAAGATAGATAAACCCTTAGCCAGACTGACCAAAGGGCACAGAGAAAGTATCCAAATTAACAAACTTAGAAATGAAAAGGGAGACATAACAACGGAAACTGAGGAAATCCAAAAAATCACCAGATCCTACTACAAGAGCCTGTACTCAACACAACTGGAGAATCTGGAGGAAATGGACAATTTCCTTGACAGATACCAAATACCAAAATTAAATCAGGACCAACTAGACCATCTGAACAGTCCCATAAAGCCTAAAGAAATAGAAGGAGTCATAGAAAGTCTTCCAACCAAAAAAAGCACAGGACCAGATGGTTTCAGTGCAGAATTCTACCAGACCTTCAAAGAAGAGTTAACACCAATACTCTTCAAACTATTCCACAAAATAGAAACAGAAGGAACACTACCCAATTCCTTCTACGAAGCCACAATTACGCTGATACCAAAGCCACACAAAGATCCAACAAAGAAAGAGAACTTCAGACCAATTTCCCTTATGAACATCGATGCAAAAATACTCAATAAAATTCTTGCCAACCGAATCCAAGAACACATCAAAATGATCATCCACCATGATCAAGTAGGCTTTATCCCGGGAATGCAGGGTTGGTTCAATATACGGAAATCCATCAATACAATCCACTACATAAACAAACTCAAAGAACAAAACCACATGGTTATTTCATTGGATGCTGAAAAAGCATTTGACAAAATTCAGCATCCTTTCATGCTTAAAGTCTTGGAGAGAACAGGAATTCAAGGCCCATACCTAAACATAGTTTCACTTTTTTATCCTGCTTTAATTAGCATCAGTGCCTGAAGAAGACATTGTCAATGTCCTAACCACACCCTTTAAACTTTCACTGTTCTCTAGCAGGCTCTCATGACTCTTGCCTTCACCTCTGTGGCTGGAGTTTCTCTCCTAAAACAAGTCAGGACTGCATGAAATATGATAACAGTATGTCTGAAGTCCTGGGAGCTTATCACACAACTCCCACCTTATTCCAGGTAATAGTCATCAAGAGCTGGTAGATTTAAAGAGCCATTGTACAGATACACTAGTTCCATTGCTTCTCAGAACCATCCTGATACATATGTTTTGTACAACATCCTATAAGTTTCTTCAAGAGTTGTTGGCCTAATGTGGAACTGTCTGTAGGTTATTTCCTTTCTCTAATTCCTGACCAACATCCCTCTTTACTCTTCAAATACACTGCTATATTTAAGTACCTAATATTCTGCTCCTAAGAGAGTAAAAATTTAAAATATGTTTAAAAGTATAAAACAGTCAATGGCCTACAATTTAATAACTACAGTAATCATAAGACTATGAGACTCATCTCAAGGAGGAAAAATAACCTGGTGTGACCAGACTCAAAACACTCATTAGATTTCTAGTGTACCTGTGATTGTCTGGGTTACCTCTGTGTGATGGATACTCATTTAAAGTAGATTAATATTCTTCAGCTTCCCATGAATCTATGTTCTGATAAACCCATTGGAAATTAACAGTGTACCCAGTAAAAAACACACTTAGTAAATGTGACCTACTAAACATCACAGTTTCTGAATATAGTATAGAATCTCAGTGGTTTGCCGTTATGACTATGTAATTATTATGGTATTATCATGACATTGCAAGAGAAGATATATATATATATATATTTTGCTGTAACTTGATTTCTTTGTGTCTTTTTTCACATTTTTTCAGACCAACTCCTATAAGACATCATCTCCCCAACTCCTCTTCCCTGAAATCGCTGAGTAGATTTAATACATATATTATATATACATATACATATATATATATATACATATATATATTACATTTCCCATCACTTTGAAGTAGAAAAATGTAAGCTGAGTCATCATAACAGACCATGTGTATATTGGGGGTAGGGGTATCTGTTGATACATAATCTTTCTAAGAGTAGATCTCCATTTGTAGGTAGCATTTATATTAGATTCCCTTTTCTTCTTATTCAAGGCCCATCTGCGGACCATTTTAAGATATTATAATGACAGTTCACAAGGCTTCCTGAGGAATAGTTTATTTCTTCTTTAGATTTGAAATCATTCAGAATAACAGCTCGAGCTGGGAAGTCATTTATGAAAGTCCCTTCACTGACTATAAATGACTTTCAGCTGTTTTCTGTGTAATTAATAAAAGCAAAGTTTAGCTTTCTGACTGTATCAGAGGACATAAATTGTTTATTATATCCATAGGTAATAAGTCTATTAAGCTTTTAACTCTGTATAAAATGATTGCTCTCTCACAATGATTGCTGTTCCTCCTTCCTAATCACTGGAAAGTATCAGATGATGGACCTCTGATGATATTTAAAGTCATGAGATTTATACATACATTGAATATAGAGAAAAAAGTGCCCCAGAACTAAATTAAACATTCCCACTTTCAGGCCTTGATATGAGAAAGAAGGATTTAATTTATACTGTCCAAATACATCCAGGGACCAGAATCACCTTGTGACATGGAGAGACATACCACGAGAGTGACATAATAAAAATGAAGGAGAGGGAAGTTTGGTGACAAAAACAAAATTGCACAAATGTCAAATGGGAAGAGAATGAGAGATGATCATAGGAGATAATAGTGGAGATGATTGCAAACCTCAGAGATTTCAGGGAAGAGGAGTTGGGGAGATGATGTCTTATAGGAGTTGGTCTGAAAAAATGTGAAAAAAGACACAAAGAAATCAAGTTACAGCAATGATGGCATGAATGTGGAAAAAGAACCTTTGTTCACTGATCTGCTGATTATAGGACTTGTTATGGTGGTTTTTCAAAAGATAAAAATAGAACCATCATGTGACCCATCTATATCACTTCTGGGCATATACCCAAAGGACTCCATACCCTACTACAAAAATACTTGCTTATTCACATTCATCACAGTTCTATGAATAACAGCTAAGAAATGTATTCAGTCTAGATGTCCATAAATAGATGAATGAATAATAAAATTGTGCTGTGTATACACAATGGAATTCTATTCAGCTATAAGCAAAGGTGAAATTTGAAGGCAAAAGGAGGGAACTATTAAAAAAAACACACACCAAGTGAGGTTACCTAGACCCAGAAAACCAAATGCCACACGTTCTTTATCAAATGTGAATCTACACTTCAACTCTTTAAATCTGTATGTTAAACCTGGAGCTCTTGTAGAAGCCAGGAAAAAAGAAATGGGATATTGGGTGGTGAATACCTTAAGACAGTGGAGTTAGGTAGATGGAGCAAGGGTATTGGAGGTAGAAGGGATTAAACAGGTATGGGGGGAGTTCAGGTGATAAGGGGAGAAGGAGGTGGTTAACTAAAATAAAGGTTATATGCAAAAAGCTACAGGAAAACCTATTATTTGTAGGCCAATTAAAAACATAAATTAAAACAAAAAAGAAGAATTATATTGCTTGATTGCATTGCACTACCCCTAGAAGCCATGGATTATTAAGCAGGATTTCCATCATCAGATATGGGTATTTTTTAGTTGTTTTTTATTTGTCATGGAGATCCTAGAGGTCCTTAAAAATATTAGCTCTTGCCATTCCTCTTGGTTGCCTACCAAAATGAGGTAAGACAGTAGTGCTGAAGACACCACACATCTTGATCAAAATATGGAGAAGCCAAGCCAGAACTGAGCTAAAAACTTCCTCCTTTCTCAATAGCTTTCATAATGCTGATACTGAAGGAGAACAAGCTATCAGTGGTCTTAACCAGTGGTGCAATGAACTATAGTTCTAAGCCAGGCAAGATGTGCCCACCATTAAATTAGTGGCTCAAGCATCGAGGCAGCAAACAATAGTTCTCTAACTGGAATTCAAGAACACTTTGCTGAAAGGAATTCATGTCAGGTTTGTAACCCTGGTTAAAAAAAAAAAAAAAAAAAAAAAAACCTATGCTTGTGAAGGCCATAGACCCTAGAGGGGAACCAAATATCATCATTTAACTAAATGGACATTGTATCAAACTATAATGGCTATTCTTGGCATAATCAGAAAATTCTCTTTACAGTGGATAGTCTTAATACAGATGCTCAGTGTGCTGAGAATAAAGTACAATTGAATTTTCAGCCCTAAACATTTATGTCATCCAGTCTAGGCTCAGTACTATCACAGAAGATGGGCAAAAGAACTCAGACAGAAGAAAGGGAGTAGGGCAGTAAGGTGCTATTTTCTAGGCATGACACAGACATCATGAAGTTACAGCAGCTGAACTTTCATGCAGTGGTAAATCACAATACTGCACCTACCAATAGCTAATGTTGGATAGGGAAAGGGCATATGAAGCAATACCTCTCTCTTTTGTACTATTTGGCTACTAAGGGATTCTGAGGTTATTAACTTTAGATTTGTCCATATTGATAAGCCTATAGGCTCCAGAGGATAGTTCCATACCTGTGGTCACAAGATAAGAAGGATCTAGTTAATTATGTCTATTGGGTCACAAAAAAAAAGAGAAATAAAAATTATAAAAGGAGGATTACTGACAAGGTTGGGTAGTTAAGAGAGGATATAATATGAGAGTAATTAGAATTCATTATATACATACATAGAATTGTAAAGTAATCCAATTTCATTTCTGCTGCTGTGATAAAATGCTATGATAAAAAGCAACATAAATGAGGAAGATGTTTATTTGGCTTGCAATTTTGATTTATTTTCCATAATTTCAAGGATGTCAAGGCAAGAAAACAATAAGCCAGTCACCTCACATTCCAGTCAAGAGCTAAGACAGAATCTATCTTTGCTTGCTTGATTACTCTCAACTAGCTGTCTTCTTTCTTATATTGTTTAGTACCCCTGCCTATGGAACGATGCTGCCCACAGTAGGCTGGATTAGCCTTTATCAATTAACAATCAAGATAGCCCCTGACAGACACGCCCATAGGCCAACCTGATTTACATAATTCCTCAATAAGGCTCTCTTTCCAGATGATTATCAGTTGTGTAACGTTGACAATTAGAATTAAGCAGCAAGGAAAACACATTTAACTAATGAAAATATAGTATATAAAGAAAAGATGTTCGTTTTAAGAGTCTTATAATAAAGTAGATCTGGGCAATAAACACAGGGGAGGGTGTTTTTCATTGTCCTTTCTTTTTGTTTGTAGAAAGGAGGTATTTCCAGTTTTTTAGTATAAGATCCAGATAAACAAACTTCAATGAGACAGTACAGAGAAATAGAATTGCCAAAGAGGGGAGAAAAAAAATCACTCTTTGAAACTTGAGTCGTAGCCATTGGAGGAAAAGAGTTTGTACAACCACAAAGAGGAACTAGAAGGGCTTAAGTAGATGGAGATAACCTTTCCATGATTTTGGTTTTTCAGGGATGGAAGCTTCTGGGACGAGTTCAAAATGAGAAATATAAAAGCAGCACTATGGATGTAAAAGACAAACGTGGGGAGATGATAAGGGGCACTCCATGCTCACATAACAGTCAAAGTGAGCCTATATGGGCTTCATAACTTGTTTATTTGAGTAGAAATCATGTGCCTGACTAATATGGAGGAAGGTTGTCTGGGTTTTACACAATTATGCTCGGTTCTGTTGGCTTTAATATGTGACCTTCATCTCCTGTGTCTGGTGTAAGCAGAGTCCAACAACATGTTCTCCAAACAAAATGTAAAGGCAGTCTGCTGTTCAGTTCCAACATCAACTTCCTTAATCGCAGTTAATTATTCTGAAGGAAATCCCAAAGGAAATCATGAAGCATGGAGTTTCCTGTAACTTGTCAATTGAGAGTCTAGATGGGAGTTTAGCTAATGAATCAGTTCAAGCTGATTCACATGAGCAAGCCCTCTCAGTGCATGCAAAACTTCAGTTAAATCGTGTCAAGCTAGACCATGGTGAGATCACATACCCAATGTCTCAGGAAAAATATTAAAGAAACTATCATATGCATATTACTGGGTTTAGTGACAAATCCAAAGAACAGGCTGAAGGGCAAGCAATAGGTCTTAGGAAATGTGGAGAATAGCCTCATTCAAAACAGCAATTAAAATTATATATCTGTGAACAAACTGGCAATGTACAATGACTGTGCAGAGAAAATGAGTACAAGATAAAACCATCTGAGGGGCATAAGTGTTACAACAGAGGAGCATGTTATTTCAGGTTTTAATAATGTAAATACACCTATTTGACCCCCATACAATCTACAAACTCAACTCAATCTAAAATGTTGCCATGGCATAGATGTGGTTGTCCCAATCAAAGCTTATTGTCCAGTGCAATGATATGGAAGGTGGTAAGGCCTTTAAGACATGGGGCTTTCTGGAAGGAGACTGGGGAAGGCCCCGTGAAGGGATCATGCAAGTCTTATGAAGTAGACTTGCTCCTAAGGGCAGTCCCTTATAAATGGGCAAGCCATAAACTTATTCCCTTTATTGATGACTCTCTTTACACATAGTAGTCTGCACATGTCTCTCTGTCTCCAATCCCATGAACCCTCCACACCACTTCATGAATGATGTTGGGATCTAGCCAGGGGATCCTTATCAGATTTTTTCATTTATACTGTTTGTTCGACTAGAATTAGAGTTATGAGTCAAACTTACGCACCACTAGGCATTCGTTTGGAGCCTCTGGGAAGGAGCTAAGACAATGTAGGAGATTGAATAGGGTATGGTTCCCAGATATTCATGTAGTTGAATGCTTGGCCATAGAGAGTGGCTCTGTTAGGAGGTGTGCTCTACTTGGAGTAGGTGTGGCCTTGTTAGGGGAAGTGTCTCACTGTGAGGGTGTGCTTTGAGGTCTCCTATGCTCAATCTATATCTAGTGTAGCACAGAGTCTCCTGCTGCCCTCAGATCAAGATGCAGGACTTTTGGCTCCATCAGCATCATGTCTGCCTGCAAGCTGTCATGCTTCCACCGTGATGAGTAACGGATTAAGCCTATGAAAATGCAAGCCAGTTCCAATGAAATGACTGCCTTTATAGGAGTTGCTATAATCATTGGGTCTCTTCACAGGAGGAAGGCCCTAACTAAAACAGATGATTACAAAACAATATGAACCAATATTTCAGTTCAATATTGATAGTGACAATGCTAATTCAAATTTTGTATGTCTCAATACAAATGTGCATTATATCCTAGACACTGTTCAATCACTTTGTTTTTTAATCAATGGACATCATATGTCATGCTTACAATTTTTTGAGATCTTAACTATTATGCTCATTTTATAAATGATGCATTAGTAGCATAGATGAGGTGATTTTCTAGAGGTAACATAGATGCTAAGTAAAAGTTACAAGAGTTGACTAAAGTTCTCTAGCTCCAGAGCCTATGGCTTTGACCATTGCATTCCATTGTGTCTACATGGATGGCAACAGAAATTACACTTGCTTTGGAGGAAGAATCTGATAGACTTACTCTAAACATAATATGAATAATACAAATGAAAAAATGTGAAATTGATGGAGATTATTGATAATTAGGGGAGATATATGTTTTATACACACACACACACACACACACACACACACACACACACACACACATATATGTATGTTCCTGACCAGGCTTTATTCTAGGTCACAGTGGCAAGGCAGTATGGAAAAGATGAAATCCTTTGTTCTTTAGAGGCTTATATTCTTGCTGAAGAAAAGAGAAATCAACTTCTGGGCCATAAAAGCTATGAGGGAAAAGACAGCAAAATAAAATACAAGGAATGCAGGTGAAGGGGATCAGGAGGATATTTGAGAAGAAACCTGAAGGACAGGGCAACTTTTGAGACTGGCTGGGGCAGCAAAACCCTGACCCACTTCCAAAAGGATATTTGTTATACTTGTGCAAAAGCAAGGAAGCCAAGGATGTCAGCAGATGTGCAGGAGCGTGGTAGAAATAAACGAGGTGCAGGAAGGGCGATGGGAGGGTAGTGATATCAGGGAACTTAGCCTTTGACTCTAAGTGACATGGTCTAGGTACATTTAGTATAAAGCTGTCATTCTGACTGTCATGCTGTAAACAAATCTCCAAGTCTTCCATGGAAGAAAAGTTAACTCTTCTAGACAGATGACAACATCAGTCTTGACTGGTTATATCCAATGTAATAAAGTCATGAGCCCCGATGACTGAGATTCTGTTGCCATCACTCACAAGGCAAAGGCTGATGAACAAAGAGCTCTGGAAGCCAGGGAGAAGTCTCATCGAGTAGTGCTCATGCAAGAGAAGCCTGAGAAAGGAGCTTCCCACTCTATTGTCTACTTCCTGGTGCTGCTTTTGTGAGCAGCCAGGGGGTCTCATCACCTACAACCCTATGAGCCACTTTTAACCAAATGACAGCCCTTGATTACGCAGGAGGTATGGTAGATCACAGCATGCTGAGGATATGGTGCTCATACCGTGAGATACAAACATGGAGAACAGAGACAGGAGTCAGGCAGTGTGCACAGGGTTGTAACCCGAACATCTGCAATACAGAGTAGCTTACATAAGTAGCACAGACTGTGTAGCTGGTGTTGGACATTTCCAGATGGCTTTGACAGCCAAGGCAGGATGAAAAAGCTGAGCTGCGAGCTGGGAGCTACGAGCTTCCATTGATCGTAGCAACAGAAAATTTTTTTTATTCGATATATTCTTTATTTACATTCAAATGATTTCCCCTTTTGTGGTCCCCCACTCCCCAAAAGTCACATAACCCCCTTCCCTTGCCCTGTTCTCCCACACACCCCTTCCCACTTCCCTGCTCTGGTTTTGTATTATACTGATACACTGAGGCTTTCCAGAACCAGGGGCCATTCCTCTGTTCTTCTTGTACCTCATTTGATATGTGGATTATGTTTTGGGTATTCCAGTTTTCCAGGCTAATATCCACTTATTAGTGAGTGCATACCATGATTGATCTTTTGAGACTGGGTTACCTCACTTAGTATGATGTTCTCCAGCTCCATCCATTTGCCTAAGAATTTCATGAATTCATTGTTTCTAATGGCTGAATAGTACTCCATTGTGTATATATACCACATTTTTCGCATCCATTCTTCTGTTGAGGGATACTTGGGTTCTTTCCAGCTTCTGGCTATTATAAATAGGGCTGCTATGAATATAGTGGGACATATATCCTTATTACATGCTGGGGAATCCTCTGGGTATATGACCAGGAGTGGTATAGCAGGATCTTTCGGAAGTTTTGCCTAGTTTTCTGAGGAACCACCAGAATGATTTCCAGAGTGGTTGTACCAATTTGCAACCCCACCAGCAGTGGAGGAGTGTTCCTCTTTCTCCACATCCTTGCCAATACCTGCTGTCTCCTGAATTTTTAATCTTAGCCATTCTGACTGGTGTAAGGTGAAATCTCAGGGTTGTTTTGATTTGCATTTCCCTGATGACTAATGAAGTTGAGCATTTCTTAAGATGTTTCTCCACCCTCCGAAGTTCTTCAGGTGAGAATTCTTTGTTTAACTCTCTACCCCATTTTTTTAATAGGGTTATTTGGTTTTCTGGGGTCTAACTTCTTGAGAGTTCATATCTTCTTGGATATTAGCCCTCTATCTGATATAGGGTTGGTGAAGATCTTTTCCCAATTTGTTGGTTGCCAATTTGTCCTTTTGATGGTGTCCTTTGCTTTACAGAAACTTTGTAATTTTATGAGGTCCCATTTGTCAATTCTTGATCTTAGAGCATATGCTATTGGTGTGCTGTTCAGGAATTTCCCCCTATACCTATGTCCTCAAGGGTCTTCCCCAGTTTCTTTTCTATTAGCTTCAGAGTGTATGGCAGTATGTGGAGGTCCTTGATCCATTTGTAGTTGAGCTTAGTAAAAGGAGACAAGGATGGATCAATTCGCATTCTTCTGCATGCTGACCTCCAGTTGAACCAGCACCATTTGTTGAAAAGGCTATCTTTTTTCCATTGGATGTTTTCAGCCCCTTTGTTGAGGATCAAGTGGCCATAGGTGTATGGGTTCATTTCTGGATCTTCAATCCTGTTCCATTGATCCTCCTGCCTGTCACTGGACCAATACCATGCAGTTTTTAACACTATTGCTCGGTAGTATTGCTTGAGGTCAGGGATACTGATTCCCCCAGAATTTCTTTTGCTGTTGAGAATAGTTTTTGCTATCCTGGGTTTTTTGTTATTCCAGATGAATTTGATAATTGCTCTTTCTAACTCTATGAAGAATTAAGTTGGGATTTTGATGGGTATTACATTGAATCTGTATATTGCTTTTGGCAAAATGGCCATTTTAACTATATTAATCCTGCCGATCCATGAGCATGGGAGGTTTTTCCATTTTTTGAGGTCTTACTCTATTTCCGTCTTCAGAGTCTTGAAGTTCTTGTCATATAGATCTTTCACATGTTTGGTAAGGGTCACCCCAAGGTACTTTATACTGTTTGTGGCTATTGTGAAGGGTGTCATTTCCCTAATTTCTTTCTCAGCCTGCTTATCCTTTGAGTATAGGAAGGCTACTGATTTGCTTGAGTTGATTTTATAACCAGCCACTTTGCTGAAGTTGTTTATCAGTTGTAGGAGTTCTCTAGTGGAGTTTTTTGGGTCACTTAGGTAGACTATCATATCATCTGCAAATAATGATAGTTTGACTTCTTCCTTTCCAATTTGTATCCCTTTGACCCCCTTATGTTGTCTAATTGCCTGAGTTAGTACCTCAAGAACAATACTGAAAAGATAAGGAGAAAGTGGGCAGCCCTGTCTAGTCCCTGATTTTAGTGGGATTGCTTCAAGTTTCTCTCCATTTAGTTTGATGCTGGCTACCGTTTTGCTGTATATTGCTTTTACTATGTTTAGGTATGGGCTTTGAATTCCTGTTCTTTCCAAGACTTTAAACATGAAAGAATGCTGAATTTTGTCAAATACGTTTTCAGCATTCAATGAAATGACCGTGTGGTTTTTTTCTTTGAGTTTGTTTATGTAGTGGATTGCATTGATGGATTTCCATATATTGGACCAACCCTGAATCCCTGGAATAAAGTCTATTTGATCAAGGTGGATGATCGTTTTTATGTTTTCTTGGATTCGGTTGGCAAGAATTTTTTTTAATTTATTGATATATTTATTTACATTTCAAATGATTTCCCCTTTTCTGGACCCCCACTCCCCAAAAGTCCCATCAGTCCCCTTCCCTCCCCCTGTTTTCCCACCCAACCTTTCCCACTTCCCTGTTCTCATTTTGCTCTATACTGCTTCACTGAGTCTTTTCAGAACAAGGGGCCACTCCTCCTTTCTTCTTGTACCTCATTTGATGTGTGGATTATGTTTTGGGTATTCCAGTTTTCTAGGTTAATATCCACTTATTAGTGAGTGCATACCATGATTCACCTTTTGAGTCTGGGTTACCTCACTTAGTATGATGTTCTCTAGCTCCATCCATTTGCCTAGGAATTTCATGAATTCATTGTTTCTAATGGCTGAATAGTACTCCATTGTGTAGATATACCACATTTTTTGCATCCACTCTTCTGTTGAGGGATACCTGGGTTCTTTCCAGCATCTGGCAATTATAAATAGGGCTACTATGAACATAGTAGAGCATGTATCCTTATTACATGGTGGGGAATCCTCTGGGTATATGCCCAGGAGTGGTATAGCAGGATCTTCTGGAAGTGAGGTGGTTGGCAAGAATTTTATTGAGTATTTTTGCATAGATGTTCATAGGGGAAATTGGTCTGAGGTTCTCTTTCTTTGTTGGATCGTTGTGTGGTTTGGGTATCAGCGTAATTGTGGCTTCATAGAAGGAATTGGGTAGTGTTCCTTATGTTTCTATTTTGTGGAATAGTTTGAAGAACATTGGTGTTAAGTCTTCTTTGAAGGTCTGATAGAATTCTGCACTGAAGCCATCTGGTCTTGTGCTTTTTTTTGGTTAGAAGGCTTTATATGACCCCTTCTATTTCTTTAGGGGTTATGGGACTGTTTAGATGATCTATTTGGTCCTGATTTAATTTTGGTATTTGGTATCTGTCTAGGAAATTGTCCATTTCCTCCAGATTCTCCAGTTGTGTTGAGTATAGGCTTTTGTAGTAGGATCTGATGATTTTTTAAATTTCCTCAGTTTCTGTTGTTATATCCCCCTTTTCATTTATTTTTTATTTTTTTTATATTTTTATTTTCTATATTCTTTGTTTACATTCCAAATGATTTCCGCTTTCCCAGATCCCCCTCCCCATATGTCTCATAAACCTTCTTCTCTCCATCCCTTCTCCAATCACGTCCCTCCTTTTTCTCTGTCCTTATATTCCCCTCCAATGCTAGATCAATCCTTTCCAGGATCAGGACCCTCTCCATACTTCTTCATGGGAGTCATTTGTTATGTGATTTGTGCCTTGGGTATTCAGGGCTTCTGGGCTAATTAATATCCACTTATCAGAGATTGCATTCCATGTGTGATTGGGTTACCTCACTTAGGATGATATTTTCCAGATCAAACCATTTGCCTAAAAATTTTGTGAATTCATTGTTTCTTAATTGCTGAGTAGTATTCCATTGTATAAATATACCACATTTTCTGTATCCATTCCTCCTTTGAGGAACATCTGGGTTCTTTCCAGCTTCTGGCTATTATAAATAAGGCTGCTGTGAACATAATGGAGCATGTGTCTTTATTGCATGCCGGGGAATCCTTTAGGTATATGCCCAGGAGAGGTATAGCAGGGTCCTCCGGAAGTGTCATGACCAGTTTTCTGAGGAACCGCCAGACTGATTTCCAAAGTGATTGTTCCATCTTACAGCCCCACCAGCAGTGGAGGAGTGTTCCTCTTTCTCCACATCCTTGCCAACACCTGCTGTCTCCTGAGTTTTTGACCTTAGCCATTCTGACTGGTGTAAGGTGAAATCTCAGGGTTGTTTTGATTTGCATTTCCCTAATGACTAATGATGTTGAGCACTTCTTAAGGTGCCTCTCTGCCATCCGAATTTCTTCAGGTGAAAATTCTTTGTTTAGCTCTGTACCCCATTTTTTAATAGGGTTATTTGGTGCTGTTGTTATATACCCCTTTTCATTTCTAATTTTGTTAATTTGGATACTTTCTCTCTGCCCTTTGGTCAGTCTAGCTAAGGGTTTGTCTATCTTG
Organism: Apodemus sylvaticus; assembly: GCF_947179515.1. Lineage (NCBI taxonomy): Eukaryota > Metazoa > Chordata > Mammalia > Rodentia > Muridae > Apodemus > Apodemus sylvaticus. The sequence goes on from NC_067488.1 coordinate 35,139,425, forward strand.
TTAGTTTTCTCAAAAAACCAGCTCCTGGATTCTTTGTATGGTTCTCTTTGTTTCCACTTGACAGATTTTAGCCCTGAGTTTGATGATTTCCTGTCTTCTACTCCTCCTGGGTGAATTGGCTTCTTTTTGAGCAACAGAAAAATTAACCTTGAGTTATGTGACTGGACCAGACTTAACCTGGTACAATGTACCTTCTGGTCAGTACTCTATACAGATCTGGGAATCTTTGAATAAGAAAAGAGAAAAAATCATTTTGACATCATGAAAAAATGCTGAAATGAAGGGTGTAATACTTAGCTGGCCAAGACTGGTAGTACAGTTCCATACTGCAGCAACTCAGGAGGCTGAGGCAGAAGGACTGCACATTCCAAGCTTTTTGGAGCTACACAGAGAGTTCAAGGACAGACAAGGAAACCTGGTGAAACTCTGCCTCAGTGTAAAAAAAAAAAAAGGTAGAAAAAGGAGTCAGGATTGTGGTTCAGTGGGGGAGCAATTGCCAATCACGTGTGTACCAAGCCCTACATTCAAGTCCTACATCCTGAAAAAAAAGATATCATGGTGTTGTGGACTCAATGAAAAATTTGTGTCCTCGGAAAAATGGACACAAATTTTATCACCAAATTCCTACAAATCCACATGCTATGATCAGTGCCCATCCAGGCCCAATCAAGCAGGATCAGCCTCTCAAAGTGTTCTTTACAATTATACCACAGACAGACCTACTGAATATCAACTCACAATAAACTCACAATTTCACTCAGACTAAGTAATATAAGACATTAATGACTTTGTTAGGTATTCCTTGGAATCCTAGTTTTGCTTAACATGTGGACAATACTGTTCTACAAATAATTTGAGATGTTGCCTCTGACTGAATTAATTTTTTTTTAGTTTAGTTTTTAGGTGAGATGTATTTTTATTTACTATGTAGACCTCTTTGAGTCAGAATTTCCTGTTACTTGAGGCCAAGACTGTCTTAATTCTTTGGTTTCCTTTGATCAATGAACTGCATGTACTGTGCATATTGAAGGCTTATATGACCTTTAGTACACAGTAGACAGTGAGAAGGCCAGCACAGGAAAATGAGCATACCCATCATCTTGGGGTTACCCTTTGTGGCAAGAGGAACTACAGCTTGATCATGTAGTGCAGATCTCACATGCGAGTTTCTTAATGCATCCTGAATCATACATTGACTCTCTAGACTTTATCATCCTACCCTTACTCTGTTCTCAGATCTTCCCATTTTGTTTTCTATCTCTGTATATATGATTTTTAGAAACATTCTACATAGAAGTCAACTTGTGTGTGTGTTCTTTCTGAGCCTGGCTTGTCTCACTTAGCATAATGCCCTCTACATTCATTTACCCCTTATGAAATGTGCATATGGTCACTTCCGGCGGCGGCGGCAGCAGCGGCAGCGGCGGCGGCGGCAGTGCAGCAGTGGCTGTTCCAGCTGAAGGGCCATCTGCAGTGGAACCAAGGCGACACAGGGACCAGTTAGGCCCTGCGCCCACGACCACTGACCTTCGCTGACCAGCCGGGCGGCAAGCAGCTGCAGTTGTGCTGCACCTTTCCTGCATGGAGGCCACTTCAGAACTCGGCCTCCCACCAGTCAGGAGAGGTGCATCCATCTTGGTTCCGTACTCCAGGGATCAGACAGACTGAGGTACACAAACATAATCTGAGGCCAACACCGCGGTGGTCTGAGCCCGACGGGCGTTGACCTGCACCCAGGCCCTGGGCTGGTCGGGGGGCCATCGGGGTGCCAACCCAGCCAGGAGGTTTTTTGCCCAGGCCTGTGTGCGTGCCGCCGCCATTTTGCCTGCAGGACGACAGAGAGCTCTGGCGGGCAGACCTGTAACAGGCATAGCCTGAGGCTAACAAAGCGGGGGTCTAGGCCCCAAAAGGCACAGGACTGACCCCAAGAACTGGGCGGCTTGGTGGGCCATCTGTGAGTCAACCCGCCCAGGTGATTGTTAGCACAGGAGACTCTCCCGGGGCTTTCAGGGAGCACGGGCGCGCACTCCCGCCATCCTAGTCACCTGGTGGACCCAATTAACAGTCATAGCCCTAGGGGAACTTTGCTCGGACCTTGGCATCCCAGGCTTTTGCCTGGACTCAGGGACTGGGCGGCCAGGCTAACCTTGTGTGCGACAGCCCGATTGGCGGATCGGCTGCCCAGCGGAGTGAGCAGAACACAGGGGAGGTCACAGCAGCATACACCGTTGGCACTCCCTAGGGGTGCACACGGGCTCCATCTGGTCCACAGACACAATCTGGGGCAAGGCCTCAGGCGGAAGCCCTCAGCTCTACTCTCTCCGCTTCCGGATCCAGATCAGCCTGGGCGGCAGCACCACATCTCCAAGTCCTGCAAGTGGCTAGCTGGGTTTCCGGGCGGCCAGCTGGGAGAAGTCAGTGTGCTCCAGTGAATCCAGCGGGCCCCAGCGGGAGCCTTCGGGTGCCTGCTTTGGGATCTGAACAGCCTGGGCAGCAGCACCCTGTCTACAAGCAGTGCAGGAGGTAAGCTGTGCACCAGAGGCCAACTGGGAAGGGGCAGCTTGCACTGGTGAGTCCAGCACTGACAAGACTAACACCAGTGAGAACTAGATGGCAAAAGGCAAACGCAGGAACGTCACTAACAGAAATCAAGGCAATATGGCAACATCTGAACCCAATTCTCCTCTACCAACATGTCCTGGATACCCCATCACACCAGTAAAAGAAGATTTGGATTTAAAATCACTGGTCATGATGCTGGTACAGGAACACATGAAGGACATACTTAAAGAAATTCAGGAGAAAATGGATCAAAAGTTAGAAGCCCTTGCAAGGGAAACACAAAAATCATTGAAAGAAATCCAGGAGAATACAAAAGCCAACAAGGAGGAAATGCAAAAAACACTTAAAGAAATATAGGAGAACTAAGGTCAACAGGCTGAGGTCATGAAAGACGAAACACAAAAATCTCTTAAAGAAATACAGGAGAACTTTGGTCAACAGGCTGAGGTCATGAAAGAGGAAACACAAAAATCTCTTAAAGAATTACAGGAAAACACAAACATGCAAGTGAAGGAACTAAGCAAAACCATCCAGGATCTAAAATCAGAAGTAGAAACAACTAAGAAAACTCAAAGGGAGACAACTTTGGAGATAGAAAGCCTTGGGAAGAAATCAGGGGACAGAGATGCAAATATCAACAACAGAATACAAGAGATAGAAGAAAGAATTTCAGATGCTGAAGATTCCATAGAAACCATGGACTCAACAGTTAAAGAAAATGCAAAATGCAAAAAGCTTGTAACCCAAAATATCCAGGAAATCCAGGACACAATGAGAAGACCAAACCTAAGGATTATAGGCATAGATGAGAGTGAAGATTTACAACTTAAAGGGCCAGCAAATATCTTCAATAAAATTATGGAAGAAAACTTCCCTAACCTAAAGAGAGAGATGCCCATGAATATAGAAGAAGCCTACAGAACTCCAAACAGACTGGACCAGAACAGAAATACTTCCCATCACATAATAATCAAAACACCAAATGTTCTAAACAAAGAAAGAATACTAAAGGCAGTAAGAGAAAAAGGCCAAGTAACATATAAAGGAAGACCTATCAGAATCACAGCAGACTTTTCACCTGAGACTATGAAGGCTAGAAGATCCTGGGCAGATCTCATGCAGACTCTAAGAGAACACAAATGCCAACCAAAACTACTATATCCAGCAAAACTCTCAATCACCATAGATGGAGAAACTAAGATATTTCATGACAAAACCAAGTTTACCCAATATCTATCCACAAACCCGGCCCTAAAAAGGATAATAGGAGGACAACACCAATACAAGGAGGGAAACTTCACCCTGGAAAAAGCAAGATAGTAACCTTTCATCAAACCCAAAAGAAGTTAAGCATTCAAATTTAAAAAATAACGTCAAAAATGATAGGAAGTAACAATCACTATTCCTTAATATCTCTTAACATCAATGGACTTAATGCCCCAATAAAAAGACACAGACTAACTGAATGGATACGTAAACAGGACCCTACATTTTGCTGCTTACAGGAAACACACCTCAGGGTCAAAGACAAACACTACCTTAGAGTAAAAGGCTGGAAGACAATTTTACAAGCAAATGGTCTCAGGAAACAAGCTGGAGTAGCCATTTTAATATCAGATAAAATTGACTTTCAACCCAAAGTCATCAAAAGAGACTCTGAGGGACACTTCTTGCTGGTCAAAGGAAAAATACAAAAAGAAGAACTGTCAATCCTGAACATCTATGCCCCAAATGCAAGGGCACCCTCTTTCGTAAAAGAAACTTTATTAAAACTAAAAGCACACATTGCACCTAACACAATAATTGTGGGTGACTTCAACACTGCACTTTCCTCAATGGACTGATCAGGAAAACAGAAACTAAACAGGGACACAATGAAACTAATTGAAGCTTTGGACCAATTAGATTTAACAGATATATATAGAACATTCTATCCTAAAACAAAAGAATATACCTTTTTCTCAGCACCTCATGGTACCTTCTCCAAAATCGACCATATAATTGGTCACAAGACAGACCTCAACAAATATAAGAAGATAGAACTAATCCCATGCCTCCTATCTGATCACTATGGAGTAAAAGTGGTCTTCAATAGCAACAGAAACAACAGAAAACCCACATACACGTGGAAACTGAACAATACTCTACTCAATGATACCTTGGTCAAGGAAGAAATAAAGAAAGAAATTAAAGACTTTTTAGAACACAATGAAAATGAAAACACAACATACCCAAATCTATGGGACACAATGAAAGCAGTGCTAAGAGGAAAACTCATAGCCCTGAGTGCCTCCAAAAAGAAAATGGAGATAGCATACATTACCAGCTTAATGACACACCTGAAAGCCCTAGAACAAAAAGAAGCTATTTCGCCCAGGAGGAGTAGAAGGCAGGAAATCATCAAACTCAGGGCCGAAATCAATCAAGTAGAAACAAAGAGAACCATACAAAAAAATCAACAAAACCAGGAGCTGGTTCCTTGAGAAAATCAACAAGATAGATAAACCCTTAGCCAGACTGACCAAAGGGCACAGAGAAAGTATCCAAATTAACAAACTTAGAAATGAAAAGGGAGATATAACAACGGAAACTGAGGAAATCCAAAAAATCATCAGATCCTACTACAAGAGCCTGTACTCAACACAACTGGAGAATCTGGAGGAAATGGACAATTTCCTTGACAGATACCAAATACCAAAATTAAATCAGGACCAACTAGACCATCTAAACAGTCCCATAATGCCTAAAGAAATAGAAGGAGTCATAGAAAGTCTTCCAACCAAAAAAAGCACAGGACCAGATGGCTTCAGTGCAGAATTCTACCAGACCTTCAAAGAAGAGTTAACACCAATACTCTTCAAACTATTCCACAAAATAGAAACAGAAGGAACACTACCCAATTCATTCTACAAAGCCACAATTACGCTGATACCAAAGCCACACAAAGATCCAACAAAGAAAGAGAACTTCAGACCAATTTCCCTTATGAACATGGATGCAAAAATACTCAATAAAATTCTTGCCAACCGAATCCAAGAACACATCAAAACGATCATCCACCATGATCAAGTAGGCTTTATCCTGGGAATGCAGGGTTGGTTCAGTATACGGAAATCCATCAATACAATCCACTACATAAACAAACTTAAAGAACAAAACCACATGGTCATTTCATTGGATGCTGAAAAAGCATTTGACAAAATTCAGCATCCTTTCATGCTTAAAGTCTTGGAGAGAACAGGAATTCAAGGCCCATACCTAAACATAATAAAAGCAATATACAGCAAACCGGTAGCCAGCATCAAACTAAATGGAGAGAAACTTGAAGCAATCCCACTGAAATCAGGGACCAGACAAGGCTGCCCCCTTTCTCCTTATCTTTTCAATATTGTACTTGAAGTACTAGCTCGGGCAATTCGACAACATAAGGAGGTCAAAGGGATACAAATTGGAAAGGAAGAAGTCAAACTATCATTATTTGCAGACCACATGATAGTCTACCTAAGTGACCCAAAAAACTCCACTAGAGAGCTCCTACAGCTGATAAACAACTTCAGCAAAGTGGCAGGTTATAAAATCAACTCAAGCAAATCAGTGGCCTTCCTATACTCAAAGAATAAGCAGGCTGAGAAAGAAATTAGGGAAATGACCCCCTTCACAATAGCCACAAACTGTATAAAGTATCTTGGGGTGACTCTTACAAAACATGTGAAAGATCTGTATGACAAGAACTTCAAGACTCTGAAGAAGGAAATGGAAGAAGACCTCAAAAAATGGGAAAACCTCCCATGCTCATGGATCGGTAGAATCAATATAGTTAAAATGGCCATTTTGCCAAAAGCAATATACAGATTCAATGCAATACCCATCAAAATCCCAACTCAATTCTTCACAGAGTTAGAAAGAGCAATTATTAAATTCATCTGGAACAACAAAAAACCCAGGATAGCTAAAACTATTCTCAGCAACAAAAAAAAAATCTGGGGGAATCAGTATCCCTGACCTCAAGCAATACTACAGAGCAATAGTGTTAAAAACTGCATGGTATTGGTCCAGTGACAGGCAGGAGGATCAATGGAACAGGATTGAAGATCCAGAAATGAACCCACACACCTATGGCCACTTGATCCTTGACAAAGGGGCTGAAAACATCCAATGGAAAAAAGATAGCCTTTTCAACAAATGGTGCTGGTTCAACTGAAGGTCAGCATGCAGAAGAATTCGAATTGATCCATCCTTGTCTCCTTGTACTAAGCTCAAACCCAAATGGATCAAGGACCTCCACATAAAGCCAGACACTCTGAAGTTAATAGAAAAGAAACTGGGGAAGACCCTTGAGGACATCGGTACAGGGAGAAAGTTTCTGAACAGAACACCAATAGCGTATGCTCTAAGATCAAAAATTGACAAATGGGACCTCATAAGGTTACAGAGTTTCTGTAAGGCAAAGGACACCATCAAGAGGACAGATCAGCCACCAACAAATTGGGAAAAGATCTTCACCAATGCTACATGAGATAGAGGGCTAATATCCAATATATATAAAGAACTCAAGAAGTTAGACTCCAGAAAACCGAACAACCCTATTAAAAAATGGGGTACAGAGTTAAACAAAGAATTCTCACCTGAAGAACTTCGGATGGCCGAGAAGCATCTTAAAAAATGCTCAACTTCATTATTCATTAGGGAAATGCAAATCAAAACAACCCTAAGATTTCATCTTACACCAGTCAGAATGGCTAAGATTAAAAATTCAGGAGACAGCAGGTGTTGGAGAGGTTGTGGAGAAAGAGGAACACTCCTCCACTGCTGGTGGGGTTGCAAATTGGTACAACCACTCTGGAAATCAGTCTGGCGGTTCCTCTGAAAACTGGGCACCTCACTTCCAGAAGATCCTGCTATACCACTCCTGGGTATATATCCAGAGGATTCCCCACCATGTAATAAGGATACATGCTCTACTATGTTCATAGCAGCCCTATTTATAATTGCCAGATGCTGGAAAGAACCCAGGCATCCCTCAACAGAAGAGTGGATGCAAAAAATGTGGTATATCTACACAATGGAGTACTATTCAGCCATTAGAAACAATGAATTCATGAAATTCTTAGGCAAATGGATGGAGCTAGAGAACATCATACTAAGTGAGGTAACCCAGACTCAAAAGGTGAATCATGGTATGCACTCACTAATAAGTGGTTATTAACCTAGAAAACTGGAATACCCAAAACATAATCCACACATCAAATGAGATACAAGAAGAAAGGAGGAGTCGCCCCTGGTTCTGGAAAGACTCAGTGAAACAGTATTCGGCAAAACCAGAACGGGGAAGTGGGAAGGGGTGGGAGGGAGGACAGGGGAAGAGAAGGGGGCTTACGGGACTTTCGGGGAGTGGGGGGGGGCTAGAAAAGGGGAAATCATTTGAAATGTAAATAATTTATATCGAATAAAAAAAATTAAAAAAAAGAAATGTGCATATACTTGTGTATAAATATACAATAGATGATATATAGATCGATAGAATTGATTCAAGTTGTTCATAGATATGTACTGAGGCTCATTCTTACCATATTTTTCCTTAGCAATTATAATGCAGGCCAGACTCCTACAACTACTGGATAAGCAAGCAAATTCAGACACAGAATTTATCTCTCTGGATTCAAGGTCACTACTTTAAATGTTTCGGTGAGAAGGAACATTTTGAAGGTGGTAGCTTTCAGTAGTATTCACTTTAATAATGACATGAATGAAGTTAGTTCTATTTATTAGCATTTGATGATTTTTAGGAAAAGATAATTGTTGTTGTCAAGTTTATATTCTTAAGAATGAAAAACTACTAATTTTAGGCAAGAGTTGTTTATTCTCAGAAGTCTGATGTCAGTGCCTTCTTTTAGCAATGATAGAAGATGGCTTATCTATACATGGATGCCTTTCACATTATTTTTAAGAGATAATCCTTCATATGAGCCTGAGCTGTCCTGGCAGCCGGCTCTTCCATCGAGTTCCTTTTCTGTACTGGTCACTAGTTCCTGGTGATTCTTTTCACTGAGTCAATTTGTTTTCACTGGGTAATTTATTCCTGGCCCCAAGGAACCTTGTGCAGTATTTACAGTGTCCCTAAGGTGCTCCGTTGACTCCTGCTGGGCCTCTTGTCATGATAGTGTTAGAAACTTCTGTAATCTGTTTAGATGTTGAGGCCCTCTGTGAGTCATTTAGAAATGTTTCCAGACCAAGTCTAATTTTTACTGGTTCTGGATTTCTGCTTGACTAAGAGGAAACTCTGCATCAGCCCAAGATTATAACTTTTTAGGTTATTTTGTTTGGCATGTCTTTTAAGTAGAGGAACCCAGTGATCTCCTCTTTGCCTAGTGTCTTGCCTTGCGGTGTTTATCTGTATTTAGGATGGCTAATTGGCGGGTGGAGGGGGGATTCTGAATCCCTTTGGAACCTGCCAGTTGTTGGTGTTGACCCTCACAGCAGGCCCATTCTTTAGAAGTAGAAATCCAAAATATTAATTCTCGTATTCTTTGGATGGTTTGTGTGTAGAGGTTAAACAAAACAAAACAAAATGAAAAAAAAGATAATCCTTCAAAAAAAACATTAAGTTTATTACTGAAGAAAAACCAGAACTAGCTCTGCATGCCTTACCTGCATCATCTCACCTCTAGTCATCACTTAATAAGCCATTTGTTGTGATTTTTATGTTTTAACATGAAACATTTATGCAACTTTGAAAACAAGAAGAAATCCTAGTCCTCAGGAGGCAAGGGTAAAAAAATCCTGAGTTTAAGTCTCATTGGGTAATAGAAGTAAGACCTACCCCAAAACCAACAATGATAGCAACCACTACCACCACAGAAGACAATGTAAACATGAGGAAGTGTTTATTCAAAACACTCATAAACAGCGACAACAAAGACTTTTTGGTTCCATTGCCTGCCACCCTGAACAAGGTACCTAGTCATGTCTCTAGCTTTTTCTTTAAGAATAATTATAATTATAGCAGTTATAATTTCACCTTCATCTTGTCAGTTACACTGGAAGTTTCCAAATAAGCAGGTGGGGGTTAGGGGGATTGATGCTCATGGTGTCATACAAATATCTGTAATGAGTGTGGAGGTAATTATGTGTTCTTTCAGATTTCCCTGTAGATATATTCTAGTTAATCTAGGCACACTCCTTTAATTTGCTACAGCCACCAAGGACAACATGATCCTAATGGCACTGTTTGTGATTCTCTTCCCTGACAACAAATTTTCCTTCTTATTTTTCCCTCAGAATAAAAATACATAATTGATTACCTTTGGTCAATCTGTGGGGGAAATTGGCTATGAAAAATGAAGGACTATTCAATCACTGTGGAAGCCTTCTTGGTTAATCAAATTTATATAATTCCTTGCAGACAACCACTCCTCATTATCCTTTCTTTCCCTGGTAAAGGAAACCTGTTGCTGGTTTATCTATTATTCTTCTGGAAACCTAAGGGGTACTGAAGAGCTAACTCTACCCTAGCTCAAAGGATGAGGTCTAATGGGAGAGGTCAATAAAATGGCATCATCCCTTTGACCACACTGGTTTCATCTTTCAGGTTGAAGCTAATCAAAACTAGATGGGCTCTTCATTTAATTGGACCACTTATTCTGAAGAAGTTTGTTCCAAGGTGATAATAGATTCTCTCCCTGTGTCTTTGATTTCTGCTCATTTCTATTTCATGCAAGGATGGGGTGGGATAAGCAAGAAATGTGATACTTGCTACTTCCTGTGCTCCTCTGATAAGAGAAGTTTGTCTGAAAGTAATCCGACATTTGCGAAAGACCTGGGCTCAGCATCTTTTCTCTCCTACACTCCTCTAAAAGACAAAATTATTTCTTCATAGTTAAAGTCAGTTTTGAAATGAATTTCTAAAAGAAAAAGACAGCAGAAAATATTTTAGCTCACTCAAATTATAATAAAGAATCTGGATACTTCACAGGCACAAGTAAAATGCTTAAAGTCAGACTCCTTTAAATTATTTTTCAGAGTTCTTATCCATGTCAAGCCTATCACAGTATCAAGCTTGGACCCAGAAGCTCAACTTTGAGATCAAAGGAAAATTATACAACAATCTGAAAGCAAACAGAGACAATCCTTCTTGAGTCTTTAGAAGTTGTAAATGCCAGGACTCTAATCTACGAGGGAAGCACAGACTGTATTTTTATCTTCAATTTCCACTCAACATTCAAGGAGTCATTATAAACCATCTATATCAGCAAAGCCTGCCCTCAACTCCTCACCCCTGGGTGGTCCCTAGCTTGTTACATGGTTCCCATTTTGAGCAATGTTTTCAAAACCAGTTTTCTGCAGGTTCTGCCATGTTTCTGATTCTGATGGTTGCCTCTGTCCTGCTGAGATGACTGTTGCTGTGGTGGCCTCCATTTTGACAGTCAAGTGAACACGGATGTGTTCTTCTCAGACTCAGCTTCCTTCTTGAAAATGTTTATTCTGTAGACTTCCCTGGTACTTTGATTTGTCCATCATCCCAATTCTTTGATTACTTATCATAATGCTGCCTGCTGGCTCTTTCCTCAACCTCAGAATGCAGTCATGTTACTGCTCCAGCCTGAACTCTTTCCTTTTGGGGGGATGGGGGGTGAGGAGTAAAGGGTTTATTCTGCTTACACTTCCACAAAACTATTCATCACCAAAGGAAATCAGGACTGGAACTCAAGCAGGTCAAGAAGCAGGAGCTGATGCAGAGGTCATGGAGGGATGTTACTTGCTGGCTTGCTTCCCCTGGTTTACTCAGCTTGCGTTCTTATAGAACCCAAGACTACCAGCCCAGAGATGGCACCACCCACAAGGGGCCCTCCCCCTTTGATCACTAATTGAGAAAATGCCACACAGCTGTATCTCATGGAGGCACTTCCCCAAATGAAGCTCCTTTCTCTGTGATAACTCCAGCCTGTGTCAAGTTGACACACAAAATCAGCCAGTACAATTGACCCCTTGTCAACTTGACCCACAAACACATCACTATTAAGCCTCAACCCTTACCTTCTTATTCATCCCAAGATCTAAATAACTTTAAAAGTCCCACAGTCTTTACATATTAAAAGTTTAATCTCTTTAAAATGTCCAATGCTCCATCTGTACTCTACCCTGACAGAATCCTTTTCAGCACTCCCATTTCCTACCTGCTGACTCTATCTTCATAATTTCCAACTTCTGACCAGTTCTTTCCACTGAACTCAAGACTGATGTATGTGAATGCCTATCTGAGATATCAGCTAGATGCCCCGTGGAATTTGTGATTTAAAATCATTACATGAGCCTACAATCCACTTTCCTCAAATCATTCTGGAGGCCTTGCCAAATGAGATGACACCAGAATATGCCTGTTAGTTAAAGTATCCATGACTTTCCTGCATCCTTTTGCCATTCCCCTCAAAATATAATCTCAATTTGGTGACTCATCACCTATCTGGCAGCTCCCAAAAGTGTTCCCTCACTGCAGAGATTTCTCACTTCGTTATTTTTTGAGTCATTTTTCTACCTTTTTGTTCTTAATCCACACAGAAGGAAGAATTTCCTCTTTAAATCAGGTCAGGGGACTGAAAAGATGGCTCAGCACTAAAGAGAGTGTACTGCTCTTGCAAAGGACTTGATTTCAGTTCCCAGAATCCATGTATAGAGGTTCACATCACCTGCAACTCCAACTTTAGGACATATGACTCCCTCTTCTGGCCACTTTGGGCTCTGCACACACACACACACACACACACACACACACACTTTAAAAATTAAGTATTTTTTGAAAAACAGTTTTTAAGACCTGGCAAAGAGCTATTGATGGCTTGGTTCTTGAACTAGAATCAATATTCCTTGTTATAGCTCAGTAGCCCCACTCCCATTATAGTTCATTCTACTTGTTGTTCTTTCTACTTATTGTCATTCCCTCTACATACATGGATCATGGATACCAAGTCTCAGTTTAAATGGTGTCTTTGTTTCTGTTCTATCACTGTGAAGAGGCATGACCAAGGCAACTAGTGAAAGAAGGCATTTGATTGGGAGTTCGCTTACTGTTTCAGAGGCTTAGACCATTATCATCATGACAGAGGGCATGGAATCACACTGACAGGCATGGCACTGAAGAAGTAGCTGAGACCTACTTTCTGAATGAGACCTACTTTCTGAATGAGAGAGAGAGAGAGAGAGAGAGAGAGAGAGAGAGAGAGAGAGAGAGAGAAAGAAGGAGAGAGGGAGAGGGAGAGACCCTGATATAGGTTTTTTGAAACTTCAAAGCCCACTCTACAGTTACACAAAGCCACCTCTACTCCAACAAGACCACTCCCCCTAATCCTTTTAATCCTTTCCAACAATTACACTCTCTGGTGACCAAGCATCTAAATAAATGTGCCTATGGTGGCTGTTTTTATCCAAACTACCATAAATGTTTCTATAGGAACCTTTCCTGATCCTTCAATGTAAAAGGACTAGTCACATGCCTTCAGTAAAACTTCTTACTCTTATTCTCTCATATATCTTCAGCAGAGGGCTGAACTCAATCTAAAATAATCTTATTTGTTTAACTGTTTGGGGTCTCTTAGTTTGTTCAGTAGCTGGAACAGTGTCTGGCTGGATGCTAGTATGTTGAACGTGTTGAGTGGATGTCATCATGTTGAAGAATAAAATCAAAGTGGAATTGTCATTCAACCTGGATTTACCAAGGAGCTACCTCTGTTTTTTTCTAATGTATCCACAACAAGGAATTATATCAAGAGTGATGCTTCAGTCTGAGGTCCCTGATGATTCCTTCCTGTATACCTTCTGGTCTTCTCTTATCTGACATTTGTCCTCTGCTGCAGCCACACAGACTCACTTTTCAGTCCCATACTGTCTTTACCTTTCTTGTCTTCTTGATATTTAGTTGCTCCGTTTTCCATGAATCACAGTCAATTGCCCTTTCAAAATTGGTCACACACCTCTTCTCTATCAAACTATTTGGTAACCCCACTATTCTACCACATGTTTCCAAGAATTCGTCTCAGACTGTGGTAAAGTTGTATACTTATAACCATGTGTTCCCATTAGAATCAGTAAAGATCTAAAGTTTCATATTCATCTTTAAGCCAGCAGCTGATACTAGGCGGTTTCAATAAACATACTAAACTGAATCAATGTGACCCAATACTATATGAAAATACAAAGAGTATATCAACTGCTTTCCCCCAAATGAATAATGCTTAATGAAAAAATAGTATGTATATTGTATTATAAAAATTATATTATTACAAACAAATAGAAATAAATTTCTGGTGGCTGCTCCAGCTGAAGGGCCATCAGCAGTGGAACCAAGGCGTCACAGGGACCAGCTAGGCCCTGCGCCCACGACCACTGACCTTCGCTGACCAGCCGGACAGCAAGCAGCTGCAGTTGTGCGGCGCCTTTCCTGCACGGAGGCCACTTCAATATACGGAAATCCATCAATACAATCCACTACATAAACAAACTCAAAGAACAAAACCACATGGTCATTTCATTGGATGCTGAAAAAGCATTTGACAAAATTCAGCATCCCTTCATGCTTAAAGTCTTGGAGAGAACAGGAATTCAAGGCCCATACCTAAACATAGTAAAAGCAATATACAGCAAACCGGTAGCCAGCATCAAACTAAATGGAGAGAAACTTGAAGCAATCCCACTGAAATCAGGGACCAGACAAGGCTGCCCCCTTTCTCCTTATCTTTTCAATATTGTACTTGAGGTACTAGCTCGGGCAATTCGACAACATAAGGAGGTCAAAGGGATACAAATTGGAAAGGAAGAAGTCAAACTATCATTATTTGCAGACGACATGATCGTCTACCTAAGTGACCCAAAGAACTCCACTAGAGAGCTCCTACAGCTGATAAACAACTTCAGCAAAGTGGCAGGTTATAAAGTCAACTCAAGCAAATCAGTGGCCTTCCTATACTCAAAGGATAAGCAGGCTGAGAAAGAAATTAGGGAAATGACCCCCTTCACAATAGCCACAAACAGTATAAAGTATCTTGGGGTGACTCTTACCAAACATGTGAAAGATCTGTATGACAAGAACTTCAAGACTCTGAAGAAGGAAATGGAAGAAGACCTCAAAAAATGGGAAAACCTCCCATGCTCATGGATCGGTAGAATCAATATAGTTAAAATGGCCATTTTGCCTAAAGCACTATACAGATTCAATGCAATACCCATCAAAATCCCAACTCAATTCTTCACAGAGTTAGAAAGAGCAATTATCAAATTCATCTGGAACAACAAAAAACCCAGGATAGCTAAAACTATTCTCAGCAACAAAAGGAAATCTGGGGGAATCAGTATCCCTGACCTCAAGCAATACTACAGAGCAATAGTGTTAAAAACTGCATGGTATTGGTACAGTGACAGGCAGGAGGATCAATGGAACAGGATTGAAGATCCAGAAATGAACCCACACACCTATGGCCACTTGATCCTCGACAAAGAGGCTGAAAACATCCAATGGAAAAAAGATAGCCTTTTCAACAAATGGTGCTGGTTCAACTGGAGGTCAGCATGCAGAAGAATGCGAATTGATCCATCCTTGTCTCCTTGTACTAAGCTCAAATCCAAATGGATCAAGGACCTCCACATAAAGCCAGACACTCTGAAGCTAATAGAAAAAAAACTGGGGAAGACCCTTGAGGACATCGGTACAGGGAGAAAGTTTATGAACAGAACACCAATAGCGTATGCTCTAAGAGCAAGAATTGACAAATGGGACCTCATAAAATTACAAAGTTTCTGTAAGGCAAAGGACACCATCAAGAGGACAAATCGGCAACCAACAAATTGGGAAAAGATCTTCACCAATCCTACATCAGATAGAGGGCTAATATCCAATATATATAAAGAACTCAAGAAGTTAGACTCCAGAAAACCAAACAACCCTATTAAAAAATGGGGTACAGAGTTAAACAAAGAATTCTCACCTGAAGAACTTCGGATGGCGGAGAAGCATCTTAAAAAATGCTCAACTTCATTAGTCATTAGGGAAATGCAAATCAAAACAACCCTAAGATTTCATCTTACACCAGTCAGAATGGCTAAGATTAAAAATTCAGGAGACAGCAGGTGTTGGAGAGGGTGTGGAGAAAGAGGAACACTCCTCCACTGCTGGTGGGGTTGCAAATTGGTACAACCACTCTGGAAATCAGTCTGGCGGTTCCTCCGAAAACTGGGCACCTTACTTCCAGAAGATCCTGCTATACCACTCCTGGGCATATACCCAGAAGACTCCCCACCATGTAATAAGGATACATGTTCTACTATGTTCATAGCAGCCCTATTTGTAATTGCCAGATGCTGGAAAGAACCCAGGTATCCCTCAACAGAAGAGTGGATGCAAAAAATGTGGTATATCTACACAATGGAGTACTATTCAGCCATTAGAAACAATGAATTCATGAAATTCTTAGGCAAATGGATGGAGCTAGAGAATATCATACTAAGTGAGGTAACCCAGACTCAAAAGGTGAATCATGGTATGCACTCACTAATAAGTGGATATTAACCTAGAAAACTGGAATACCCAAAACATAATCCACACATCAAATGAGGTACAAGAAGAAAGGAGGAGTGGCCCCTGGTTCTGGAAAGACTCAGTGAAACAGTATTCAGCAAAACCAGAACGGGGAAGTGGGAAGGGGTGGGTGGGAGGACAGGGGAAGAGAAGGGGGCTTGCGGGACTTTCGGGGAGTGGGGGGGCTAGAAAAGGGGAAATCATTTGAAATGTAAATAAATTATATCGAATAATAAAAAAAATTATATTATTACTATCAGGAATGCTATCTATATTGTGAGTTCTGTCTACATTTATGATTCTTAAAAATCATAAAAACTAGAAGCCTGAAGGTGTTGGTAAATTTCCAAAAGTTAGAAAACTATTAAGCTGAATGCTTAGAATCAGTATCTTTAGAGCGCCAAGGCCACCTAGACTTCCAGGCAGCAGACAGGATGACCAAGACCAGTCTCACTTAGAAGAACCATGTGATCTATCTCTCCAAGTGCTACCTAGACTCTGGTCTGCAGAGCTGGTCAAGTTTAGAAGGATGAGTCATCTTGGGCCCCAGACACACCCCAGTGTTTCTTCTCAGCAGTTTCTTATTAGGGGCCTTTGTCCTTGTATGTGAGCAGATGTGGGAGTATTTCTGCTTCTGTCAAGTAATGTCAACCTGGTCAGAAGTCATGGTTAGCCACAAGAAGTCACACTCTTTCAGAAACCAACACATTCAGACGTGAAGTTTGTCCATATGCCATTTCCTACCTTGGGCATACAGATCAGCAAATGTCCTGTTGTCTGAGACCTCTTAGCAGAGCTGCTGTCAGGCTGGACCTCTGTAGAAAGGGCAAGTTGAAATGGCTAGAAATGAGAAGGAAGTATAGAGAACGGGAGTATATTACAAAAGCCTCAAGGGGTATTTTCATTACAAATTCATCACACACATGTTAAATTAAGAAAACTGTTTAGAAGCTTTAAAATATATTCTAAAAGCTACTCTTGGTATGCATGAACCATGTTAGCTGGTTTTATGTGCAATCTAAAGAGTATTGACAAGCTACAATCTATCAAGTGTTCATGAGTCCACCTAGAGCAGAGAAATCATTTATAGATAAAGCATCAATATATTTCCATTTTAATGTCTTGCTGGGATAATCCAAGTGCATGTTCAGTATCTGAAAAAAAATCCTCTTTCAAAATGATAAAAATATAGTTTCCATGAATGAACTCAGTGACCATTTAGAAGAGACATTCAATTGAACTTTGCACCCATGTTATGAACTTTTAAAAAATTACAACACAACAGGTATAGGCTTAAGGCCCTCATGTTCCTGAGATACTGGAGGTCACAGCCATGTCTACTGCATACCATCCTTGTGGTATGAAAGGACATGCCAAACCAACAGGGCACTGCCTGGCTTTCTAGTTTTTCCAATTAGAATTTTTTTAAACTAGGATCACATTGTTTAGGTCAAGACTTATCTTTAAAAATGGCAATATCCCACAGTTATGCCTACCTTTCCTTTGACCATAACTCGAACATAAGTTGGCTGAACATCAACCTCAATTAAAGAGGTATCCATGTACCTTCAAAATAAAGCATACCACATCTTGTAATTGTCCAAAAAAAACATTCAAAGAAGTAAAAACATGAAGGTGTGCTTACAAGAGCACTTAAGATGAAGAAAGTTTTAAAAGTCCACACTAAACTGTCCCTAAAATACTAGCCTTAAATTATTCCTAGTCAAGAGGAAATTCAATATATCAGCAACTTCATTTTTAGACATACAAGTACACTTGGCATTGATTGCCCCTAGCCCAAAAATATATTAGGTCTGAAATGCCAGAGGGTGCAAAAGGAAAAATGGCTTGTCATGTTCTTCCATGAATATTTTATTTTAAGCCCCCAGGATTTCAGCAGCAGGGAATAGTGAATCCACCACACTCTGGGCCAACAGCCACTGGCTCTGCTTTTTGGATGCCGCTGATGCCCTGCAGCTGTTACACAGCTGCACTGGACCAATGCTGCTAGAAGGACAATTCCTTTCCCCAGAAGGGACAAGCTCCTGAACAGGGATGGCAGCCACCCAAGGCCCTCCAGATTTCACACCACACATTAAAATACATTTTGCCAAGTAGTTATATTTTAAAAATGGATTTTGAATATTACAAGATGGAGCAATGATTCAAAACTCACAAATTTTAAGAAAGGGAAGGTCATCCAGGGGGCTGGTGGGCTTTAGGGTTTGAAAGGCTTCTGAGAAATTCACTCCACAGATTCCTGCTTCAGGTCATTAGACCACATTTCTGAATCCCTCTCAGCCTGTTTCTTCCTCTGTACAATAAAGAACACCTTGCCCTCTAAAGTGCTCTCTAGGTACATGAGTTGTGTCTCTTAGGCTGTCCATGTTAATTATTACATCATCAGCTTTTAAGTTATAATATTAACAAGAAGATAGTCCTCCACCCTGCTCAGACTTCTCATGTATTTACCTGTTTCTGCCTTCAAGGTCTTCCTCTGTCTTTTTTTCCTACCAATTCTTTATAGAACAAACTACTTCTCTTCTCACTGTTTCCATTGCTCAGGTCAACGAGTTTCATTGGCCACCCCACACTGTCAACCACCAGCCCCACACACTGGAATTCTGGATCCCTGAGCTCACTTTCTGGGCTGATGTCCTGTACATAGCCTTTTTCTCTCTGTGGTTACTCATGAGGAGTCTAACTGCTTAGTGCCTGTGTCCATTGCCAGGGGTATAGATAAGTGAGGGCCATGGATATCTGGAATATGTGGGTGACAATCTCCCCATGCCTTTTGCAGAGGAGGCATTCTGTAAGTGTTTTTTGAATAAAGACAGAATAACCCATGATGCATAGATTGAATTTCATCTATAGTCTCACGTGCTGACACAGATAGCAAGGGATTTTAATGCAATTAAATAGTGCAGAAATAATCTCAACATTATGAGATAGACTGAAAAGGGTGGAACTGTGAATACTTAACCCCCCTACCCATTGAAAAACAAAACAAAAATAAAACAGAAATGGAGGCTGGAAGGCTGAAAGAACAGAGGAGATGAAACCAGTGAGGGAAGGATGGCATTTTCCTCAAAGGCAGGGTGGGGCAGGCATCGCGTAGGCAGAAAATGGAATAGGTAGTGGGCAAGAACATGATGTGAAAAAGGGGAGTGCATCTAAGATTAACTACCACTCAGCACAGTCAAAGAGGAAGGAGCACAAACACCCGTGACTTAAAAAATAAGCAGTATGTAGAATACCCACATCATGGACTTATGTAGCCATCAAAAGGAAGGGAATTCTAATGTGGGAAAGTGGCTAAGCCATGAAGTCATGATGTTAAGTGAAAACAGTCAGACAGAGGCCATGCATTTTACGACCCCATCTGTTTAAAATTTCTATTGTGTACTCATTTAAGGACACAGATCTTACATTAGTGATGACCAAGAAGAGGAAGAAATGAAGACTGCTTGGTGGATATGAGGTTGAGGTGACACTGTCAAATGGCTAAACCACATTATGAATTTACCAAGTGCTACTGGATTGTATGCTCCAAAATGTCTTGGTACAGTATATTTTCTGTTATGTGTATTTTCGCCAGTTATAAAAGCAAAGTTGGAAGAAGACCTGAGCAATTGTGTTCTGGCTTCTTCAATTATTGTTTATGTTGACAGAAGTCACTCTCTGAAAATATGCCTTCTCTTAGATAATTATAGAAAAACTGTCTCACTCACCTTCCATGGCTACTGCAAAATGAAATGTAACAAAGAGCATTTAAGAAGTCTTTAACAACACACTGGCCTTTACCAGAGCATGCATGGGCATGTTCACGAACTCCATTATTTGCTATGCATTCACTCATTCATTCACTGCATATGTGGTCTTCCTAATAGGCATGGGCTACTATTCAAGGTACTGGAGAGGTATAGCCCAACAAACGTTGACATCAGAATTTTGAAACACAAGGAAATCTAGACTTTATCAGAAAGCAAGTGAAGGACAAGAAGTGATGGAAGTTCTGGGGAAAGGTAGGCTCTATCCTTCTCAGACAGTGGGCAGGGTCCTCTCTCATAAGATGATATCTGATCAGAGGCTGGGGGAACAGAGACTTTAACGATGACAATGACATGGGCACAGGGAAGTGGGTACAAATGGAATGGGGCACACATGATCAGAAGTCATCAGGGCATTGGGCCAAATCTAACACTATCAAGCAATGAGATGGAGTGACCTAGACACCTTCAGATTTGTGTTATAGGAAGGGTAGGTAATAATACAGGCAGAGTGTTGAGGGTCAAAACCCAGGACCTTCAGAAGAGAGTAATAATGCTCTGCCGTGGCCATGAGAGGCAAACATGTCACCTTGCCACTGTGGTCATGAGTACCTACTAGAATAAAATACAACTAAGAACCACCAATCATAATGTAGGGACCTTAGAACAGAGGACATCTTGTGATCAAGGGCTCTAAGGAGGAATGAGGCAGAGAAGGTTCACCAACCAAGGCTCATTCTTATGTCAGAGAGTTTTGTAAAACAAAGAGGGCTGTCAGAGCAACAGTCTCAGAGCAAAGGGAGCCTGGGGTATGCATATCTGAAAGAGTGCAGCTGAGAATCATTTCAACCCTGTCTGTATGGTTTGAGAATTCATAGCCATAGGGTCTGGGGTTATTGGTTCCCTTCCCCTTTCTTCTTTGTGTGTTTAACATTATAGTGAGGGATGTAGAGATGGCTCAGTGGCTAAGAGTGCTTGTTGCTCTTGCAGGAGAACCTGGGTTTAGGTTTCAAGCACAATGGCTCATGACACCCTGTGACACCAGCTCCAAAGATTCCAATGCCTTTTTTGGCCTCTGTGGGCACCAGGCATGCACATGGTATACATACATTGAAATAGGCAAGCATTCATACATATAAAGTAAAAAAAAAACTGTTTTAAAAATGACAGTGAGCACATTCTATCTCTTCAAAACAACAAATCAAGTTCCATTTCTGTGTTGCAGAACTCAGGGTTTTGCTACTTAGAAAGAGATCTGATGGGAGGGCCATGGGATGAATGTATACTAAAAATGCCTTACCTATAGACAGCCAGGTCCAGGATGATCTGGTTGTGTTTCTCATCATCTTTCAAAGAGAAATCAAGTCTAAAAAGGATGCATTGGGGGGGAAGAGGGGAGAAGTGTGGCTTTAGTACACTGTGAAGATAACCTCATCATATAATCAAAGTAAAAGACAATGGGTATATAAAATTCCTCAATGACAAGCTTATTTTTACTAATCAGACAATAAGACATCTATGCTGATTTAATTTTTTTTAAAAAGAAGCCCAGGAAGCCTATCGATAAATTACTCTTACTGACTTTGTTGCCATGTAAGAGTTTCAAGGAAGAGCCAAAGCACTCGCTTTGGTGCAGAGATGGAGACACCTGGTGGCTGAAGTGCTCGCTTCCATTTCATTTGTGTTTGGAGAACCCAGAATTTCCCCCATGTGGACACAAATGCTGCCTCTGTGTGCTGTGCTTCCAAAGTCCCATTCCTCAACACCCAGCATCCTTCCTTCCTTCTCTCCTTGCCACATTTTTCTCATCTCCTTTCTTATTGCCAACCCTCCCCACCTGGGAAAGGCTAAGATGTAGCCTGTAATTTATGATGTTTATTTTATAAAGAAACAAAGGTTTGCAAAAAAGGATGATCTCGGAGAAAAGACACAGGAACCCAGAAAGGCTAGAGCCAAGGCCCCTGACTCTTCAGCTATATCCCCTGGCTGAGCCCTAACTGTAACTGCCTTGCTGAAAGCATATTCCACAGACTTATTTGGCCAGTTTCATTTTGAGAAGGTAACCTACTCAACTATAGTCTGTATAATCCAACATTAAACAATTGATACTAAATTGTTTGGAAAATACAAATTAACCCATATATTTGGCTATTCCCTACAGGTTTACTGAGGCAGGACTCCTGTTGTTCCCAACAATCTAACCATTTAGGGCTTCTACAGGGTCTCAGACAAGCCATGCATGCCTTATCTCTTGGGAGCCTTCTATATGCTGTCCTCTCTGCCTTGATTGTTTATCCCATAATTCTAGAGTCTGCCAATTTGAACTCTCTGTGTAACTTAAAACTAGTTTTAGAGGTTTGTTCTGAGTCAAAGATCACCAGTTAGGTCCCTACTGTTTTCCCTTTATCTCTAGTAATAGAATACCACAAAGTGCATGGTTATACTGAATAAAAACACCATTTTCCATCCTCCCTTGTACAAAGATTGGAAGATATAAAGGAATGTGTTGTGGGCACTTTCCAGGAGTCTCTCTTAAAAAACATTTGTGTTTTTTCCCAGCTGACTTCTTTATTCATCTGAGAATAACAGAGCATGCCAAAAGAGGAATCACAGAGACTCTTATCAAGGCACTGAACTGTCTAGGTAAAAGGTAGCATTAACTCACCCTTAGATAGAAGTGGAAGAATTGGACTCTGGTAATATTGAAATAAAAGTATATGGAGATCACTGATAAAAGGCAGGGAGAGGAGAAATCAGGGATCAAGGAATTTGGATTTTAGTACTAATGGATGGGTAATTGTTACTGAGATGGAGATGTTGGGGTGGGATGGAGAGGAGCAAGTAGGGAGCTAGAAAGCAGTTGTTCTTTTACAATCATGTATATCAACAAACTAATGCCACCTAGCTAATTCAATATAGAAGCCTTAAACTCAGGGAAGATGCAGAATCTTGTTCTGAGTAATGTGAACACTGAAGTCTAAGCTAGACGGTTTGGTTTTGGTATTTATTTTTGCCACATTTAAAATTTTCATCTATTTTTCTCCCCCTAAGTCTTCCCTGAAACTACTCCCCTCATTGTCTAACCAATTTAATGTTCTCTCTCTCTCCTCTGTCTCTCTGTCTCTCTGTCTCTCTCTCTTTCTCTCTCTCTCCCTCTCTCTCTTACACACACACACACACACACACACACAGCAAAACAGAAAAAAAAGTCATAATAATATCAACAAAAGCAGGGAGTCTATTTGTGTTGGTTAACTATTTTTGACCACAGGGCGTGTCCTTGGGTGTGGTTGACACTCTCAGTACCACTCCATTGGAGAAGACTGATTTTCCCTCTGCTGGCAGGTATCAACTGCAAATAGCTGCTTGGTTAGGGGTGGAAAACTTTGTACCCACTGTCCTTCTCTGTGCTTAGAAAAGCTATAGGATTTGATGAAGTTCTGGCCCAGAAAACACAGCAAAACAAGGACAGCTGAGAAACTAAAGCTCATAGGCGACAAGGCAGAGTATCCAGCCAAGTATAATAGCAAGAACAAGAGCCTGCTATAACAAGGATGGGACTCTCTGTTCTATCCAAGTCTCCCCAAGGTAGAATAAGTTGGGGCCTGGCTCTGAATGATCACTGTACAAATGATGGGAGTAAGGAAGTTTTTGGATAATGCAATATTCAGAAGTGGCTTCAAGATGAAATATGGAGTAAAATGTCAAAGACTGAGTACTGACAAATCTGCTAAGAAATTTGGCTGAAGCTAAAGACAGAGAAGCAGAAATTGACAGAAACTGGAGAAGTGTAAGGGGGAAGTGTCTTAGTTTGGTTCTTAAGATTAAAGTTACTAAAATATGCCTGTGTGCTGGTGCTGTTGGTCCAATGAAGTGGCAAGGAGTGTTGTGGAGAGCAGGGAACCATGGGAAGCTAAGTCTTGGGTAATAAGAGAAGCTGGATAGTGAGGTAGCAAGGGGACTGGGGTTGAATTTTGACAGCATAGCCATCACAGCAGGAGAGTGCTGTCTACCACAGCAAACACAAGATGCTGGTTGATTTTGTTGTTCCAGTGAAGTAAGACACAAGGTCTTTAGTCTAAGGCAGTGCTGTAGATGAGGAAGAGCAAAAGGTATGACCTTTGCCTGCAAAGGGGCTGAGTGAATATTTACAGGAACAGTGCAAGAGAACCACAGGTGACTTGAGAGCTGTGGTCCCCGCACCTGCACCAGGAGCAGTAGGGAAGGGTGACTGCTGCACTCCATGCATGCTAAGCAGAGAGATGCTCAAGACTAAACCAGGCCGGGATCTGTGGCTTGGTGATGGTGGACAGAGGGAAAGATGGGAGCTGAGGATTCTGCTGCGGATGAGTTTCTGTGAGGGATATAAAGTTCAAAGCAGCAAGAGAACACAGTGTGAGGACAATAGGCAAAGCTATAGAGTGAGTGGATTCCTGACTGCTGGACTGGAAGGAGTCTTGAGACACTGGGGATGACATTCTGTGAGTTGACAAGGTTAAGGCTTAGGACAAGGCAGCAAATAGAGGGATGAAATGAGGATCTTATGGCTGAGCTGAAGGGAGAAAATATGCCAAAGGTCACCAGGATAGAGGATGGGGTTGATGAGGTAGGGAAGGTGTGGTCTAGGTGCTAGGGCTTTACAAGAGCTGAGAGGGCAGGTGGTTGGGAACTGGGTGGGCCTAAGCAGATTAAGAAAGGGGTGAACATTCCTCAGACACTAGAGGACTTTAGGGAAGGGGAGCCAGATGGGCAGCGTGTTGCTGCAAACTGTAATTTTACTAGAGGTTAGTGGGGAAGAAGAGTGTGGCCAATGGTGGAAGCAGATTCTCTGGTCACAAAATATAGATGCAAAGCACCTATGAAGGGGCTGATGCTGGTGGTAGATCTTTAAGCTCCAAAGACACATGTGGATGGCAGAAAAGGACAGGAGGAAGAGAAACTGGGGCAGATATAAGGGAACGAGGACAGATGGCCTGGCTCATGAAGGAGGCGGGATGTCCAAGACCTACAGGGACTAGATGGCAATGAAGAGTAATTTCTTGTAAAGACTTCTTAAGAGAACTGGATTCATGGAAGGGAGGATAGTTAGTGTGGCAGGAAGAATGGTGCTCTCTCTGAGAATACATATGGCCCTGGGAGTCTCCCTTCCCTGTTGAAGCTGCAGATTGTCTTCCCGTTAGGTCTTCAGATGTGGTGAAGGTGGCTCCTTCCACATGTACTGCCACATATGCTGTACCTGGCCTACTGTCTGGAGCTGCATTCCTGTCTGCTGGATGAAAACAGGGTATGTCAGGTGGGAGGCTGGAGCCTCGATCATGGAAGTCATTACAACTGGGCCTGTGTGGACATGTCAGATGCATCAGCTTAACTGTGTGACCAAATTGCTGACCTAAGGAGTGGATATTCTGCCTTCCAAATACGCTTTCTAAGATGATGAGATATGCCTGGGATGCCTCTAGATGGTCTTTGTCGTGGTAATGACATCGCAAATGAAATGATGGCAATAAATGGGCTTTGAGTAATGAAATGAAGCTAATGAGATTTAGCCTATAGGCTTGTTATTTGTATTGAGATTTAAAAGGCACTGTGAATATGCTCGCTAATTCTCAGCTTCAGACAGACAGACAGTCAAGGTAGCTCAGGGATCATTAAGACTTGTGAATTTTCAACTTTCTCTCTCTCTCTCTCTCTCTCTCTCTCTCTCTCTCTCTCTCTCTCTCTCTCTCTCTCTCTCTCTCTCTCCCTTCCTCCCTCCCTCCCTCCCTCTCTTCCTCTCTCTCTCTTCTTCTCTTTCTCCCCCTTCCCCTCCCCTCCCCTTCCCCTTCCCACCCCTTCCCCCCTAAGGGCTTTATAGCAATGCCTTGTCCTAGCTTTTTAATGCTTTCTAGATGTGTACCAGGGAAAATGTAGCCGTGAAGGAGATATCTCAGTGTTTTTAGACAGACTGCTTGCTTGTGGCAGAGTTTAAAAAAAAATCATAAAGAGGACAATGACGCAGTGACAATCTTCAGTCTTTAAACTGTATATGGTTCAAAATTTCAAGCGAGGCATAGATAACTAAGATTTCCATGTGCCAGGATTGTTTTCTAGGAACCAGGAGAATTGTACACTAGAAATAGAGGTGTGTCTAGCTTTCAATCATGCACAAAGCATGATGGTATACTCCTCAAACTCCTTCACTGGCATCAAAGTGATCTTAGTCAGACCAAGCCTGTGGCTGAGGCCACTGCAGGGTGTGCTCACTAGCGCCACCCCATAGGCAGGGTCTCCACTTGGCATCACTTACTTGGCTTCGTTGACATTCAGGGCCTTCCCATCTTCTGTAATCAATGTCCGGGGTGGTTTCACTTTCTTTTTCTTTTCACTTAAGGTTTAGTGAGGGTGATGGGAGACGCCAGAGACAGACAAGGGAATTTAAAAAAGTATAAACATTACTAATGCATCTTTGTATTACTTTTAGATTACTTATAAATAATATATTTTTTTTTGGTTTGGTTTTTCTAGACAGGGTTTTTCTGTATGGAATTTACAGAAAGCTGTCCTGGAACTCACTCTGTAGACCAGGCTGGCCTCGAACTCAGAAATCTGCCTGCCTCTGCCTCCCAAGTGCTGGGATTAAAGGCGTGTGCCACCACTGCCCGGCAAATTTGAATAATTTAATCAGCCATTTGCTACCATATTCACAGTTCATGGAGAGTCTGTCCCCTGAATTCTTCACTCCTCGCTAAAAACCAAACCAAGTTTTACATGGTTATATTTGTATCTCCAAAGACCAAAACAATTTGCCAGGGAATTTGAATTGGGGAGTAAATTCCTTTTCATGAAATACGCATGAATATTTAAATGAGTCTATTTTATGCATGGTTTACTCAGATAACTGTCAATTCCCCACGTGTGTGCGTGGAGCTTCTGCTTTGGCTGAAATTACCATTTTTGGAATACAAGTGAAATCTATCCTGTGGGAATAAAAATACTGGTGCATAAGGAATGTGTAAACTGACACTTCTCAAAGCCTCCTTTCCAGTGGCAAGTCCAGAACTGCTCAGACTCTCTCTCAGTGGAGAATTGATCGGCTTCTACTGTGGGATGTAACATTGGAAAGCACCTCACAGCTGTTAAAAATGTGTTTTCTCTTTACACACTGATGGAGAAAACTGTTGTTGGTGTATCTAGAGAGCAAATATAGACCACTGAAGTTTAGGAATTTTTTTTTTTTGCCTGTGTGTGTGTGTGTGTGTGTATGTGTGTGTGTGTGTGTGTGTAGTTCTGGAGATTAAATCAAGGGTGTATACATGCCAGGAAAGTGCTGGAACACTGAGGCTGGTCCCAGACCACTTTTCATCAAACTCAAACTGTGTTAGAGGTTGATTTACTCAGAGGTTAGAAGTGATTTACACAGTTACAGGGAGCGGAGAGAAAGCATGGAGCTAGCAAACCAAGTTTGTTCATTCTCACTATGCTCAATGGTGGCATAGGGGGAAACTGAGGAAAGCAGACTGTGTAAAGCAAAAAGTCAGCACGTGGTCTTCTTTACTGCAGATAACATTTGAACATGTGAATAGGCAGATGTGGACACAAGGAAGGATGACGTAACCCTAGGTAGTCATGTGCCTTGGATTTCTACTGTCTTTTAAATAGGGAATTTGGGTTAGCTAACTTTATTGTTTTAGTCTTACATTCTTTCGCGCATTAACTGAGCCACTTGATCTGATCAAGCTATTTTAGTAACAGGACAGTGAAGGGATCTGGAAACAGAGCTCCAACATTCTTATACCATTCTCAGTGTGAATAAGAGTTCACATAGGGCAAAAGCCTGGCCTTTGTTACTGCTTTCTCCCAGCTAATAAAATAACTATGCAAAGAAAGAAGTAGGCAAAAGAGCGTGACTGAGACTCCATGCAACGCAGCTGGACATGTAAGGTGTTAGGGGAAAAATTTTCCCCCTGGTTCTAGGCTTAGTATGATATAAATTATTTATACTATATAAACATATTATATTATACACATATATAAACACAAACAATACATATTGAGGAACATGAACACATATGTTAGGAATACTGTAAGTCTACAAATACATAGAATTTATATTTCAAAGGGCTCTTAAATCTGTATAGAACCTTCATGTTTATTGGTGCATCTGCTTTTATCAAACAAACAAACAAAAATACCCACAGTGGCGTGTTAAAATGGGTGATGTGTTTTGCTTAACAGAGTAGGACCAGTTAGGTCCAACTTTCTAGGATCACAGAGAGTGGTGGGTGTCAGGACATGAACACTCTTTTGTGTGTGTGTGTGTGTGTGTGTGTGTGTGTGTGTGTGTGTGTGGTTTTTCGAGACAGGGTTTCTCTGCGTAGCCCTGGCTATCCTGAACTCACTCTGTAGACCAGGCTGGCCTCAAACTCAGAAATCCACCTGCCTCTGCCTCCCAAGTGCTGGGATTAAAGGCATGCGCCACCACTGCCTGACCAAACACTCATTTTCTAATGCTGCTTTCCCTCTCTTCTCAAGGAACTATGTGGCCTGGAACAAGTCACTACATTTTGCATTTCTCTCATTCTAATTAGTGAAGAACATTTAATGAAAGTGGTAGAGACTTTTAGAAGTTTTTCTACTCAGTTTCTATTGATAATCATAGAAAAACATATTGTTTTTTATTCAACTCATTGTCATGTAGACAACCATTTCAGAACTAACTGATACCATTCTCAAGCTCACAAATTCCAAGTATTCCTGTCACTGATACATTTTACATACTAGATTTCAGTCTTGACATGGAATGGAAAGAAATAAAGCCTACTTTTGGAAATACAGTCCACAGGAGACTGAGTCACAGGAAAAATGAATACCTTAACTTATCTTGGGCTTGACGTTGTTTTTCCATGTGTCTGAGAGTTTCCAGTCTAGATTCAGGGGTGAACAAAGATGGTTTGTTCCAGAATGCCAGATCATCTTCAATTTCATCTGATTTGTTTGTGCTGTGTTGTTCTTCATGCATTTCTGGTACCTGGAGATGGTCTTTGTTCTCTAAGGCAGATGGGCTAGGCAGAGCAAACAGACCCAGAGCATGTAAGCCCAAGAATGAACATAGGAGTTTCATCATTAATGCTTCCTCTTAAGGGCCTTATGCTTTCCTAGGTTAGCTTCGTACTTGTGAATGACAAATGTCAAAGATGAAGGAAATTATTGCCCCAGAACCAAGTCGGACCCTCAATGTCTATCTTTAAACTATCACAGTACCCAGTTTGAGTGTTCATATGCCTAGCTGATATGGGTTACTTGGGAAGCTTTGATTTCTCATTTCTCATCAGAATCTATTTGCAGATATATATAGAGAGGGGTCCATGGGTCCATAGGGTACCTTGCAGGAGGTACTGGTGCTCAGCTGAGCATGGAGATCACTGGACCTTTGCAATTTCCCCCATATCCAGTCCTCTCCTATCAGATTCCCTCTCCGCACTGCTCCAATCAAGTTCTGGCTCTAACAGACAAGTTGATCATTTTACTTCGAGGTTCGTCAATAATTTCTCCCTCTAAATGCTCTTCAGGGACGCGAGCCTTTCTGCAGTATGGCCTGCAATTCATTTCTCGTGGCTAACTTCTGATTATGTTACTTTGTATGGAAGCAGCTCTCTGTTCTCTCTTTGACCCAGTTTTGTGTATTGCCTGGGAATGAAATGATCTCTCTGTGTAATTGAATTAGTGTTTTATGAACTATCCAGCATTTGTTCAGCGTGAATTTAAGAAACTTACGGAGCCAGATTCCTGGGCAAGACAGATCATGAGGTCACTTTCAGGCCATGGTTCTGTCCTAGTAGAGAGGAGATGACAGCAGTGGACAATAAGCACTAGGGACATCTCTCTCCCCGAATCACTCCCTGGAATACACATTCAGTGTGAATGTGTCTGAAGCCAGGTATGTTAAATAATAACTCAGGATGCATCAGATCATTGTACATCTGGAGATTGTTACCAAAAAATACTTATTTAGTTAGTCTTCAGGAAGAATGCTATTTTTGTAAAGGCATCGATTGGACAAAAATACAGAAATTCAGATAGTATGGGAAAAAGTTCTGCTTGGTTTTTTAACGTGTTATAAACTGTATATTTCAATGAATAAAATAATGAAAATAACTGAAAAGAGGGACTTTGCCCTACACATAAAGCTCTTTATGGTACAGAAACAACAGCATATTAGGGATCAGTAACAGTCTACAATATTCTGCTAGATTGCCACTGGAATAATTAGCTCCAGCCTTACGTAAATTTTCCCTATAAAGTTGGCATATTTTTACCTTTTACAATCTAAAATTTAAAAATGGTTCAAAATCTCTACCTATGAAAAACCAATACAACTATTCTGCTAAATGAACGTAACAATAAATGACTTTTAGTGGAATATAGCTATATTCATGGATGAGTGCATTCCTCACCCAACTTCAGAGATGCTTTTTATTGCAGCAGATAGTAATTAATACTGGACACTATACAGAGAGCGAGGGACTTTGGAGCACTCAGTTGTAAATGGATGTGTTATCAGGTTCCTCCCCTAAAGGCTAAGGGAGCTATATGGAGGACAGGGAGACAGAAAGCTTTACAAGGCCAGAGGGATGAATGAACCCAAGGAAATGGTGTCTTTCATTCAAAAGAAAACTGATAAACAATTCATTGCAACTATGACCACAAGTACAACACTTGCATAGGTTCAAGCCAGACAAATTCCAACACTAAAACTTGGTGGGCACAAAGTTCCACCCCTGACTAATAAACTATTTACAACTGGTAGCTGCTAGAAAGGAAATGCCAGTTTTTTTTTCCCAATAGAGTGTCAATGAATAAAACAATGTAAATCACTGACAGGAGTTATTTGCTGAAGAGCTAAAGTATATCAACCAAACTCCAGGTTTGGCCCCACGTCTAGAAGTAGTTGGTCAACACAAATAGATTCCATGGTATAATGGAGTATAGTATGGTGTGTGTGTGTGTGTGTGTGTGTGTGTGTGTGTGTGTGTGTGTGTGTGTGTTAGAGAGTGAGTGAGAAAGAGAGAATTGGTTTTGCTCTAGTTTTTTAAGAGAGAGAGATTATGAAGTGGATGGGTAGGGAGAGGGGAAGATATGGGAGGAGTTGGCAAAGAGGAAGGTCTATCATCAAAATACATTAAATGAAAGTTTCAATAAATAAAAATATAGAAAGAGATTTTAGAAAATAAAAGCCAGCAGAAGCACTAGCAAAGTAACTTAAGTCTTCAAAAGCAGTTTGAACCTAAGTGTACATAGCTGGTGATGAAATGTCTGTGCTCTCTGGGGAATGAACAGAATCTCCTCTCTTTTTTTTTTTCTTTCTAGATCCTTTGTTTACATTCCAAATGCTTTCCCCTTTCCTGGTCCCCCCCTCCCCCTAAGTCCCATAAGCCTTCTTCTCTCCACCCATTCTCCAATCACCTCCCTCCTTTTTCTCTGTCCTGGTACTCCCCTACAAAGCTGGATCAAGTCTTTCCAGGATCAGGTCCCTCTCCTTACTTCTTCATGGGAGTCATTTGATATGCTACTTGTGTCTTGGGTATTCAAAACTTCTGGGAAAATTAATATCCACTTATCAGTGATTGCATTTCATGTGTATTCTTTTGTGATTGGGTTACCTCACTTAGAATGATATTTTCCAGTTCCAACCATTTCCCTAAAAATTTCATGAATTCATTGTTTTTTAATTGCTGAGTAGTTTTCCATTGTATAAATATACCATATTTTCTGTATCCATTCCTCCATTGAGGGACATCTGGGTTCTTTCCAACTTCTGGCTATTATAAATAAGGCTGCTATGAACATAGCGGAGCATGTGTCCTTATTGCATGCTGGGAAATCCTCTGGGTATATGCCCAGGAGTGGTATAGCATGGTCCTCCAGAAGTATCAAGTCCAGTTTTCTGAGAAACCACCAGACGAATTTCCAAAGTGATTGTACCATCTTGCAATCCCACCAGCAGTGGAGGAGTGTTCCTCTTTCTCAACATCTTCGCCAACACTTGATCTCTCCTGAGTTTTTTTTTTCTTTTTTTTAATTTTTTTATTCGATATAATTTATTTACATTTCAAATGATTTCCCCTTTTCTAGCCCCCCACTCCCCGAAAGTCCCGTAAGCCCCCTTCTCTTCCCCTGTCCTCCCACCCACCCCTTCCCACTTCCCTGTTCTGGTTTTGCCGAATACTGCTTCACTGAGTCTTTCCAGAACCAGGGGCCACTCCTCCTTTCTTCTTGTACCTCATTTGATGTGTGGATTATGTTTTGGGTATTCCAGTTTTCTAGGTTAATATCCACCTATTAGTGAGTGCATACCATGATTCACCTTTTGAGTCTGGGTTACCTCACTTAGTATGATGTTGTCTAGCTCCATCCATTTGCCTAAGAATTTCATGAATTCATTGTTTCTAATGGCTGAATAGTACTCCATTGTGTAGATATACCACATTTTTTGCATCCACTCTTCTGTTGAGGGATGCCTGGGTTCTTTCCAGCATCTGGCAATTATAAATAGGGCTGCTATGAACATAGTAGAGCATGTATCCTTATTACATGGTGGGGAATCCTCTGGGTATATGCCCAGGAGTGGTATAGCAGGATCTTCTGGAAGTGAGGTGCCCAGTTTTCGGGGGAACTGCCAGACTGATTTCCAGAGTGGTTGTACCAATTTGCAACCCCACCAGCAGTGGAGGAGTGTTCCTCTTTCTCCATACCCTCTCCAACACCTGCTGTCTCCTGAATTTTTAATCTTAGCCATTCTGACTGGTGTAAGATGAAATCTCAGGGTTATTTTGATTTGCATTTCCCTAATGACTAATGAAGTTGAGCATTTTTTAAGATGCTTCTCCACCATCCGAAGTTCTTCAGGTGAGAATTCTTTGTTTAACTCTGTACCCCATTTTTTAATAGGGTTGTTTGGTTTTCTGGAGTCTAACTTCTTGAGTTCTTTATATATATATTGGATATTAGCCCTCTATCTGATGTAGGATTGGTGAAGATCTTTTCCCAATTTGTTGGTTGCCAATTTGTCCTCTTGATGGTGTCCTTTGCCTTACAGAAACTTTGTAATTTTATGAGGTCCCATTTGTCAATTCTTGCTCTTAGAGCATACGCTATTGGTGTTCTGTTCAGAAACTTTCTCCCTGTACCGATGTCCTCAAGGGTCTTCCCCAGCTTCTTTTCTATTAGCTTCAGAGTGTCTGGCTTTATGTGGAGGTCCTTGATCCATTTGGATTTGAGCTTAGTACAACTCTCCTGAGTTTTTAACCTTAGCCATTCTGACTGGTGTGAGGTAAAATCTCAGGGCTGTTTTGATTTGTATTTCCCCAATGATTAATGATGTTGAGCATTTCTTAAGGTGCTTCTTGGCCATCTGAATTTCTTCGGGTGAAAATTTTTTGTTTAGATCTGTACCCCATTTTTAATAGGGTTATTTGGTTCCCTGGGGTCTAACTTCTTGAGTTCTTTGTATATATTGGATATTAGCCCTCTATAATTGGATGTAGGGTTGGTGAAGATCTTTTCCCAATTTGTTGGTTGCTGTTTTGTCCTTTTGACAGTGTCCTTTGCCTTACAGAAACTTTGTAATTTTATGAGGTCCCATTTGTCAATTCTTGATCTTAGAGCATAAGCTATTGGTATTCTGTTCAGGAACCTTCCCCCTGTACCAATGTCCTCAAGGGTCTTTCCCAGTTTCTTTTCTATTAGTTTCAGTGTGTCTGGTTTTATGTGGAGGTCCTTGATCCACTTGGAGTTGAGCTTAGTACAAGGAGATAAGAATGGATTAATTTGCTTTCTTTTTTTTTTATTCGATATAATTTTTTATTTATATTTCAAATGATTTCCCCTTTTCTAGCCCCCCACTCCCCGAAAGTCCCGTAAGCCCCCTTCTCTTCCCCTGTCCTCCCACCCACCCCTTCCCACTTCCCCATTCTGGTTTTGCCGAATACTGCTTCACTGAGTCTTTCCAGAACAAGGGGCCACTCCTCCTTTCTTCTTGTACTTCATTTGATGTGTGGATTATGTTTTGGGTATTCCAGGTTTCTAGGTTAATATCCACTTATTAGTGAGTGCATACCATGATTCACCTTTTGAGTCTGGGTTACCTCACTTAGTATGATGTCCTGACCTCCAGTTGAACCATCAACATTTATTGAAAAGGCTATCTTTTTTCCACTGGATGTTTTCAGCTCCTTTGTCGAAGATCAAGTGACCATAGGTGTGCAGATTCATTTCTGGGTCTTCAATTCTATTCCATTGGTTTACTTGCCTGTCACTGTGCCAATACCATGCAGTTTTTAACACTATTGCTCTGTAGTATTGCTTGAGGTCTGGGATACTGATTCCCCCAGAAGTTCTTTTACTGTTGAGAATAGTTTTAGCTATCCTGGGTTTTTGGTTATTCCAGAAGAATTTGAGAATTGCTTTTTTTAATTCTACGCAGAACTGAGTTGGGATTTTGATGGGTATTGTGTTGAATCTGTATATTGCTTTTGGCAAGATGGCCATTTTAACTATATTAATCCTGCCAATCCACGAGCATGGAAGATTCTTCCACTTTCTGAGGTCTTCTTTGATTTCCTTCTTCAGAGACCTGAAGTTCTTCTCATATAGATGTTTTATTTGTTTGGTTAGAGTCACACCAAGATAGTTTATATCGTTTGTGGCTATTATGAAGGATGTCATTTCCCTAACTTCTTTCTCAGCCTGCTTATCCTTTGAGTATAGGAAGGCAACTGATTTGCTTGAGTTGATTTCATAACCAGCCACTTTGCTGAAGTTGTTTATCATCTGTAGGCGTTCTCTGGTGGAGCTTTTTGGGTCACTTAAGTAGACTATCATATCTTCTGCAAATAGTGATAATTTGACTTCTTCCTTTCCAATTTGTATCCCCTTGACCCCCTTATGTTGTCTAATTGCTCTAGCTAGAACTTCAAGTACTATATTGAAAACATATGGAGAGAGAGGGCAGCCTTGTCTAGTCCCTTATTTTAGTGGGATTGCTTCAAGTTTCTCTCTATTTAATTTGATGTTGGCTACCGGTTTGATATATATTGCTTTAACTATGTTTAGGTATGGGCCTTGAATTCCTGTTCTTTCCCAGACTTTTAGCATGAAAGGATGCTGAATTTTGTCAAATGCTTTTTCAGCATCTAATGAAATGATCATGTGGTTTTTTTCCTTTGAGTTTGTTTATGTAGTGGATTGCATTGATGGGTTTCCTTATATTGAACCATCCCTGCATCCCTGGGATGAAGCCTACTTGATCATGGTGGATGATCGTTTTGATGTGTTCTTGGATTTGGCTGGCAAGAATTTTATTTAGTATTTTTGCATCGATGTTCATAAGGGAAATTAGCCTGAAGTTCTCTTTCTTTGTTGGATCTTTGTGTGGTTTTGGTATCAGCATAATTGTGGCTTCATAGAGTGAGTTGGGTAGTGTTCCATCTGTTTCTATTTTATGGAATAGTTTGAAGAGTATTGGTGTTAGGTCTTCTTTGAAGGTCTGATAGAATTCTGCACTAAAGCCATCTGATCCCGTGCTTTTTTTGGTTGGGAGGCTTTCTATGACCCCTTTTATTTCTTTAGGGGTTATGGGACTGTTTAGATAATCTATTTGATCCTGATTTAATTT
The DNA here is from genome assembly GCF_947179515.1 of Apodemus sylvaticus. Taxonomy (NCBI): domain Eukaryota; kingdom Metazoa; phylum Chordata; class Mammalia; order Rodentia; family Muridae; genus Apodemus; species Apodemus sylvaticus. Next base: position 35,174,970 of record NC_067488.1, read on the forward strand.
TGGTGTTTGGTATCTGTCTAGGAAACTGTCCATTTCCTCCAGATTCTCCAGTTGTGTTGAATATAGGCTTCTGTAGTAGGATCTGTCTCAATCACTTCTTTAAGTTCATTCTCTTTCTCCTCTCTCCCACTCATCAGCAGAACCCATAGACACTGCTCAAGAATAACTTCATTTCATCTAAGACTCAAGTCCAGGCCTGAAAAAGTCTAAAGTTTAAACAAAACTCAAGACTTACATTTAAACTTATTCCCTTATTCCCTGCCCAAGTTCAAATCTGTCCTGGTCCACCTCACAGTTTGGTTGTATCTGGACGACATGCACAGTCTACTCTCACTGCCTTGTCTGCTTTTTACCTCTGTGCCCATCATATGTCTGCTTGGATTATCCGGCTTTATGTTTGGCCTGGGAGGATGGGTAGAAGTGGGTGAGTATCAGCCTCATGACCACTCCTCCTGTAACCTCGCTGCTGCCGCCTTTCTGTCCAGACAATGAGTTCTCTAACTTCATTGCTCCCTACTGGGGTGGTCAACATGCTCGGTTGATCCTTCTGGGACAACTCCTAAGCTTCTGACACTGCCAATTTAGGCCACAGTCTCTTTTGAGGCCACTCTCTTGGGTAGGATCGCTTTACAACACTTCAAACCTGGTTCCTCCTAACATCAGCACTTGGCCTGTGAGATAATCAGGCCAAGAATTTTATTTAGTATTTTTGCGTCGATGTTCATAAGGGAAATTAGCCTGAAGTTCTCTTTCTTTGTTGGATCTTTGTGTGGTTTTGGTATCAGCATAATTGTGGCTTCATAGAGTGAGTTGGGTAGTGTTCCATCTGTTTCTATTTTATGGAATAGTTTGAAGAGTATTGGTGTTAGGTCTTCTTTGAGATAATCTGTGAGATAACCACAGATTGTCACCCTGTGGAATGCTAGCAGTACCCCTCTCATGATCCCTGTCCTCTAGCTGCTACAACTCACTAACCCATCTTTCCCACTCTTCATGAAGCTGAGAGGAAGGAGGTTCATCTCCATGCTTCCTGTATCCTATGAATCTCAATGATTTTTTTTCCTGAAACCTTGGGCCATGGGGCTGCTTCCTTTTCCTTCCCAACTAAGCCTATGACTCAGTAATAGATCAGGGATACCCTAGCCTATCACTGACGGAGCTTGAGTCTAGATCCACAGTCATGAGGGATTTCACAAGCAAGACAAGAAATATAACAATAAGTTTTACTACATTAAGATATTTATAGGCAGATGTCCTTAGATAGCCCTAGATGGCCTGAACTCGGAGACTTGTTGTCTCTGCTTCCCAAATGCTGGTGTAAAAAGAGTGAGCCACCATTCTTGGCCACAGTAAAATATATGTTGACTATATATGCAGGCATCAGGGCAGCAGACACCACTGAGGGTAATGAGGGAACACAACACAAGGGTACTCTGAAGGCTTCTGGCATTTCCCTGACAGTTCATTATTTCTAAAAGATGTACTGCAAGCATACAAATGACTGTCACTTATTCTGTCATGGTGGTGGAACAATAGCTTCTTGCTTAATTGTTCATAAGCACTTGTATACATCTGAAATATTTTATAATTATTGTTTTCTCAATAAGAAATATATTATGTAAATATTTAAAACTTTATGTAGAATCAAATCAAATGACTATAGTTGTGATTCACTTAAAATAAATACCATGAAAAATTCAGATTCATAAAAGATCAATTAGAGGGTTATTAATCACATTTAAAAATGTATTCACTATGTAACTCACAAAATAGAATGTTTCAGAATGCAATCAGAATTATTCATTTTATTATTGTGTGATTTGCATTTAACTTTTCTAAACTATTCCTGCCTTTGAAATCAAGATACACCTGTTAATTCATCTTTTCTGTACATGTTCAGAGAGATTTCTCTAGGGATAATTTCAGATGCAAATGCCAGTTGCTTGTTAGGAAAAAGCAATGTTTCTAAGGGAAGAAATCCTTCTAGAATCATCATCATGGGTTATTCATATCTGTTCCAGCCAAACATAGCATTACATTCTAGAACATAACTAATGCTGTGAACACCTCAGGGAGGAAATACTGCTGGAGTTGTAATGGGAGTGAACAAGAATGCAAACCACTGAAGGACGCACCAAGCAGTGTGAATATCTGTGTACCAACGCCCGTCAAAGCCTGGGCTGTTCTTCTTGTCTTCAGTTTCCTTTTCTTCATTGAGTTTCCTCTGAGCTTCCTCTTTCTCTTTGGCTCGTCTAAGGCAGTAAGCTTTCTCCTGCTCTCTGATTTGCTGTTCAACTGCTGCGTAGTTCTGCAGTGCCTGGATCCTTTCGGAACGCTCTATTTCTTTGCCATCCAACCACTTAAACAAAAAGCAGCAGACAGTACAATTACTCACTTCAGCCAAACAAGGTAATTCATGCCTGTAACACCAGCACTTGGGTGGCTGAGGCAGGAGGATTTCTGGGACTACAAGGCCACACTATGTCAACTGGCAAAGAAGGAAAACAGAAGGGGAAGAAAGAAAGGAAAGAAAGAAAGAAAGAAAGAAAGAAAGAAAGAAAGAAAGAAAGAAAGAAAGAAAGAAAGAAGAATCAGCCCCATGTTAATATTGATTGATTTTTTAATTAGAAATAATAATGCCATAGCAACAAAGAATCAAAGTAATTAATGGGAAATGAGAAATATTTATCTAAATCAATGCTTATTTCACACAAGTCATATAGTCTACAAAGCACCCTTACTGGAAATAAGTGGGTCTTCTGTCAAAATAATTATTGACAAGCTCTCAAAATATTTCTATTAATTTTATAACTGCTCACTATATTATGTTGTTGGTGCTTAAATGAAATCACAGCTTCTGAAACAATAGTAGTCTCTGAGCCTCTTGATGGGAAGAGTTTTACACAAGGAGCTCCAACCCAAGTCAGCTCCTGCAACACCCTCGGCTATGTTAACCAAGTGTTCCTTGTTACAGACAGTATTTACATGACAGTTATATAATTTTTCCAAATTGAAATGTAAATAGAAGTGAGATGTCTCAGTCAATAAAGTTCTTCCTGTATAAGTATGAAGAACATGTTCTACCCTTTGTATCCATGTAAAAAGCCTGGTGTGGTGGTACACACGTGTTGTTTCAGCACAGTGGAGCTAAAGACAGGCAGAGTCTGGAGCTCTTTGGCCAGTCAGCCTGCCCTAATTGGTGAGACCCAGGTCCCAGTGACAAAGCCTGTATAAAAATAAACAATAAAAACATACAAGGTGGGCCTGAGGAGGAATAACGCTTGGATTAGTCTTCTGACCTGTGTCTGCATGCGCACACACCTCCATGAAAACACAAGTACATACATACATGCTCCCAAAATACACATAAGCAAAAGGGGGGAAACAAAAACTCCAACTAAAAGACAAAAATGTCAAAGTTTCCAGTACAAAGAAATTTATCAGGCTGGTCCCATTCCACAGAAAGAGGTTGGGAGTTTAGATGGATGCTCTTGTCTAAGACAGTGTTTGGTGCCTGTGATCCAGGCATTGTGAATGTCACCTCATCGGGTCTAAGGGACTTAGGTGTGATACAGTTAAGAATATTCAATAAACAGATGGCTCCTCATCCACTTACAAAGAGCGTATAAGTAAGAAAGCTCAGGCACAAGCTTCAGAGTTGGGGAAGGAGGTGAAGACTGAGGATGCTGAAAACCCAGGAACTGGCCATAAACACAAAGGGACGGGTGCCCTCTAGAGGTGGCAAACAGCAAGGCACACATTGGTTTAGGCCTCCTCCCTTCCACTCCCATGATGAACAGCCCAGCCAACGCCAAGATTTCTGCCCAGGAAACCATTTCTGATCTCTGACTTTCAAAACATTAAAGTGAATTTGCCTTCTTTTTAAGGCACTAAATTTGTATTAATCTACTGAAACAGGATATTGCAAAGTGATTAAATGAGCTACAAATTTAGTAAAGTATAAAATCTCTAACTACCAGGATAAGTCATATTACACAACAAAATGCAAATAAAGAGATTAGGAAACATGTTTTCATGGCAGCTGCTGGGCATCTGTAGGTTTAGTTTTGAGCTTCCTGGCAGCCAAAGTAAAAAAGAAAATTATTAGTTAGATATTTGATTTTCACTGTCTGTAATTTTAAGATGTATTAAGTTCTGGCTTTCATCTAAACTTTAGCTTGGAAACATCTTGAAAGTGAGTATCATAATAGATATCTTGAGAAACATTACATGCTATTTGGACTAAGATATATTAGAAGTTACCAGGCTGTTCAGAGACTCTTTTTTTTCTAGCATTCTTTCCTGAAGACTAAGGCTGTATTAATAAGTTCACCTCCAGCTGTAGCTATCACTTAAGGTAAGAAGCAGTTGTGGTACACTTTCCAAAAGTGACTTAGTTTATGCTAGAGTTAAGGTTTAATGAAATTGGAAAATTGAATAAAATCCCGGCATCAATAACATAAATCCCTGTAACACGCAAATTATGAAAAATTTCAAATAAATATTAGTACATTTATGTAAAGGAGATCATAAAATATAAATAAATATGAACTAGCCATTATTGGATTAGACTGGGAGATTCTGGTTAAGTAGAATTCCTTAACCTAGGATTCTGATGAACTTTGGGAAGTAATGTGCTGTTCTTGGTTATATCTGGAGCACATTTGCCTATTTGATTTATAAAGTCTTTGTAAATGTTTTAAAGTTTTATTTACTTGGACATACTATTTCTAAGTGCATTACAAAAGACCCCTCTATTACCTTCCAGACTAGAGACCTCATACTGGGCCTCATTTATTTGAAGATTCCTGGTAGGCATTGCTTAAAACTGGCTTTCATTTCTTCCAAGTTCAAATAACCCCTTCTAAACTCAGAGCAGCGAAGGCAACAAAAGCTTTAGCATTTCCTTACCTTCCTCCAGACAGGGTCCCTGAAGCTGGGATAGCAGTGTGTTCATGCTTAGCGGTGACGCCTGTGCAGGGGTCCATGCTTCTTGATAAATATACATGGCTCCACACTTACTCTTGGTAACTATGCACGTATCCATACTAACTGGTGATAACTGTGTGTGCCTGTGCTTACTGAGGATAACTGTGCATGGGTCATTGTGGAGGAAAGCAACTGAGTTTTGCTTCAGGGCTTCATTGAGATCCTCTATAGGAGCTATCAACACCCACCTAGACATGGGTAAAATAACCCCAAAGGCCTGCAGCTCACTGATGGGACTGTGAGTGACACTGTGCTGTGTGCTACCAAGGTCAGTGCCCACTCACTAACAACAGTGCTGCAAGGGGAGATCTCTTGCAAAAGATTTTCTCTCTTTGTACTGCCTCTGTTTTGAGACTCTGAGTTGAAGTTTTAATGCCAGGACCTCAAAATCTGACTATTTGGTGGACATAGGGACATTGTAGGTATAATTTATTTGGGGAAAAAACCATATTGGAGTGGTGTGGGCATACCATATAACTGGGGTCATTACAAGAAGAGTGCCTTGGGAAGGAACAGAGGCCTAAGAACACTGTGGGCAGAGGTCAGAGAAATGAGAGTGAGTCAGAGAACGCCAGGCAGTGCCTGCTGAACCTATTAGTAAGGAGATAGGCCTAGACGCTCCTTCGTGGTCCTGAGAGAGACCCACCTCAGCCTATTTTCCTGCAACTTAACCGGGACCATTTGTTCTCCAGAGCTATGGGGTAAGCTATTGGATAAATCTGTCATTTCAGTCACAGGTAGACTGTGCATTTCACACAGTAGTCCTAGAAAATCAACACCTCTACCACCACAGTTCTTTACAGACAAACCTTACAGACTCTCGGTGGAACGGTACCTAAGATTTCAAAAGTAGTTTGCTTCATTTTTCAGTATCAGTAAATACAGTTACCAGTACTACTTTTCACAGGTACTGATGGCCTTCTGTAAAACCTGAGAGAAGGCTGTCTCCTGAAAGACTTGAAGTCATAGCAGCAACAGCAGCTGTGTGTGTGTGTGTGTGTGTGTGTGTGTGTGTGTGTGGTGTGGGGTGTGGGGGGGTGTGGGGTGTGTGTATGTGGGGTGTGTGGGGTGTGTGTGTGGGGTGTGTGTGTATGTGTGTGTGTGAGCATGTGTGTGTGTGTGTGTGTGTGTGTGGTGTGGTGTGTGTGTGTGTGTGTGTGGTGTGGGGTGTGTGTGTGGGGGTGGGGTGTGTGTGGGGTGTGTGTGGGTGTGTGTATGTATGTGTGTGTGATCATGCATGTGTGGGGTGTGTGTGTATGTGTGTGTGTGTGTTAGACAGTGGAGGCTCAGAGTCAGTCACAGGGAATGCAGGGTCCTAGTGTTCCAATTGCCAGGTGTGTCAGGCCAAATGATCAAGGAAGGGCTGACAACTCTATAAGCCCCAATGTCCTGCCTCTAATGTGCTTCACTGTCACCTGTGTGGGTCTGGGACATCAAAGGTACCATTCCCAGAGTACCTTGCGCTACTCATGGCCATTTTCAGTACATAGTGACACGTCACACCTCTGCCCTGGGCACAGCAGCATGGGCAAGACCAGCTGTGGTGGCCATGTGGTTCCAGTCTAACCCTGATTCCTTCAGGCTAATGACTCACAGTGTCAGTCTCTAGGACCCATGTCTACCAAGCATTCACACCCCGCATTTTCTAGGAAGACTTTGTGCAATGATGACCATCTAGCTTATGTGTTAAAACAATTTACCTCTTATTCTGGTTCAATTATCCAACTCATTTTCATAGTCTAGGAAAATTTACATGACAAGGAATCTGTTCTACAATCTAGCAGCTAGCGATTTCTCAACCACAGAAAACACTGAAGACAACTCTGAGAACTAAGCCAATGGATGGCACAAACCCACTGTATTCCTGTATTCTTGTTACAGAAGCCTAGAACTATGCATGGGCCAAGAACTTTGGGCTTGTGTGAAAACTAATATTCTTCCCTTTACTATTCTCAGTTTTATACTTTCTCTGGAATCATACTTTTACTAAATAGTAAGTTTAAAATTATTCCAAATAATATTAGCTCTAAAAATTACTAGATTTGGAGGATATGGTGGCAAATATGAACATATTATGATATACAATTTGGTTTTAACCATTGTCCTTGACTTATAATTCCTTCTGCAAAGTGAGTCTTAGAAAAATCTATGTCTCCTGAATTTAGTGGATCATAGCAAAATTCTCTAGAGCTGGGTAGCTGGCTCAGTTGGTATAGTACTTGTCTCACAAGCATAGAGACATGGATCTGATCCCTAGAGCTCACATAAAAGTACCAGGCATGCTTACTCCCAGCATTTAGGGAAGCAGACTCAGGAAACTTCCTGGGTTTTATTGACCAACTTGTCTAGCCTATTTGGTAAGCTCCAGACCAATAAGACACTTGGCCTCAAAAGTGGTGGACAGTGTCCCCGAGGTTGACACTGAAATTGTTCCCTGGCTTTTATACACACACACACACACACACACACACACACACACACAAATCTGACTTTTTAGTCTGTCATAAGACTCTCCTTATTCCAGAAGCTTCCTGCTCCATACCCTTAGAAGAAGGAAAGGAGAAGAATGCCAACAGACTGTCTGCCACAATGGTACCATTAAACCGAAAAGGTAGCATTCAAAGGACTTCCTTGCAGCTGGCCATATGGAGGTCTCTGGACAGCAGATGGAGCATGAGAGCTCCCAGTTCCCTCTCCCAAATCACACCCATGCATCTCTGTAACTGGGTCCTCTGAAATATCCTCCATAGTAAACAAATAAATATAAGAAAGTATTTCTCTGATTTTTGTGAGATGTTCAAATGAATTAACACTGAAGAAGGGATCATGAAAACCCTGAATACAAGTCAAAAGTACAGATTAAAAACTACCAAGGTTCAAGACTGGCACCTAGCCCTGGAAGGAGAACTTGCAGGCTTGGGATGAAATCTAAACACTATCTCCTTGTAGTAAACTAAATTAAAGATACCCAACTGTTGAAGAAATGACCCATTATTTTATGTGCACAGGAAACCCTGGTACATACCCTGTCAGAAATCTATTGTTCTGATATGAGAACAGAAGGGGAACATGAAAGCAACTGCTTTTGCTAGACACACAGAACAGAACAGTGGTCCTTAGGTGAGTGTCCTAAAGTATCACCCAGGAGCTTCTTAAATATGTAAAATTTATGCTCCATGTCATTCAGACCCAGCTTGGAAATCTTGAGGATGGGGTATGACAACCTGTTTACTTTGGTTTGGCTGTCTGCTTGGTTTTGCTGTTTTGAGGCAGGTCTCATTGTATAGGCTAATGTGGCTTGGAACTCACTGTGTAGACCAGACTAGCCTTGTTGCAGTCCCTCTGTCTGTTTTCCACTTCTTAAGTTCTGGGATAGCAATGGTGAGTGTCAGTAATAATGAAGGTTGTACTTCAAGAAATGACTCAACTGATCAGAAGATGGTTACACTCAGCATTTTGATGAGACAGTATAGAATTCAATGACTTACCTTTCCAAGATTCATCAAAGTTTCAAAAACATCAAAGGGTTAGAAATCAAGTCATGCAACTTTACTCTCTAGACTATTCCAGTTGCTGAAGCAGCAACTTTTGCCCACCAATTCCATGATGAAACCAAGAATTCCTGTGGTTGCTTCTTCTCATCTTTCTGTGTATTTCCTTCTACCGTCCCCCACCTTTTGCACCTTTACTCTGAGCATACCTTTAACTGTTGTAAGGTCACCACCACAAACTGCCTGTAGCCATCGAAGTCAGCACATGGGTTACCCATGAGGAACAGCTCCTTCAGATGAATATTGTGTGTCAGGGTTTTAACGCTGCTCAGCTCTCCAATGAAATTTACAGTCAAGTCAAGTTTTGTCAGCCACTCACATCCTGTTAAGGAGAAAAAAGGAGAAGAAGAAGAAGAAAAGGTAATAAATTTGTAATAAATTTGTACAGTACCTGAGAGCTTCAATAGACACTCTGGTACCAGAACACAATAGGCATTCCTTAGATGTGCCTCCTTCTGAATTCTCTGTAGTTGTTGCTCAACTAAGGGAAGGCTAATCTGATTTACATGGCAGCCCCTGTAGGTGTGGTTCAGTAAAGGCTGTCTTTCCTTGTGATTTAATCATGCTTGTGTGGATGGCATGGCAAATTCAACAGCCTTCAATATCTGAACATTAAATGCAGGTGGCTAGTATGTCCTGGCCCTAACTTTAGATCTCCAAACTTTTATAGTTCCACCATACCCCATGCTTTCGATTACACTATTTTTCTATTGGTTTTTGATGGCCACTTCAGAAAAATGAACTTGACTCAGATAGGTTCATAGCTCTGCAACGTTGTTCCATTTGGTGAATTTTATCCCATTTCTCAAAATTGCATAGTGGAACTTAATTATTACATGATGGTTTTCCTTCCCCCTTCACCTTTCCTTGGTCTCAGCTCTTGATTCCACCTTGTCCTGGGTAGGAGGTAATGTACAAGGGCAGCTTCTCAGTGGCTACATCACTGATAAGCATGACACCCATTCTCCCAAATCTTCTTATAGATTTCTATCTATGAAACCTACTGTGAGCACTGTAATTTTGGTTCTTACTGACCTTTACATGATATATGAAAGAAATCTTCTAAACCCACCCAAAACAAGAATGTGTGAAAGGGAGAAAGGAGGAAAAGTGGATCAATGACAGAGAGATCTCAATGCCTTGACAGGCCACAAAGCAGGGAAGTGTTCAGAAACTGTGAAGAGCACATGGGGACAAGGGTGTCTGTTTGGAAGAGCTGCTCTGGCCACACTTGGAGCAATGTGAGCATCAAACTAAAAAGTGGATATAAGGAATAATGAGGAGATAAATGCAGAAGATGAGGTTCTTGATTAAAGCTGAATATCATCCAACGATTGTGCACTAATGGAACTGCAGGATCATTACTGACTATATTAAAACCAATATAAAAGTATGATAAGGGACAGGATGTTCACATAATTTCTTAATATAGACCCATCAGTTACTTATTAACTCAAATATAAAATGCAGGAGCTATAAAGTACGGTGACAAATTAGATCCTGACCGTCCTTTGCTTCTTTTGGTGACATTTAGACATTTTGTAATGTCGAAATTCTCTGTATGACTTTTGTCCTTTCTGATATGTTCTTGTAATGTGAAGTGAATACTTGTAACTTCTCTTCTGTTATTTTCTGAGCTCCCTGGACACTGGGAAATTGTGTTTAAAACTGATTTGTCTATTACATACATGAAAGTCTTTAGCATAATGCAAAAGGTTAAGACATGTTTGTGGAAGAAAGAAGGCAATGGCAGAAGAAAGAAGATAGAAGAAGAGAATGATGGAGATAGTGGAGGGCTAGTGGGTATTAATTAGCCCAGAAGTTCTGAATACCTAAGACACAAGTAGCATATCAAATGACTCCCATGAAGAAGTAAGGAGAGGGACCTGATCCTGGAAAGGCTTGATCCAGCATTGTAGGGGAGTACCAGGACAGGGAAAAATGAGGGAGGTGATTGGAGAATGGGTAGAAAAAAGGCTTATGGGACTTAATGGGAGGGGGGAACTGGGAAAGGGAAAATCATTTGGAATGTAAACAAAGAATATAGAAAATAAAAAGAATAAAAATATAGAAAATATAAAAAATAAAATCTTGTGGAATGAAAAAAACTGGATCAAAGAATAAGTGAGTTGTCATTTAAAATTAAACTAGACTCTACTTCATAAACTAATATGAGTTTAAGGCCAAGAGTCCCAGCTCCAACAGCACCAACAGTTTCTCATCAGCTCCTGATCCCCAAACAATAGAGATGGGTAATAAAGGGGCAGAGAGGGTTTCATCAATATGACTCTGCTGGAAGCGACAAATGGAAAGAATCAGCAACTCCAAAGCCAATGTTGGGGTACTGACAGAGCTTTAAATTTTAACAGAAAACAAATGGGACAAAGGACCAGAGGACACTATAAGTAGTCACGGTCATCTGGAACACATGCTGATCATGTTAAGAGTTCTATTCTGGAAGGTTGTCTTAAGAAGTCCTGCTCACCCAGGGGGACAAGCTCTTTCCTAAAGACTGCTGTCCTGCCCACTCAGACTCAACGCTATCCCATCCTAAGGACAAGCATTCCCAGGGCATGGGACATAACACATGTGGCTTCTGAATGCACAGGATGTGATGCGTGTCCAGCAGGATGACTGTAAACCGAGCTCCCCAGGGAAAGGGTGCACTTGTATTGATTGCAGGTACTTGACTGATTAAAACCTCGTGACTGTGGAGAGCCGGGATTCTGTAGACACAAAGCCCAATTGTCTCGGCCGTCTTTAGTCCCTTCAGAGCCATTTAGCACTCACCTTCTGTGTCTGATCCAGTGTCCTTTCCACTAGCAGGCAAAAGCTTCAGAATATGTGAAATTAGCACATCACGAGCTTCCAGCAACTCGGGGCTACCAGACAGCATCAGAACCTGCAGCATGATTCTCCCTGCTTTGCTGTAACCCACTGACCCGATTTCCCCCAAAACACATCTGATACATGACTTTATTCAGTGACATAGGAGATAATGTACACTTCCACTATGAACACATCATCTGGGGAAAGCATTCTAGGTTATTTCTAGGCCGCAGTCCTCTTGCTTGGCTCAGAGTAAACAATCTCTTGCTACCTATGAGGTGAGAAGCATGTATTGTGCTGACGCTGATGTTACACTTCCCTGTTCTGGTTTTGCCTTATACTGCTACACTGAGTCTTTCCAGAACCAGGGGCCACTCCTCTGTTCTTCTTGTACCTCATTTGATGTGTGGATTATGTTTTGGGTATTCCAGTTTTCCAGGCTAATATCACTTATTAGTGAGTGCATACCATGATTGATCTTTTGAGACTGAGTTACCTCACTTAGTATGCTGTTCTCCAGCTCCATCCATTTGCCTAAGAATTTCGTGAATTCATTGTTTCTAATGGCTGAATAGTACTCCATTGTGTGTATATACCACATTTTTTGCATCCACTCTTCTGTTGAGGGATACCTGGGTTCTTTCCAGCTTCTGGCTATTATAAATAGGGCTGCTATGAACATAGTGGAGCATATATCCTTTTTACATGTTGGGGAATCCTCTGGGTATATGCCCAGTAGTGGTATAGCAGGATCTTTCGGAAGTGACTTGCCCAGTTTTCTGAGGAACCTCCAGACTGATTTCCAGAGTGGTTGTACTAACTTGTAACCCCACCAGCAGTGGAGGAGTGTTCCTCTTTCTCCACATCCTCCCCAACCCCTGCTGTTTCCTGAGTTTTTAATCTTAGCCATTCTGACTGGTGTAAGGTGAAATCTCAGGGTTGTTTTGATTTCTGCAAAACATTTAATGCTGCTTTTCTTTCATGCAAGAAAAGCTTGATTTCCAAGATACCAGCAAGATGAAAATTTCGTGGTTTGGGGTTTTGCTATAGTTTTATGGATGAAGGTCTCGGGATTCTCCATATGTTCTTAATAGTTAAAACAAAAGGTTTTGCTTTACTTAGACTTGGCCTAAACACAAAGAATTAAAGCATGTTTTCCATGTTATAGATGAGCTTGTCCCTAGGTGGCCAAACCTGACAAAGCCATCTCTGCCAAGGCGAGCATTCTCTCCACCCTTTGCCTTCTATCCTAAAAAGGACCATCTACTGAGCCAGGCCTCATAAACACTTGGTGCCCTTTCCTTCCCTCCAGGTTAGGGCAAGGTGGTTCTAGGAGAGGAACAGCAGGCACCTCGTTCTACCCTGGTGAATCTTAAATGGAGAACAGAGAAGAGGGGGAAGAAATATAGTGACAAATTTGTTTTGCTTTCCACTTCCTCCTCTTCTCTCCCCCCCTTCTCCTCCTCCTCCTCCTCTTTGCCATCTAGGAAAAGGAGAGGGGGCCGGGGAAGGCCACCATTCCCTTTTTAATATCAGACTGAGATTTACTGTGGCAGATGGACTGAATCATCCATCTTCCTCTTCTCTCACATCTAGCCCTTCAAATCAAACCAAAAGTACATGCGTGGCAGAAAAAAAAAAGTCCCTTTTCTCTTTACCATTCTCCTACATATTTCTAATCTTGCTATGCATGTCCTCAAACCAGCCTGTACCCAGTTCCTCCCTATTAGGGGTGGGAGGCACAGTACATAAGCGAGCACCCGCCTAGACCGGGAAAGGTTGGAGGCACACAGCTGTGACTGTAGTTTTGCAAAGTTCCAAACACAATAGCAACGACGTTGCCCTCTAGTGGTGAATGATCAGAACGTCGGTTAAAAGGGACGTCCCCTGTCTAGCAACAGTTTCTCAACAAAAACAAGCCCCACGATAGCCCAAAACAGTGAGGGTTGTCATTAGCTTTCTGACAATTACATTAAGATTTATTACCATGCTGGGTAAATGTTTCCATTCTATTTGACCACAAGCTAACAGCGACAGAGCTGCTTTGTACAACAGTAGTGGCTGACTACTCTTCTTAAACAGGAAGACAGTGACAGAGCTGATTCTCAGTACTGATCCTGAATTTGGGGCTTTGATGCTGGCAATTTCCAGGCTTCAAGGATAGAGTCACAAAAGGAACAATGTGTATTTGTGGATGTTGATACGTCACTGAGATTACTCTTTTTGCACTGGGAGGCAAAGAGACTAAAACCCCTGTGTCCCAAGTGAACTCCGCCCACTTTTAGCAATTGGCAGATGGGAGCTGGGTGGGTGAGCAGCTTGCCTGCCTCTGCCCCACGCCCCTCACTCTGCAGCAGGGCTGCCAGTCAACGAGCTCCACCCACTCACAGGGCACACAGCCCTGCCACACACAGGAGAGGTTGGCTAGGGAAACTGAACCGCACAACTGCAAGCCCACACCAGCTGCTGGACACAGCAGAGTGTCTGTGTTTACTGTGGGGCATGCAACTACTACTTAAATAAAATAGCATCGAATAGAGAGTGACGATCAAGAGAAGACATTCAGAGAATGGAAGAGATTAAAATCAGAGTTCTAACTACATAAAAAAAAATGTTGGATGATATTTCATCCATCCAACAACAATCGCACAACGGAAGAGCAGCGATCAATACAGGGGTGAGTGAGAAGGTAGAAATGTGGCCAAATCAAAGAGTTAATTGAAAATGAAATGAATTCTAGAATGAGAAAGAATTAGCATAATTATTCTGGGATTTAAATCTGGTGAGATGTCTCAGACTGCAGAATACAAAGACAGACTAGTTTAAATAGATAGGCTGCTTAGGAGGCATGGGAGGTCCAATGAGTATAACCACATCAATGCCATTAATAGACATGGGGTTATGAGAAAGAGATGGAAATGACTGGAGAAAGAAAGACATTAAAAAAAGAAAGGATATCTGAAAATAAGATAAGAGGAAACATAAAGGAAGACAGGAGAAAGGAAAAATGTCAACAATTCTTTATCTGGGAAACTACCCTTCAAAATAGCTTCTTAAAAGTAAGCAAACACTGAGATTTTTGTCAACAGAAGATCTACCATACAAAAATACATTAAATGGCATCTTCAAGGTTGAAATGAAGACACTGGAGAGTAGCTCAAATTCATTTGAAGATATCAGAATCAGCCTGTCAGCCGATGTGGGTACGGCATTTGCAGTCACAGTGGTCAACTCCAGGGCTATAGGCCACTAGGTGGTTACTCAAATGTCATTCAAGATACTCAGTCCTAACACAGAGACTGTTAGCACACAGGACTGGGGAAGCACGGATAGGGCAAGCCAGGCAGTGTGGACTGGGAGTGCAGAGCAGCAGTGTAGACCAGCAGTAATGTTATAGAAAGAGTCACACCAAATAATTGCCCCCTACACACACACACACACACACACACACACACACACACACACACCTACCAAAGAAGCAAGGACCCAAATGTCCATGTTTAAAACTTGCGAGGTCAAAGTCAGTGACACTCTGAAGAGATAGATGTTCGGAGGTAGAGAATGTCTCTGTGGTGATGCTGCCAGCCCAGCGGAAGGTGATGCAGCAAATTCAAATTTAATGAAGTCAAATTCTTTAAAACACTTGTGTTCACAATAGTAATCTGATCCTTACAAACCTACTCTGTACCATCTTCAAATTCAAATATTAAAAAGATAAGGATCCTCAATAGAAGTAACTACATAAGTAAGTGCAAAAGGCATATAGACTCATTTTTGTTTGTACTTTTCCCCTCCTACTTACTTTTAAACAACTATAAAACCAGTCATTATAAATCTGTACTGATGGGCAAGTACTATGTAAAGATGTGGTGTGTGGTGACAACGACAAAAGGGGAAGACAATAACAGAAATGCAATAGCAAGGTCTTGTCTACTATTGAAATTGACTTAGCATTAATTGGATCTAGACTGTCCTAAAATCAGATACGAATTTTAATTCCCAGAATGTGACTAAGAGTTGGAAGGGAAGTGGGGGACAAGATCAGGGATGGGGAGAGCAGAAGAGAAGCCCAGAGGGCCAGAATGAATGGAAATATGCACCCTTCAGGGGTGGGGGAGATGGGAAATGTGAGACCTGAGAGGAGAGAAACTCCCAGCACTCAATGGGGTGACCTTAGCCAAAATGCCCAGACTCCATCTCCAGTACAGAGACAGGTCCTCAAGTGTAGGGACTGGGTTATCAACCCACAGTCAAAATTTCTGACCCAGAATTGTTCCTGTCTAGAAGAACTGCAGGAACACAAATGGAGAAAAGACTGAAGGAAAAGCAGTCAGTCCAGTGACTGGTCTAACTTGGGATCCATCTCATGGCAGGAGACACCAAGGCTTGACACTATTACCAATGTGATGATGTGCTTACAGACAGGAGCTGTCTTCTGAAAGGCCCTACCAGCAGCTGACTGAGACAGATGTAGATACTTAGACCTAACCATTGGACTGAAATCCGGGACCCTTAGGGTCAAATTATGGAAAGGACTGAAGAAGCTGAAGGGGGGGCAACCCCATAGGAAGACCAACAGTCTCAACTAACCCAGACCCCAGGGAGCTCTCAGAGACTGAGTCACCAATCAGGAGCATACACAGGCAGCCTGAGGCCCCCGGCACATATGTAAAAGAAGTCCACCTGATCTGGCCTCATTGGAGAAGCTGTACTTAATCCTCAAGAGACTTGAGGCAAAAGAGAGGGGGGAGGCCTGTTTGGGGAAGCAGCCTCTTGGAGGCCAGGTGGAGGAGGAACGTGATGAGGAACTGGGGGGGGGGGGGGACAGGACGGGGCATCGAATGGAATGTAAATAAATAACGTAATTAAGAAATAGAAAAAATGATTAAAAAAATATATAGTGGGTGTTAGAAACCCAAACACGGGTCCTTCTGTTTCAGGGCAAATACTTTACCCACTGAGTCATCAGCAAAAAATCCTTAATAGCTAAAAGAGTGAAGCATTCATTCTGTGTGCCTACTGACCAAGGATCACGAGATGTGGTGTCTCTATGGTGGGGAGTATTATTTACCCATGAAAGTAATGATGTGCTGAACCATGCTGCAGTGTAGGAAACAGACTGGGAAGCAGCACGCCTTAAAGGAAGAAGTCAGACACAAGAGACCACACTCGCTGCTGCTCCGTTTGCATTATGTTTAGAATTATGGAGAGAGAATGTGATCTTGAGGTGTCATTAGTGGGTAAGGAGGGGCACACGTACAGTACGTACTAAGCAACACAAAGTTTCTTTTTTTCATGATGAAGATGTTCTAGAACATATAAGTGTACCCAACCTTCTGGACTGTGCATTCACAGTGGTGAATTTTATGGTATGTAATGTGTATTTCAATGTTAAAGAATGGGCTAAGTGTTTCAACCATGATACATTTTGAGAAAACAGTGTCTTTTGGTTCCGTTTACATGGTAAATTTGAGATGGATTGGAAAAAATATGTGTGAAAAATTAAGATGTTGAAAATAGAACTTAACACAAAATAAGCCCTAGTTAGAAACTACAAGAGAAGAGATTGATGGTAGTTTAGTGCATTTGAGTATAAAATGTCTGCATACTAGCCCCGTAACTGAAATACACCAAAGGAAAATGCCTGTACCATGCGATGATGGCTTCATATCCAGAATGTATAAGAGTATACTTTCCAAAATGGCAAATCAATTGAAAAACTGGCTAAAAGATAGGAAACATCTTAGAATTCACCTAAGAAGAAATATCAACAGCCCCTAAGCATAGCCAAGATCAGCATGAATACAGGCGCCGAAAGCAAACATTGCCAAGGCACTCAGCGTTCCCGAGTGCATTTCAGCGTGCGGGAGGCACTGTCGAAGCCACACAGAAATGACACTCACGTGGCCCAGCAGGTGCAAAGAGAAGCTGATACAATCTTTCTGAAGAAAAAGAAATTGGCAGGATATTCCGAGATCTGCATATTGAAGCGGAGGAACTTCAAATCTAAATAAAACCCCAGGCGCCGAGGCAGATGGAAAATGCACAGAGCGCGCTGTTAACCAAGTCCATTTTAGCCAAGCACCGGAATCCTCACTTGTCCATCTACGGACAGACGCTGGGATCATCCCTCTGTACTGACGACATGATGCAGCCTCCAGTTCCTGTTCTTACATTACAAGATATAGAGGTGATTTCCAGGAAGAAATTAACTTTCAAAATATTATTCATAAGGACCAGAGTGAGGACTCGGCAGCTACTGCCAAACATGAATTAGAGTCCCCGGAAGCCATAACCATAATGTGAGAGAGAACTAACTTCTGCCCCCAGACACTGTCTGCCTGCCTGCCTGCCTGTCTGTCTGTCTGTCTGTCTCTCTCTCTCACACACACACACACACACAAACACACACACACATGTCAAAATGTTAAGGATGATATGTACAATATGATCTGATTGATAGGAAGCAAAACTAAAGGGAAACACGTAACATATTCAAGATGTCAGCTGGTAATGAGTCCAACCTAGGAAGGGATGAAATGTATTTCTTGCTTTGAATGTACGTTATCACTTTACTGTCTGAAGTTTTGTAAGAACTAAAATGACCAAGATGTATGTAAACTATAATGTCTACCTTCTGTATCTACACTTTCATGTCTTTACTCACTCCAAGAAAAAAAAAAAAGGGAAATTCTTACCTTCCAAGTTTTCAATTCTTTCAATGTTGTTCAAGGCTAAGTTCAAATATTCAAGTTTCTTCAGTTTGCTAACATTTTCTGAAATACAAATAATATAATTAATTGGTCTTCCAGAGAGAATATTGTTTTATAACTTGTCATGAAAATGATAGAGAAGCAACGGACTATGTGTGCCTAATGGCTTTTCACATTTTTATTGTCTTAGCTGCGGCTTCCACTGTTGTGATAAATGACCTTGATGAACAGCAGCTTGGGGAGGAAAGGGTTTGTTTCTTCTAATGCTACCTGGTAACAATCCAGCACTAAAGAAAATCAGGGCAGAAGGAACTCTCAATGCATAAAACTGTAAGCGGGAGTGAAGGGAGCGTAGATGGAGTGCTGCTTATTGCCCTGTTCCTCATGTCTTGCCTAGCTTGGTATCTTACGCCATCTGGGACTCCCAGCCCAAGGGAGGTACCACACACAGTGATCTACACCCTCCCACGTCAGTCATCAATTAAGAAAATGCACCACAGTTTTGCCCACAGGCCTGTCTGGTGGGGAAATGTTCTCAGTCGAGGTTCCGTCTTCCCGAATGTCTTTAGCTTGTGTCAAGTTGACATAAAACTAGACAGAACACCTATCCAACAGACGCTAGGTCACCTGCAAAGCTTTCCTCGCTTCCTCCCTTCTTCCTCAGAGTACCAATGTTTGCGCATGTCCCTATCCATCTCCAACACCACTGGGCTAGGTTTAGGCAAGTTGGCCAGTGTGCAGTACTCAGTAACTCCTGCTCAGTTTTGAAGGCAGCAGAATTTAGGGTTAAGCCAACCAGCCAGCAGCATTTCCTGGCTGTTATGTGCTAAAGAAGGGGACACACACTGCAAGTATTCAAAGTCAGTTGGGCAAAATCTCCATGCTCTCTGCTTTGGGGCTATGTATCTCTTTATACTACAAGAAGATAACAAGGATATAACTGTTATCCCCTTAGTCACCCTGTTTGGCCATACAGGGACCAGCTATAAATAAAGTTCGCTCTGTGGTGATGGAACAGAGAAAAGGGAGCCACTGCCCCTGGAGTCCTCTTTCTCTCATCCTATAGTTGAACAGCCATGAGAAATGGGCATTCCTTTACTTAAAGCTAAAATTAACCTGTCATGAGATTATGTATTTTTTAAAATAAATCTGAAAGGCCATTCAGAAAAAGCAAGTATGAGCTAGATAAAGAATCGCTATTGAATGAAGTGTTTCCAAAATAATTGATAATAAGACACAGCTAACTATTTTGTACTTGCCATGCCATATGCTGGGTATTTCATCTATATTACATTTTAAAAGCCATTTAATTACATTTATGTAATGTGTGCAAATGTATGGGTATGGATGAATGTGTCCCAGGATGTGTGTGGGCATCAGAAGACAACTTGTGGGAGCTGGGTCTCTCCTTCCCCACGCATATCCTGCAAGCTGAAGCCAAGTCATAAGGCTTGGAGGCAAGCGTCTCACCCACTGAGCCATCTCATAGCCTCTCTCTCTCTCTCTCTCTCTCTCTCTCTCTCTCTCTCTCTCTCTCTCTCTCTCTCTCTCTCTGTGTGTGTGTGTGTGTGTGTGTGTGTGTGTGTGTGCATTCATATGCCAATACAGAGTGTGTCGATGCACATGTTCAAGATTAAATGGTAGAGCCAAAAGAACTTGATTCCAGAGCTGTGCACTGAATCATTACACTTTCTCTTAAAAGAAGAATTATTTGAGACAAAAACGAAAGATGGCATCCCCATCTCACCTCAACAGTGCTGCTTGCCCAGGTCCTCTGAGATATGATGAATAGCAAGCATGACGTACTATCATTGTGCTAAGCAGTGCTCAGAGTTCATCTAAAATGATATATATATATATATATATAGCCTCGAATATATGAGAACAATACTTAGTTCTCAGTGCTTCCACTCATTTTAAAAATGAGAATCTGAGGAAGAATTAAGCTTCTCTTAGTGATTAAATTACTCAAGTGGTACTAATGTTTACAAAAGGGTCTCTAAGGACAGCTGAGTACTCAGTCACCGGCATACTTGGAGGTTTCTGTGTGTCAGCCATTGGGAAAGGCAGAATGTCTCATCTACATCCTGAACAGAAGTAGCCATTCCTCTTAGAATTTCCATCCCATGGTGGGATACCTGGCTTGCAAAGAACTCTTCTCCCCACTTTAGTTATCTGCATGACCCTCAAAGGCTGGAGTCACCCAGTGGAAATCAGTACAAGAGTTGTACAAGTGGAATTTCCTCAGTTAAGTCCCCCAGAGAAAGGGAGCAAACTGGTTAGAAGATGGGCAAAGGTTCTATAAATGCCCTCTCTAGCAGCCTGTACGAACTTTGAGAGCTCAAGCCCAAACCACTGTGGCAGCCAGTGTCCCCAAATGCCACAAGCAGACCCCACAGACTTCTGGGTGACCAAATCTCTATTCAGGTGAAAGAGGCTTGTGCATGAACGTCCACCCCTCCCCCATCTTTCCAATGCCCTCCCCCATCTTTACATCTGCCCACAGGAGAGATGTTGGGAGAGCAGAACCCTGGTGGCTGCCCCACCCCCAGGCTCTGCACTCTGGTGGGACCCCAGATGGTCCGTAGCTCACACTTGCTTCATAGCTGAGCAGAGCCTTCCTCCCACAGCCCATCTGTCCCACTGAGTGAGCCAGGGAGCTCTAGGAAAGGCAGTTGCTTTGCAAACTCCACCTCAGTGGTAGGACAGCATGTGTGGATCCTAGAGAAGTACTTTCACTTGCTAAACACATGCCTAAATGCCCATGGGTGGAACAGCACTGAAAAAAATCCCATTATTAGAATTTAGAAGAGTGTTTAATTTAAGAATACTTCAGAAGCCAAAATTTAAGCTTTCTCACAGCCCTGAAAAGGCCTGAAATACTATGCAGCTAATTAGTAATTGTGATGGACCCAGCTGTGGAGATTAAAATTTCGGGAACTCTTTTGAGATCTGTACAATTAGCACCGTTCTGCAAAGCGCCCATGAACAAAAGCTGGTGGTTTTATCTAACCGCCTTTTTAATTGAACAGTGTGCCAGAGTTTCCAGTTCCTGGTAAAGCAAAAGACACCAAGAATACTTATCTGCAGAAATATATAGTTTTACTAAATCTTCCCCAAAATGATGCAAATCTGGGCTTTTTATAATCTAGCAAATTTTCAATTATCCACAGCATGTTACCAGGCTTTCTCGGCCTCCGTAATGTTAGCATTTTTGAGCTGGATAATTCTTGTCCTAAAGTAGTATTCCTGGATTCTGCTGAGGTAGGACTGGTAGCATACATCGCCAACACACACACACACACACACACACACACACATTACAACCAAAAAGTTTCTAGCCATGGCTAAGTGCCCCCTGTTGAGAACCTCTGCACATCCCTGAAAAGTTAACTATTACCTCAACACTGACTCCTAGACTCCAGAGTTGGCATTCTCTCTATCTCAACTCATTCCTTCTATTCCTCCAATACTATTCACTTTTCTCCTCTGCCTCTGGCTTCAGTTGGCTAACCAGGACAGCCTGGGCTGAGTAATGGCATACACAGCTTGGCAACTTTCATCACTAAACACTAAACTCATTGTAAGCACAATGATCCTCACACCATCTTACCGGCATCCTGCACCCCTCCTTCCAGCAAGTGCTGTTAGTGCTGTTCTAGAAATAAGCCAACTCAGTCTTGGTCAGCTTCACTAACTTGCTTATTTTCACACAGATCACAAATGAGGGACAGAGAAAGGGTTCATAGAAAATTCTACCTGATGCCAAAGCCCCTGTGTGCTTTAACCATTAATGCAGTTGCTTTAAAAAGTGACTCACCTTATGATTCCCTTATGGTTATATAACCCCATGAAATGATTCTATAGATAACCCATGATGTGCCTCTTGACTCATTATTAGGACAAGGAGGAATGCAGGGGACAGAAAAAGATCAATTCATCCAATGGGTAAATTGGGAGAAGAAACTGGGCATGCACAGTCTTTCCTTCCTTCCTTCCTTCCTTCCTTCCTTCCTTCCTTCCTTCCTTCCTTCCTTCCTTCCTTCCTTCCTTCCTTCCTTCCTCCCTTCCTCCCTTCCTTCCTTCCATCCTTCCTCCCTCCCTTCCTTCCTTCTGTCCTTCTTTCCTTCTTGCTTCCTTCTTTCCTTCCCTTCTAGGATGTCCCTGCCAGAGAACATATGATGTAGCTCCCTCCTGCCATAAAACATGAACCTACTTGGACAGGGGAAACCTGTGGCTGCTCAGCTTGCCCTGTACTGAGAGATTTACCCTGAGGGTAGAATTAGCAAGTCTATCTGCTTAATAGTGTGTATTACATTCTGCTAAGCTTTATCAGTGTAATGGATTGAATAGGAATGGTTCCCATTAGCTCATATATTTGAATGATTGGTTCCCAGTCGGCGGAACAGTTTGGGAAGAGTAGAAGGATAAAGATGTGTGGCCTTGGTGGAGGGATGGCCTACTTGGAGGAGGTGTGGCCTTGCTGGAGGAGTGTGTCATTGGGAATGGACTTCAAGATGTCAAAAGTACATGCCTTTGCCAGTGTGTCTCTCTCAGCCTTGTAGTTAGTGTCTCAACATGTACGCTCTCTCCTACTGTGCATGTCTGTTGCTATGAGCTCACTGTGATGGTAATAAACTCTCTGAAACTGTAATCCAGCTCCCAACGAGCCTTTCCTTCTATAAGTTGCCCTGGTCATGGTATCTCTTCACGGCAATAGAAAAGGAACTAAGATCACCAGTTACAATACTACCAGTTTGATCTTTTTTCCCATGACTTCTGCACCTTATCTGTCAATTCCATTCCATAGTAAAAACATGTTAATGCACCAAACTGATCATGATACCTTGTACTCAACACTGCAGCATAACTGGCTAACATAGTCTATGGTAATTTGATAGACATTTAAAACTATATGCTTACTTTTCAAAGCAGATTTATCTCCATGGAAAAACTAAGCAGAACTTATGACTCTTAAATACTCCATTCTCTCCTGGTATAACCCAAATTGCTGGTCCCCAATGCTATTAATATCCCAAAGTGGTAACTCATCAAAACTAGTAAGCCTTTTGGCGTATCATCACCCACACACTTATTCTTAGTCAGTGTTGCTCAACCTTCCTAATGCTGTGATCCTTTAATACAGTTCCTCATATTGTGACCCCCATCCATAAAATTATTTTTGCCGCTACTTTATAACAGTAATTTTGCCACTGTTATGAATCATAATGTTAATATTTTTGGTGATGAGAAGTTTGCCGAAGGGGGTCACAATTTGCAAGGTTGAAATTTGCTGCTTGTGGTACTTCAGACATTCTGTGCATCTTGTCAAACAAATGTATCCCCATTATCCTATATGCTCTGACTATTCATTGTTCATTACTAGTAGAGCTCCTGAAAAGCACGGATCTTTTGCGGTTTTTATACTTCTGCTTTTTCCAGAATGTCAGTTAGACTCATGTAGGCTTAGCTTTTGCATATTGGTTGCTCTCAGCTATGTGCATTGAGGATTCCTCTCTGTGTTTGCACGCCTCCGTAGCCATTTGTTTTAAGCTGTGAATAACACTCCATCTCATGGATGTAGCATAGGTGTCTGAAGGATATCTTGGTTGCTTACAAGTTTGGGCATTTGTGACTTTTTAAACAAACAAAAAAAAAATTATTGGTATACTCATATGATAAGGATTTTAAACCGCAACATGATCTTTCCGGTTTTGCAGAGAGAGATATAGCTATGGGAAATGCATGACTCATATCCTCTCACCTCGAACACTGGTAGGAGATTATGTGCACCTCACATTTAACTCTGCTTCCAATTCCATAACAGCACCCCTTTGGATACCAGGGCCAAGTACACACAGGCAGGCCTAGGAGATATTCTGCAAACAGCTACTGAGAGGAGGTTGTGTCTCTCTCCCCATGGCCTTTTTATTCAGTTTGGGTTTTTTTTTTCAAAGTTCTCCTCCTCAAAGCCTACAAATAAAAGCCACAAGGAAAAGAATGAATGAGACTTACCAATTTTCCCAATGAGGTTATTTTGAAGATAGAGAATTTTTAAGTCCCGGCACCATTTGTCAATATGTTCTAGCCTTTCTATTTCTTGCTGATGCAAGGAGAGTTCCTCCAGGGAAAAAATTACACAGTCGTTGTGCTCAGCATTCCGTCTAATAAGATCTTCTGTAACTGAAACAAAATTTGCAGCATATTATATTCCCATTCCCAT
Organism: Apodemus sylvaticus; assembly: GCF_947179515.1. Taxonomy (NCBI): domain Eukaryota; kingdom Metazoa; phylum Chordata; class Mammalia; order Rodentia; family Muridae; genus Apodemus; species Apodemus sylvaticus. The sequence goes on from NC_067488.1 coordinate 35,199,275, forward strand.
TGTTCTGCATCAGGTTATTATGTTATTAACATGCTGGAGTTTCTTTGCAGCCAAGCGTTAATTCTTCAGGCCCAAGGACTTCTCAGAGAGAGATCAAACAAACCTTGCTTGCTGCTCACCTCAGGGGTCTGGGCAGAGCCATGATATGAGGCAAAGAAAAGAGACACAATAAAGCCTTCAGTCTCATTTGTCTTTGCGTGTTTAATATCTGTGTAAGTGTTGATGCATAGATGGAGGAGGACTTAAGAGTTGACAACTGGAAGCTGTGTAGGAAGCCAGCTATACACCCAGCAGCCAGTGAGGAGGAGACAGCCAGCACAGCCTGCAGCCAGAGCTGATCGGGGCCACAGAGGTACATATCCAAATATAACTACAAGAGAGTGGGTCTTGGCCGCCATCTTTGCTTCTGTGACTGTGCAACAGATTGGTAGGCAGGTTTCACCAGAGTAGAGGATCATTTGGGACACACTGCACCAGGACTTCACCTGCACCAGGAACTTGGCAGCACCACAGCAATTTGTACCAGGGGAAAGCAGCTCACCCAAGGTTGCTGAGATAGGCCTACAGGCACACACACAGAAGGAGCAAGCTCCAGTCAGTGACAGCAGGCCCAACTAACATCAGAGAAAACCTGATGGCAAAGGCAAATGTGGGAACATTGCTAACAGAAATCAAGGCAATATGGCACCATTTGAACCCAGTTCTTCCACAACAGCAAGTCCTGGATAACCCAACACACTAGGAAAGCAAGATTTGGATTTAAAATCACAGGTCATGATGCTTATGGAAGGCATCATGGAGGACTTCAAGAAGGACATAAATAACTACCTTAAAGAAATACAGGAGAACATAAGTAAACATGAAGAGCTAAGGGAAAACATAACAAACTTGAAGAACTAAGGGAAAAAACAACAAAACGACGAAGGAATTAAACAAAACCATCAAGGATCTAAAGAAGGAGGTAGAAACAATAATAAAATCACAAAGGGAGACAAGTTGGGATGTAGAGAGCCTAGGAGAGAAGTCAGGAGTCATGGATCCAAGCATCAACAACAGAATACAAGAAACAGAAGAGAGAATCTCAGATGCAGAAGATACCATAGAAAGCATTGATACAATAGTCAAAGAAAATGAAAAATGCAAAAAGCTCCTGACCCAAAATATCCAGGAAATCCAGGACAAAATGAGAAGACCAAACCTAAGATTATAGGCATAGAGGAGAGTGATGATTTCCACTTAAAGAGCCAGTAAATGTCTTCAACAAAATTATAGAAGAAAACTTCCCTAACCTAAAGAAAGAGATGCCCGTGAACATACAAGAAGCATACAGAACTCCAAATAGATTTGACCAGAAAAAAAATTCATCCTGTCACATAATAATTAAAACACCAAATGTACTAAACAAAGAAAGAATATTAAAAGCAGTAAGGGGGAAAAGGTCAAGTAACATACAAAGGTAGACCTATCAGAATTACACGGGATTTCTCACCAAAGACTATGAAAGCCTGGGCAGACATCATGCAGACAATAAGGGAACACAAATGCCAACCCAAACTGCTATATACAGCAAATATGTCAATTACCATAAATGGAGAAACCAAGGTTTTTCATGACAAAAACAAATTTACATAGTATCTTTCCACAAACCCAGCCCTTCAAAGGATAATGAATGGAAAACACCAACAAAGGGAGGGAAACTACACACAAGAAAAAGCAAGAAAGTAATCTTCTTTCAGCAAACCCAAAAGAAGATTACCACACAAACATAAAGATTACATCAAAAACAGTAGGAAGCAACAATCACTATTCCTTTATATCTCTTAATATCAATGGACTCAATTCCCCAATAAGAAGACAATGTCTAACAGACTGGATTTGTAAACAAGACCCAACATTTTGCTGCATACAAGAAACGCATCTCAGTGTCAAAGGAAAACACTACTTAAGAGTAAAAGGGTGGAAAACAGTTCTTCAAGCAAACAGTCCCAGGAAACAAGCTGGAGTAGCCATTCTAATATCAGATAAGATAGACTTTCAACCAAAAGTCATCAAAAACGATACAGAAGGCCACTTTATACTCATCAAAGGAAAAATCTAACAGGAACCAGGAAGAACTCTCAATTTTGAACATCTATGCCCCAAATACAAGGACACCTGCATTTGTAAAAGAAACCTTACTAAAGCTTAAAGCACACATCTCATCTCACACAATAATTGTGGGGGACCTAAATACCCCACTCTCTTCAATGGACAGATCAGGGAAACACAAACTAAATGGAATCACAGTGAAACTAACAGAAGTTTTGGACCAAATGGACTTAATAGATATCTATAGAACATTTCATCATAAATCAAAAGAATATACCTTCTTCTCAGCACCTCATGGTACCTTCTCCAAAACTGACCATATAATTGGTCACAAATCACAGCTCAACAGATATAAAACAATGGAACTAATTCCATGCCTCCTATCAGATCACCATGGAATGAGGGTGGTCTTCAATAGCAACAAAAACAACAAAAAGCCCACATACACATGGAACACTGAACAGTTCTCTACTCAATGATACCGTGGTCAAGGAAGAAATAAGGAAAGAAATCAAAGACTTTTTAGAATTTAATTAAAATGAAGGCACAACATACCCAAATTTATGGGACACAATGAAAGCAGTGCTAAGAGGAAAATGCATAGCTCTGAGTACCTACAAAAAAAGCTGGAGAGAGCATACACTAGCAGTTTAACAGAACACCCGAAAGCTTTAGAACAAAAAGAACCTAATACACCCAAGAGGAGTAAAAGGCAGGAAATAATGAAGCTCAGTGCTGAAATCAACCAAGTTGAAACAAAAAGAACTATACAAAGAGTCAACAAAAGCAGGAGCTGGTTCTTTGAGAAAATCAACAAGATAGATAAACCTTTAGCCAGACTAACCAGAGGGCACAGAGACAATACCCAAATTAACAAAATCAGAAATGAAAAGAGTGAAATAACAACAGAAACTGAGGAAATCCAAAAAATTATGATATCCTACTACAAAGCCTATACTCAACAAAACTGGAAAATCTGGATGAAATGGACAATTTCCTAGACAGATACCAACTACCAAAATTTAATCAGGATCAGATAGACCATAAACCCTAAAGAAATAAAAGTGGTCATTGACAGTTTCCAACACAAAAAAGCACAGGACCAGATGGCTTTAGTGCAGAATTCTATCAGACATTCAAAGGAGACCTAATGCCAATACTCTGCAAACTATTCCACAAAATAGAAACAAAAAGAAACATTACCCAACTTGTTCTATGAAGCCACAATTTCGCTGATACCAAAACCACACAAAGATCCAACTAAGAAAGAGAACCTTAGACCAATTTCCCTTATGAATATCAATGCAAAAATACTCAATAAAATTCTTGCCAAATGAATCCAAGAACACATCAAAACGATCATTCACCATGATCAAGTAGGCTTCATCCCAGGGATGCAGGGATGGTTCAATATACAGAAATCCATCAATGTAATCTACTACATAAACAAACTCAAAGAAAAATACCACATGGTCATTTCATTAGATGCTGAAAAAGCATTTGACAAAATTCAGATCCTTTCATATTAAAGGTCTTGGAAAGAACAGGCACACACCTAAACATAATAAAAGCAATATACAGCAAACCAGTAGTCAACATCAAACTAAATGGAAAGAAATTTGAAGCAATCCCACTAAAGTCAGAGACTAGACAAGGCTGCCCTCTCTCTCCATATTTATTCAATATAGTACTTGAAGTTCTAGCCAGAGCAATTAGACAACAAAAGGAGGTCAAAGGGATTGAAACTGGAAAGGAAGAACTCAAACTATCACTATTTGCAGATGATAAGATAGTATACTTAAGGGACCAAAAAACTACCAGAGAACTCCTACAGCTGATAAACAACTTCAGCAAAGTGGCTGGATATAAAATTAATTCAAGCAAATCAGTAGCCTTCCTATACTCAAAGGATAAACAGGCTGAGAAAGAAATTAGGGAAATGGCACACTTCCCAATAGCCATAAACAATATAAAGTATCTTGGTGTGACTCTAACCAAACAAGTGAAAGATCTGTATGACAAGAAAGATAGCCTTTTCAACAAATGGTGCTGGTTCAACTGGAGGTCAGGATGCAAAGGAATGCAAAATGATCCATTCTTATCTCCTTGTACTAAGCTCAAGTCCAAGTGGATCAAGAACCTCCACATAAAACCAGACACACTGAAACTAATAGAAAAGAAACTGAGGAAGACCCTTGAGGTCATTGGCACAGGAGAAAATTTCCTCAACATAACACCAATAGCCTATGCTCTAAGATCAAGAATTGAGAAATGGGACCTCATAAAATTACAAAGTTTCTGTAAGGCAAAGGGCATTGTCAAAAGGACAAAACAGTAACCAACAAATTGGGAAAATATCTTTACCAATACTACATCTAACAGAGGGCTAATATCCAAGATATACAATGCACTCAAGAAGGTAGACTCCAGAGAGCCAAATATCCCCCTTAAAAAATGGAGTACAGAGCTAAACAAAGAATTTTCACCCAAGGAATATCGAATGGCTGAAAAACACCTAAAGAAATGTTCAACATCCTTAGTCATCAAGGAAATGCAAATCAAAACAATCCTGAGATTTCACCTCACATCAGTCAGAATGTCTAAGATCAAAAACTCAGGAGAAAACAGGTGCTGGCGAGGATGTGGAGAAAGAGGAACACTCCTCCACTGCTGGTGGGAATGCAAGTTGGTAAAACCACTCTGGAAATCAGTCTGGCTGTTCCTCAGAAAACTGGGAATGATACTTCTGGAGGACCCCGCTATACCACTCCTGAGCATATACCCAGAGGATTCCCCAGCATGTACTAAGGATACATGCTCCACTATGTTTATAGCAGCCCTATTTATAATTGCCAGAAGCTAGAAAGAACCCAGATGTCTCTCAGTGGAGGAATGGATACAGAAATTATGGTAAATATACACAACGGAGTACTATTCAGCCATTAGAAACAATGAATTCATGAAATTCTTAACAAAGAATTTTCACCTGAGGAATATAGAATGGGAATGGAGAACATCATCCTAAGTGAGGTAACCCAGTCTCAAAAGAATACTCATTTGCACTCACTGATAAATGGATATTAGCCTAGAAGCTTGGAATACCCAAGACAAAATTCACATAGCAAATGATGCCCAAGAAGAAGGAAGGAGTGGCCCCTGGTCCTGGAAAGGCTCAGTGCAGCAGTGTAGAGGAAATACCAGGACAGGGAAGCAGGAAGGGGTGGATTGGGGAACAGGGGGAGGGAAGAGGGCTTATGGGACTTTCTGGGAAGGGGGATCCACGAAAGGGAAAACATCACTTGAAATGTAAATAAAGAATATATCGAATAAAAAAAAAGAGTTGACAACTGTAAAAACATGAATATAGGCATTCCTGGTAGCACCAGACCAAACTACATAAGATCCACTAATGGATGTTAAAATACAGAGAGCAACTGGATCACAATCTCACTGATAAAGGACAGGACATAAAAACTTCTTCCACCATCTAGTAAGGAAGGTCATCCATCACTTAACCAATAATTGCTCATTTAGAACTTCAGAGAAAGGAAAGAATAACCAAGATCCAGAATAACCACTCATAAGTAAAGCAACTATGAGAGGGAGAGCTCTCACTCTCTAACAACAATGCTTAGCAACTGCCAGGACCCAGGTCAGGGGACTATAATAGCGATGGCACCAAGGGACAGAAAACAATGCTGTGGTCCACTGTTGGAGCCAGGAGCCAGGAATGATATCACGAATCATCTTTACAAGGTGGACTGGAAGCAAAAAGGCAACAATCATGGAGACATCCTGCATTTGCCAGTGTTACTAAAAATGCCTTTGATTTGAACCTACCTCTCATTTTCAGTGTGTTCAATGATTCCTGTCAATCCCGGTATATAATGAATACTTGCATGTTGTCATCTATCAGGTGCCAGCCACTAGTTTAAATGGTTTAGAGTAGTGATAAGTAGAAGTATTGTTTACCCTCATCTGGAAAGGAACTGAGGCCCAGAGTTTATCTAACGAGTTCAGGTCTTGGCTGTGAAAGCTAAAGCCAGTTTTGAAACCAACTGCCCAATGGCAGACCATGCTAAAATGTACTTCTTAAAATCTTACAAGATCGTTGCTTATAATAAAGCATATAGTGACCTAATTAAGTTGATTTGCTTTGAAGTGACAAGTGAATAAGCTAAAAGAAGCCTAATGTTGTCTTGGAAGTGTGATCTGCCAGGTACACATGGAAAATTACAAATTCTTCAATTGTAATATGGTTGTATCCATCCACCAACGTTTTAGTCTTATCATAGAGAAATACCAGCAGTTTCTCATTTACACACTCAGACAGGAAGGGTTGTTGCATCTGGGTAGAGTATAGCTCATGCAGGACTTTCTGTGGTAAAGATGTAAGTGCAGCTATGAACTACAGAGGCACAAATGAGCAAAACCAGCTGAGATTAAATTTCTCTGAAATGATGGGAATGCTTTAGGAGAAGTGACTGCCATGTCAAACATAGTAAAACATAGCAAAAGATAAGTTCCTCACTCTAGCCATCCCATGATAGCATCTGAGAGAACTAGAAAAGATAACACCTTCATTATGTCACAGGGACATAATGTGTATCCTTGCAAGCATTCAGTAGGGGTCTGCTTCAGGGATTAATACTTCTGCCACATGCTAAGATCTACAGCTTCAACAAGTACTAGCTTTGCTGCCCAAGAAACCAAGTTGAAGTTTGTGAAGTGTATGGAACTTTTTGATAATAGGAGATACCCTGTCCTGGATAAAAGACACAGCTTTTTTTTTTTTATTATTTGCAATAAGCCTTACACAGCATAAGAGCCTGGCAGATATCTACCATCTATGCTATTAAAATCTATTTTTCTATTGATAACTGAGTGATTACTTACTATGCATCATCTGGGCTGATAGGAGAAAGAATTCTGGGAGAGGAGGCAGGGAAGTGATCCAAGAAGGAGGTGAGGAGACAGATGCATGAAAACAGGGTACCTGAGCAAAAGTAACTAGACAACGTGGCAAAATGTAAGTTAACATAAATGAGTATCTTTAGCTATGATCTAGTCAGCATAGAGCCTAGCTATATGACCAAGGAATTTGTAAGCATAATTTGAGTCTGAGTCTTATTGCTGGGAGCATGGGGCTGGGAGGCAGAACCTGGATGTAACTTCAACAGACCCAGGCAAACAGGATCTCTTACAACACTGAAACACCTGTTGGCTTGTCCTTGTTTCTGGAATGGGACAATGAAGTCCATTCTTCCCAAGTTCCTAGATACCTTTGCATTTGTGGGGGAAAAAAATGTTTGGACTGAGAGTAACTTGGTTATATACATGACATTAAAATGTCATTCTTTGTGTGATATTCCATAGTATACTGAGGTTTTGTATGTACTACTGGAATCTGAAAGAAATTTTACCAAGTTATCGAAAAGAAGAAATTGGATTTATCAGAGCACTTATCATTAATGACTGTGACACTACCTCCTACATGAACAAGTAGGAGTCCCTGGGCATTCAACAGGCTCCTAAATATGCGGTCTTGACCAGCTAAGAGAAGTTCCCCATGGCACGCACAGTTGGCACTTCTCTAGGGTATATTCTAAAAGACGGATTTTTTTTTGTCTTTTTTAAAAGATAAGAGCATGTATGGACTCAACTTCTTGTTTGCAGTGTGCCGAACTCTCTTTGCCTTCCAGTGGGCAGAAGCAGGGTGGCCGGGGATTACACTTCCTTAGCAGACCATGGGGAATGCAGGTAGAGAGGTTACAGCACTATGCATGATGAATGTCCCTGCTGCTCTAAGGACCACAGAGGCAGCTGCAAATCCAGTCCTGGGAAATCCAGGTCAAAGGGATTGCGAAGGAGCCTAAAGTGGCATCCTGACCAGCTCCGGCTTGCTGGGATCCCTTCGCTGTGCCTGGAACGCCTCCACTCTTTATAAGCCAGCTTCCACAAACTATTTAAGGAAATCGAACCAGAAAACAAACAACAGCAATTAAAAAAACCTCCCTCAGTAAGCAAACATTAAAAAAGGATATTAAAATTACCCTCCTGCCAGCCACACCCACACCCACCCACCCACATACACACACACACACACACACACACCAAGTTGGGTTATTTTGTTTGTTTCTGTGTATTTTGTTTTTTATCTTTTGTCTTTCCTGGTATGATTAAACCTGGGGCATCTACAGCTAGTTATGTGACCTATGGAACTCCACACTTAGTTCACCATGTGTATTCAATAGCTGAAATCAACTGCCAATGCATAAGTGGTGATGAGCAACCTTAGAACGTGACAAATCAGCTGTATAAACTAAAACTGTCACCTCTATCTGAAATCTACAAAACTTCTCTTAGAAAATATGCAGTGCCACTTATATTCCAGTTTGGGAAGCATAACCAATATTACCAGAGCTTTTTTAAGGAGATATGGGAATGATTCACCATGACTAGATTATCAAGTGCCTAATGGTGTATTTGTGACCTAGAAACAAACTGGAGGGGATGGGTTATTGGAGTTCATGAACCAAGAAACTGTCCACATCCAGAAGTTATGCCATTTCGTTAGCTCATGCCTAGAGAGGGAACAATAATATTTGTTACCCAAGTAGTCCCATATCTGCTCCTCACTAGCCACTTCCTGGGATCATTTACAAAACAGACTATGCCATAGGGTTTGCGGGCCCTGATACCCACAGTTTTCAAGGAACGCCTGCTTGCTAGAAACATGGACAACAACTTGGATGCATAGGCTGGAGTGAGCATAGCACAGAATAATAATCAGGGATGTAAACAGGGATGAAAGAGAAGTGAGAAGTAAACCTGAGGACCAGTTTTCCCTGAGCATCTACACTCGAGCAAAGACGCCCAAGGAGACTGAAAAGTTATATTAAATGTACCCTTTGCGTTATATTTAAGTATACTTTTTAGGGGAGGAACTTTCACTTTATCAGTTTGGTGTATAGCTTGATGAGCCATTACTTATCTTGTCCCCAGAAAAGAAGGGCAGTGAAGGATATTGACATCTCTTGAACTAATACTGATTAGCCAGACTGGAATTCTGCAAAACTGACCCTTGTGCAGCACATGATATGGAAACATGAGGATGTGAACAGGAATCCCTAGAACTCAAATGAAATACCACATGTCTGTAATCAGTGTTCCTATAGCAAGATGGGGCACATAGACAAGAGGAGAACTTGAAACTCTCAGGTCAGCTGACTTGACAAACAACAAAGACACCCTTGTCTTCAACAAAGTGGAAAATGAGGAGCAAACTCTGAGGCTTGCCTCTGACCTCGTGCACATGCTAGGGGATACACGTATGCAAACATTTACATATGAACACATCACACAGATACACACACACACACACACACAACCTGAGTTGGGGTACAGTGTGAAGCAGAATAAAGTTTCTGAGATATGAAAGTATTTTCAAGATACTCAGTAAAGTTTGACAAAATTCCAAAGCCAAATCAATTTGGTACTTGTTCTTTTAGGATTTGTTTGCTTGCCTGACTTAGGGCCTCACAGTGCAGCTGAGGCTGCCTGACATTCATTACATAGTACTGGCTAGCCTAGCTCTCAAGGCAATCCTACCACAAGCCTCAACTTCCCAAGTCCAGGATTCTTAGCATGAACCATCACATCCTGGCCATTTCTTTCTGTTTTCTATCATGTTTTGAAAACAGCTCTGTCTTTCTTGCTTGGGCTAGAAGAAAATCAACCAATATGGTCACAACACACTTCACAGATTTTTCAAACATCTTGAAAAACGTTGCAAATACACACATGTGCATATATGTATATACACATATATACATGAAATAAAAGACATTTAACAGAAACATGGAATTACAAGTAAGTAGTTTACCTCTCATAGTATCGACATATTCTCATATTAGAATTTTCAAGACAACACATGTGTTTTTTTCTTACAAACTTAATGGGCATCAGGATGCATGCTGACCCCTAATCCAGTGATACCTTTAACGGCTGTTGATGTAACTGTCGTATTTAAAAAGCATGAAAAACCATGGCAGAAGAACTCAGAAAAATGTGGTTCGGGCTGCTGAGTCAAAGAAGGGATGTCAGAAGAGGATCCGTGGAGGAGAGACCTGAACCTTGAAGTGTGTGTGTAGATGTTTGCCAGACAAGCAAATTAGTAGAGGGAACCCAGGCCATCTTGGATAATATAATGTGTTGCCTGATTCCCCCTTCATCCTCTTCAAAATTAAAAGATTGATTCTATCAGCTTCAGGGAGCTCTGCTGGTCCTCATATTCACTCTCCTTTGAGTTGCCTCACCCCTTAACCCATCTAATATCTGTTCACACAATTCTGTAAGTGGATGGCTGGTGGGTAATGGGATGTTGAGGCATCCTCTTTTATCTCAGTGTGAGAAATTCAGAAGGTCCCCTGAGGTTGACTATCTGAGATGTCTTTTGTCTGCCTTACCCAGTCTTGCTTTCTGACCAATTTACACCAAGAATCCCCCAGAGTAAACCTCTAGCATGCTAAGCATGAGAAGTTTGTTTCTTGGGAAGCCCAACCTGGAGGTAGTGATAGCTATAGAGGCCCATGAAACCATATGCTAGCTACGATGTGGGTTTGAGTCCAAGTCTGGTATCAGAATGGCAGCATGGACGCTGGTACTGGTGTTCAGTGGGACATAGGCTGTGTTGGGCCCACAGATGCTGTGCATCTGTGAAGCTCTGTGTGGTGTTGAGCAAAGGGGAATGTCAGTGGAAAGGAATGCAATAGTGAGTGTGACCTCTCAGGCATGTCATTTAAAGGACAGTTCTATGTAGAGGTTCTGACTAAACACAGCTGCCATAGAAAGGATAAGAGACCCTAATGGGCAATAAAAAAGCTAAATGTGAAGACCAGGAGAAGGAATTGGAAGTATATTAAAGAGGTTTTTTTTTTTTTTTATATTGAAACAATAGGTCAGGGAAAGCCAAGTGCCAGAACCAGGCTAAAACATAAAAGCAACAAAGCCTAGATTTCAGAAATGATGGGGTCCTGGTTAGGGTTCACATTGCCAAACTATACCAACTGAACTCAAGACTATAGATATGTGATTTATTTTATATGTATACATATATAATTTGCATTATATATGTTATTTATAAAACATCAGAAACAAAAAGAAGCAAATTTGGATTTTGAGCAGAATGGCCTCATTGGAGACACTGCTAAGACATGTCTGGAAGGACAGTTTATAGCATTTAGTGTCCATAGTCAGACAGATATAGAACAAAGACATGACATCAGCTTCCACTTTAAGGTATGTGGAAAGGACAAATCAAATTCAAAATAAAATAAAGTAAGTAATAAAGATTCTAACAGAAATCAAATGACAATGAAACCAGAGGAAAATCAGAAAAAAATCAAAGCTGGTGAGTTAAGAAAATGAAATTTGTAAACTTTATTCTGACTTAGCAGAAAAATGGATGGAATAAATTGCCAGTTTTTGTAATGGGAGACATTATTACTGTAAACACATTAAAGGATACACACACACACACACATACTTTATATATATATATATATATATATATATATATATATATATATATATATATATATATATATATATATATAATGTATGTGGATATTAAAGGATACAGAGAATATTATAAATATTATTCACCTCTGCTTAAAATTAATAAACATATGTTAAATTGTTTGATAAGATGAACACTACCAAGCCTATTAAAAATACAAGGGTAGATTAAGGAGCTGTCAGTCATCTCAAGTAGCTAGATCTGAAGTAACAAGCTTTCTAGCAAAGAGAATTTAAGCATACATGTTTCCACATATAAACCATACCAACTATTTAAGGAAAAATAGACTCCCCATAAACTCTTCTAGAAAGCTGAAAACATGTTAGCAAGCAGAAAGCTATTCAAGGAGGAGCAGGGGTGTCCAAATTTGGTTTTGTTGCTGTGACCAAGCACCATGCCCAAAACTTACCTGAAGAGGAAAGGGTTTATTTCATCTTATAACTCCCAGATCATGATCTGTCACTGGGAGAAGTCAGATCAGGAGCTTGGCACAGGCGTCTGGAGGAAGGAACTGAAACAGAGGCCATGGAGGAATGATGCTTACGTCTTGCTCTCCATGGCCTGCCTGCTCAGTTTGTGTTCTTGTACAACTCAAGACTCCCTGACTACAGGCGGTATCGTCCACAGTGGACTAGGCCTTCCCACATCAAACATTAATCAAGGAAATGCCCTCACAGACTCGCCTATAGACCAACAGATAAACATAATTCCTCAACTGAGACTCTGTCTTCTCAGACGACTTTAGGTTGCATTAAATTGACAAAAACTAATCATCACAGAGAAGCGAATATCTCGAAGAAGGACTCTTAAATCTCTCCATTTTGTCTGGTGGCTCTATGTCACCTCCCATAAAAATGGATCGGTTGATCATTGTTCCCTGACTTGAAACATTGTTGAGATAGAAAAAAAATGCATGTGAAACATCTGAACCTGGCATGGAACATGCAAGCACTTGGGAAAGCACCATTTCTCCCACTGTCTGGACTTCATTTCAGGCCATTCTCTTCTGCCAGTCCTGCCTGGCTCTCTAGCTTCTCAACGGAATGTTTGGAAAGGTGATTCCTTGCGGATTTCCAGGGCAGAAAGAAAGCCCACCACCTTACTCTCACTCATTATCTTACACCTATTCAGTCAACTCTCCATCACCCCTCCCTTCCTCCCTCTTTCCCTCTCTCCCTCCCATCCTCTTTCCTCCTCCTCTTCTGTCTGTGAGACTTCCAAATGCTCTACTGCTGAACTGTGCCCCAGCCCCAAGCACTGTCCCTTGACTCAAACTATTAATTATGGAGGATGAGGAGATGACTCAAATGGTAATGCCTAAGGGCAAGAGTCCAGATCACCAGCACCCATGGAGGTGGTGTGTCTGCAATCCTAGCACCGGAGAGGCATAGACAGTGAGGACCCTCTACCTCATGGATCAGCCAATTTACTGGATTTCCTGAATAGATGAGCTCTATTTCAAAGGAGAGATCCTGCTTTAAAGAAAGTACGGTAGAAAACAATGGAGACATCAGATGCTAAACTCCAGACTCCATATGCACACAAATGTGAATCTGCACACACATACATACATACATACATACAACACTTTAACAATGATAACTATATGCAAATGCAATTTGTTGGCATTAACAATTTCTTGATAGCAGGAATAATCTAATCTAAAAAGACCTGCTCACCCCATTACTTTGAAGACACTTATAATAGTTTTAGATAAACACATTTACATTTACTAAGTCTTTAGAATAAAACCTTGCTGTGGAAATGAGGAAGCTGAGGTTCAAAGAGTTCCAGAGCTCTTAGGATGGCCATAGAGAAAGGTGTGTATTAAACCATGGCTCTGAAATTAGTACCCTCCTCCATTAGGCAGCACTATCTTATTCCGTGAGACGATGGCACACAGAAGGCGTGACCCCAGACTTCACAGCCTAACCAGTCATGTGCTAAGGCTGAGTTACCAGGTCTTCCTGAACCCCCTTTCTCCCTGGAGCCCACTTCATAGACTGGCTAGCTGCTGGCTAGTGGAGAACATGGCAGGCACTGGAGAGGGCATAAGGAACCAGAGGGGACCTGAAGAGACCCAAGAACTCCTGAAAGGAATTAGGAGGACCTACAGGATAATGAGAAGTCGTGGTGAGATTTCAGGGGTCTTGAGAAGACCCAAAAGGACCTAAGGGATCTCGAGGGGATCTGAGGAGTTCTGGGCAGACTCATCAGAGAGCCCTGTGCAGCTGAGGCACCTGAGGGCTGGCCCTGATGTGGGAGGAAGGGCAACTGGCTGGCAGTGGGGAGCCGGTGCTGAGCCCACCAAGGGTGAGGGTGAGGGTCGCTTACTTCGGCCCATGGAGCTTTTCTGAATCTCTGGTCAGGGAAAGGAGGAGACCGGCAGGATTTCCTTCAGCCCTCACAGCTGTGCCTCTGAGAGTGTGGGACGCAATCCGGGAGTCATGGCAACGGGGATTCTATGGCAGCCGCAGGAGGTCAGGTGGTGCTGGGTTTCCTGACTTCCGGAAGGGAAGCAATAAGAATAGCAGCTGCACTGTCCCCGACTTAATCCTGTTCCCAGTCCCCCCCTCCCCACCTGTGGCTTTCCTTAGAGAGCTTTTCGGTCACTAAGTCATTTGCCCACCCAGATCAAAGAATCTCAGGGAGTTCTTATTTACTAATGGAATCTTTCCCCGGGCGAGTTTTCTGCCTGGTTTGTATTTACTCTCAATTTTATTTGACTTGTGAAAAGCCAGAAGATTTGACTTGGCTCTCATTCTATTTAGAGTTGTGACCTTAAATATCTTTAGCATCCGTCCCCGTGTCTATAAGACAAATAAGCAGAACACAAATACACAAACAAAATTTTGTGGAGCTTAAATAATGTCTGAACTGAAAGAATTTTTAATTTTGTTTTTTTCATTTTTAACTATTGCTTAAGATTTTACAGCACTTTTAAAAAAGCAGGCTCACTAAAGATTAGTTGTTACCATTAAACCTTCTAAATCATAGCTCTACATTCACTCACTTCCAATAATTATATTTTTTAAACACACTATCCACTATTCTGTTCCAGTCCCCCTACACACCATCCTTTTAATTCTAAGATATAGGAGTGTTCTTTCTAAGCTCACAATGCATGCCTGGTATTTCTCCTGGACCTTTTTCACAAGTGTTAGACGGTCCCAAATTGAATAAGATTAATCATTTCTCCTCAAATGTTCAGATAATATTTAATGAGTCACAATTTAGTAAAGGAATGTAGGTATGCCATAGTTGCAAACATAACTATAACTCTCCATTTGCTTTACAAAAATGCAATTCGTAAAAAGGTTTGGAAAACAATTCTAATCACAGTAACCCAATGCAGTGTGTTGGTTTGTGTATTGTTGATTTGTGTATTCTGTATGCATTTTAAAAGATTTATTAAGCCTTGCTAAGTGCAAAGAAATTTATGATTTCAAGAAGTGCCTGTTCGGCATTGGCTGTTGGCCATCATCAGGCTATGCCAGGTATAGATAAGAGCATGGATGTGACAGAGACAAGAAACTCAACAGGTGTGGCATGGAGGAGAGCAGGTGATGATTGTCTGGCTGGGTCAAATTGCACAGAGAAGTTTTGAACAGTAATCCTGAGAGAGTAGGTAAGAAATAGTGCACGTCACTGGCCAAGCCTAAAGAACTGAACTGGAATGGTAGGATTTTAAGCACCATGTTCCCATAGTGGGAGAAGTTCTTTGGAATTCCAGGAGATGCCCAGTGGTGCTCAGAATAAACTTAGGTGACATCTACTCTCTCTACAAATATGCCCCATTCTCCATTCCCTGGGGTTTCTTGTTGTTGGGTTTTTGTTGTTGTTGTTTTGTTTTTGTTTTACTTTTGTTTGTTTTAAGCAGAACAATGTAGCACAGCTGTCATTAGACATCTGGCTCAAACCTACATGCTTATCTCTGCTTGGCACCAGTCAGCTGACTCTGTCTCTGAGAGTTACACCTTCCCCATTTCTACCTGACGACATCACTGGCAATATCTCAGGCTGTGCCTGTGAGTACTGAAATCAGATTGCTCTTGGAAATCAAATGCCAAGAGCAGCAAGAGCCTGAAAATTTACCCCTTGCTTGAACTTGGGAGTTTTGACAGCAGGGGTTTTTAGAAGCTAAAGGGATCCAGTTTTTTCAGAAGAAGCTGGTACCCACGTAATTTCAGGAAGCATGGTGAGTTTCTAAGATAATGAAAGCATGAGACCAGGCTAAGGATAAAGGATTTCAGAACTCTAGAGCAACAGTTCTCAACCATCCCAATGCTACTGCACCTTAGTCCAGCTCCTTTTGTTGTGGTGACCCCCAACTATAAACATATTTTACTGCTACTTAACAACTGTCATTTTGCTGCTGTTATGAATCAAAATGCAAATATCTCTGATATGCAGGGTATCTCATATGCCACCCCTGTAGGGGTCGAGACCCACAGGTCATGAACTGCTGCGCTAGAAGTTTCTCAAGAGCTTCTGTAATTTAGGTGCCTGATATGTTAGCTCTGAGCTCCTATTCCCACCCTTACTTACACCCACTGACTGTGATCGTTCCACCTTACTCTGAAGTTCTCTACCTTCCACAGAGGGTGATATATTTTGATTCTCTTGGGAGCTATGTCGGAACTTAATCTCCAATATAAACAATATTAAGAGGTGTGTCCTTTAGGTGACTGCATCATGAAAGTGGACAAGGTGCGATTTGACAATTTGACAGAAGCAGTTACCCCTCCCATCCCTTCCATCTATTATTCTACTGCCCAAGAACACATGGTGTCCCCTGCAAGAGGACACAGTGACAATAGGTCCTTGGAATTATCCTGTGAACTCTGATGTCTATGGGACTGAATTTTTTCATTCCTTCACTCATAAGCAATCAACAGCTTGAGTGTCTACCCTCGTTAAAAATCCTTTAGATGTTTTAAGCACACCTAAGATGTTTAAGTGTGCTCAACCTTGCCTACGTGCTTTGAGATTGCTAACTTATTCATTCTCACAGAGGGCTCCAGATGCAGGTCATGCTATTAATAGCACATAACAGGCAAGGATGAAAAGCCCCAGTGAAATCATACTACTAGAACATAGTGAACCAGAATTTTGCGTGCAAACCTGAATCCCATATCTCATCACATTCTAAACCGAAGCCTACTTGAGAGAGTTCTTTTACTGATGCTTTGTTTCTACCTTTGAGTCCTAACTCTCTGCCTAGGCTCTGATACTTGGGTGCCTAATAAATATTTTCTAAGTGAGTAAATGAATTCATGGGGAAATCTATCCAAAATTTCTGTTGTATCCTGTGTAATGACCATGTGTGTGGATTTGGTAGAATCACCACTAAGGTGTCCTTGTCAGAGGGGTAGAGCAGACAGACCAGGAAGATCATCAGATTTCTCATCTTGGGACATGCAAAATCAAATTTATAATGAGAGCTAGTCCATGGGCAGGGTCCTGACCGGATGCCCCCTGCCCCTTGTAGCACAGCTATGAAACCAGGGATATTTTTGTTCTTTGTTATAGGTTAGGCTAGGCTACATTTGCCTTGCCTTGCCTTAACTGACATCCCAGAACTGCATTTTTCAGAAACAGAGGACCCTAGAGGTGTGAGGACATTGTACAATGTACTGTGGTTGTTACAAAATTCACTGACAATGGGGGAATTGGGAAATGGTGTGGCAACTCTGCCTGAAGTCATTTTCCTCAGAGTGAATGAAGTAGTTTTAGCAGTCGGGATGAGCGTCTGCTTATGCAAATCCTGATTTATATAGCCTCCTTTCCCTGACTCCTGTAAACATAGCCAGATGAGCCACACTTTCCATGCAAACCACTGCAACATTTTGTGCCTATAAAGTAAATGAAATAACTCTTGAGGAGTGGTTTGTTTGAAGATTCCAGGAACAGCAAAATAGACCTCCTACTTCTTCACTTTTCCTTTTAGGACTGAGTCAATTTCAAGGACCCTGGCCTAAAAAGATATGTGGCTCTTATTTTCCATTGTTACACATAATTTAGTGTTTTCATAGTGTGTAGTCAGTACGGTGGCCATTGTATTTGGTATGAATTGTCCTTCAAGAGGATTTCTTTATTGCAACATCAATTTCTTCACTGTGAGTTCCTGAGGTTACACACATTTCTTCCTCTCCGTCTCCCCTCCTCCCTTCATCTCTTCCCCTTTCTTCCCTTCGTCTCTAATTCCCTTCTTTATTCCCCTCATTCTTCCATATATGAGTCTTTATGAGAGGTGATGGACGTGATTCATGAAAAACTCTTATAACCTGAAATCTGTGCTGCATCATACTCTAGACTGAATCTACTGAAGGACAAGAAGAGAGCTTTTTGTTTTGTTTTGTTTTGTTTTGTTTTGTTTTGTTTTTAAATTATTCTTTACCAGTGAGTTTCCATCTCTGGCTTTTAGATCTCTGTATAAGGGTAGAGAGTAAAATGTCCAATAAATATTTGCTGAGTGACTGAATTATTGAAATGCATTATGTCCCTTGTTCACAAAGTAATTGCCACCATATTTGGTAACCCTATAACATGGATATTAATATTTCCCTACTTTTTTGATAAGGAAATTTGGTCTACTTTATCCTAATCTGATAGATAAGACCTGATACACTCGAATTACTTCTTCCTCTCCTCCTCCTCCTCATTGTTCTCATTTTCTTTCTTTCCTTTATTTGCCCCCTTTTCCTTTTTTTGAAAAGCATGTTCTTTTATTGAAAAAAGGAAGTAAAAAATTGAAGATTTACATGGAAAATATTTCTGATAAAATAGAATAGAAGAGGTATACAGAAAAACATGTTAAAATTGACAATTTTCATGGAAAATTAAAGAGTAAAGTGGTAGACATAAAAAACATCACTAAATTGAAAAAGGAAGTAGAAACATGTTATGATAGAATTAAAGATTTACATGGAAAATATTTCTGATAAAATTGTAGAAAGATGTAGAAAAATCAGTTAAATTTGAAGATTATCAAGGAAAATTTTATGCAGATATAATAATGGCTGGCATAAAAATATTGCTGAGTTGATTGCAACTATACCCAGCAAAACTCTCAGTCACCACAGATGGAAAAACCAAGACAATCCATGATGAAACCAAATTTACACACTATCTCCCCACAAACCCAGTCCTACAAAGGATAATAGATGGAAAACACCAACACAAGAGGGGAAATGATACCCTAGAAAAAGCAAGAAATTAATCTTCTTCCAACAAACCCAAAAGAAGATAATCACACAAACATAAAAATAGCAGAAAGCAACAATCACTATTCCTTAATATTTTTTAACATCAATGGATTCAATTCTCCAATAAAAATACATAGACTAACAAAAATATTTTTTCATGTAAATGTTCAATTTTATCAGAAAATGTTCGTAATTCCTCTTTCAATTAATTTAGTAAGGTTTTTGTATGTCTACCATTTTATCTGCATTATTTTTCATGATAATCCTCAATTTTTAACATGTTTTTCTTCATATTTCTTCTATTTTATCAGAAATGTTTTCCGTGTAAATCTCTGATTTTATAACAAAATGTTTTTAATTCAACCTTCAATTAATTTAGAAAGGTTTTTTATGTCTACCATTTTATCTGTATAACTTTCCATGAAATAGTCACTTTTAATGTGTTTTTCTATATACTTATTAAATTTTATCAGAAATATTTCCATGTAATTCTTCAATTTTACCTGAAAATGTTTATAATTCCACTTTCAATCAACTTAGAATTACTTTTATGCCTACCATTTTATCTGTATAATTTTCCATGATAATCTTCAATTTTAGTATGTTTTTCTATATATTTCTTCAATTTTATCAGAAATATTTTCCATGTAGATCTTTAACTGTATCAGAAAATGTTTATAATTCCACTTCTTTTCCTTTTTGAAAGAGTATCATGAAATCTAGACTGGCCTTAAATGCTTTGTGTAGTTGAGGATGAGCTTAAACTTCTAATTTCCCTGATTCTACCAGCTGAGGGCTAAGAATACATTATGTACCACCACGCCCTAATGGTACAGCGCAAGAGGATTGAACCCTGAACTCAAGCATACTAGGCAAGCACTCCACAAGATGAGTTACACCTCTAGACCTACATTACCAGCCCATCATTATTCCTTGCTCAGGCACCTAGCATGTCATGTTACCTTCAAGGTCTCTTGTCTTTGATGGCATGTACTCCTGTGCTGGCTTCTCTCCTCTCAGTTCCATCCTTCCAGTGCCTCTGGGTAAAGATAGATACTTGGTGTGTCTGGCTCCTCCCATCCTCAGTGGGTAGATTCTTCATATTCTTCTGAGCAAATAATCATTTATACCATGTAAATAATCATGTCTTCATAGTTGTAGTACACATTTGTCATGTTTTGATATCTGAGTCATTTCCCCCAAGTCCTATAACAAGACAATCTTATGCCATAGAATTTTGCTGTAAAAGCTAAAATAATCCTTGTTTTTCTTTCAATCCTGGAAAGGCAGCCAATGTAGGAGAGTCATGTGAGCCTTTACTGAAAGGAGCACTCACAGATGGAGACACTGGAGAAACCTGTGGACTTGATGTCTTGGGCAGACTGTTTCTTCATAGAAAATGGCTGCTGTCATGTCAAGCTGTCTATCCTATCTCTAGCTTTGCAATATCCACTGAATATCTGGTTCCTGAAACTGCAAATCCCTTGCCTCTATTGTACATCATACAAGATCAAGTACAAAATTCCCCATAACTTTAATTATGACACTTTAAGCAAGTTTGGGCTGGGGTGGGGGTTTCCAAAACCACCCTCAAATTCAGAACTTTTCTGGAAGGACTCATAGATTTTTACGGAAAGCTGTTAGATTCTCAGATACTGTTTCACATAGGAAGAGTGTAGATAGAGATTTACTGAAGAAGGAGTTCTTGGGACAGAGGGTGGGATTTTCTGTTTTTCTTCCTTGTGGTAAGGGACATGCCACTCTCCTGTATCTGTATTTAGAGTAATGCATTCCAGGGTAGAAGGTTGATCAGAGATTTGGTGTCAGGATATTTTTATCTGTGTTCCACCACATGGGGGTGATTCATTGACCATGTGGTTAATCTCAGCCTTCAGATCAACTGATATCATGTGACTCAGAGGTTGCCTCTAACCCGAAGTATAAGGTTAGTATATTTGATGTGGAAATTCTTCACTCCAAACTATGTGGGTGCAATCAGCTCCCTCCATAAATCATTTCGTTAGAGTAATCATTTGATTCAAGGTCCCTAAATGAAGACAGGAAGAAATTACTTCTAACATTGAGGACAAATGTCAGACCTCTCTTTGATCAAAGCCAAATACTTTAGTGCATCTCTCCCTTGATACAGGATCTTGCCAATAGTTTTCCAGTTCTCTCAATTCTGTTGTCAGGGTAACTTTCACTGATGGTAACAAAGAAGCCCCTCTCACTGATTCCAAATCCATGTCTTATGAAACTCAAAGATGCTCTTCCTTTTGGAGAGGAATACTAATATCAGAGGATATGAGAAATAACATGTTGAGCTCTTCTCTGAGTGCCAGCAAAAGTCTACTCACAGCATACAGTCACCCAGAATACAGACACCACTGATCTGAAGCAAGGCAGTGCTTCAAATTAAGTAGTCTTGTCACTTCTTGGCATTTCCTAGAGACAAGTGGCAGCAGGTGCCAAAAACTTGAAAAAAATATATAAAAGGGAAAAATTATAAAAAGACTCTTTTATTTAAAAAAAACCCTTATTGGAAGCCAGGGAGACCTAGCAGGCAAAACCAAACCGGCTAACAGGCATAGCCCGAGGCGGACATAGCAGGGGTCTCAGACGGTCAGGCCCTGTACTGCCCCCAGGTCCTGGGCTGCTTGGCGGGCCATCTGTGTGCCGACCCAGCCAGGAGCTTGTTTGCCTGGGCTGGCGCGCACCGCCGCCATTTTGCCTACGGGAAGCCAGAGAGACCTAGCAGGCAAAACCAAACCAGCTAACAGGCATAGCCCAAGGCGGACATAGCAGGGGTCTCAGACGGTCAGGCCCTGGACTGCCCCCAGGCCCAGGACTGCTCGGTGGGCCATCTGTGTGCCGACCCGGCCAGGAGGTTGTTTATCAGGCCGTTTGCTTACCACCGCCATTTTGCCTACAGGAAGCCAGAGAGACCTAGCAGGAAAAACCAAACCAGCTAACAGGCATAGCCCGAAGCGGACATAGCAGGGGTCTCAGACGGTCAGGCCCTGGACTGCCCCCAGGTCCTGGGCCACTCGGTGGGCCATCTGTGTGCCGACCCAGCCAGGAGCTTGTTTGCCCGGGCCAGCGCGCACCGCTGCCATTTTGCCTACGGGAAGCCAGAGAGACTAGCAGACAAAACCAAACCAGCTAACAGGCATAGCCCGAGGCGGACATAG